>NC_141691.1:1643968816-1644517241 GCF_964263255.1 Lissotriton vulgaris
CACAATCAGTGCTGCAGGCCCACTAGTAGCATTTGTCGTCACCAGCCCTGGCACACCCAGTGCACTTTACTAGGGACTTCATGGTGATACAAATATGCCAAACAAGTATATCCAATCCGAATAACAATTTACATAGGGAGCACTTACACTCTGGCACTGATCAGCAGTGGCAGAGTGTCCAAAGCATCTAAACCAGCAAAAACAAATCCAGCACAGCATCAAAAAATACAGGAGGCAGAGGCAAAAAGATGGGGGTAATCAAGCCAAAGATGCCAGGTCTAACACGTGTCCCCTCCAGCTGAAAGTGGGGAGAACTACCCACCCTCTTGGGAGTTCTCTTCACTACGGCGGAAAAACCTGGACAGACCATCAGCGTTGGCGTGTTCTGTACCAGGGCGGTGTTCCACCGTAAAGTCCATTCCCTGTAGGGAGATGGACCACCTCAACAGTTTTGGATTCTCGCCCCTCATGTGCATTAACCACCTGAGGGGCCTGTGGTCGGTCTGAACACGGAAGTGTGTCCCAAACAGGTAGGGCCTCAACTTTTTCAGAGCCCAGACCACAGCAAAAGCGTCCCTTTCAATCGCACTCCACTTCTGTTCCCTGGGGAGTAGCCTCCTACTAATGAAAGCTACTGGCTGGTCTCCATTCTCCTCAGTGGCTTGTGAGAGTGCTGCTCCCACACCATGCTCTGAAGCGTCCGTCTGAACTATGAACTCACTGGAAAAGTAAGGTGCCTTGAGCACCGGTGCTGTGCACATCGCCGTTTTCAGGGCATCAAAAGCAGTTTGGCAGGCGTCAGTCCAGTCAACTCTTTTGGGCAACTTCTTGGAAGTGAGTTCTGTCAAGGGGGCAACATTGGTGCCATATCCCTTGACAAACCGTCTGTAATACCCGGTGAGTCCTAAAAAGGCTCTCACCTCTGTCTGGGTCTTGGGGGGCTCCCAAGCCAGAATGGTATCAATCTTTGCCTGTAGGGGCGCCACCTGGCCGCTCCCCACCTGGTGTCCCAAATACACCACAGATCCCTGCCCTATCTGGCACTTGCTGGCCTTGATAGTGAGGCCTGCCTTTTGCAGAGCCTTTAACACTTCGCAGAGGTGTTGCAAGTGTTCCTCCAACGTGGAGCTGAACACAGCAGTGTCATCCAGGTATGCGGCGCTGAATTCCTCCAGCCCGGACAGTACCTGGTTAACCAGTCTCTGGAATGTGGCAGGGGCATTCTTCAACCCAAAGGGCATGACACGGAACTGAAAGTGCCCCTCTGGCGTTGAAAATGCTGACCTCTCTTTGGCCCCATCAGTTAAGGCAATCTGCCAGTACCCCGAAGTCAAATCAAATGTACTGAGGTACTGGGCAGCTCCCAACCGATCCACGAGCTCATCAGCTCTGGGGATAGGGTGTGCGTCAGTCTTCGTGACCGCATTGAGCCCACGGTAGTCCACGCAAAACCGGAGTTCTGGAGGGCCACCGGGGGTAGCAGCTTTCTTGGGAACCAAGACCACTGGGCTAGCCCAGGGGCTGCTGGAGGGCTCAATCACCCCTAGCGCCAACATCTTGGAAACCTCTTCCTTGATGCTGGCCCTGACCTTGTCAGCTACCCTGTAAAATTTTTGCTTCACAGGCAGACTGTCTCCAGTGTCCAAATCATGGATGCACCAGTTGGTGACTCCTGGGGTCAGGGAGAACAGAGAGGAGAACTAACCCAACACTTGGCGACAGTCATTCTGCTGTTCTGGGGTCAGGGTGGGCGAGAGGACCACACCATCCACTGACCCATTTTGCTCTTTGACTGCCAGGAGGTCAGGGAGAGGATCACTATCCTCTTCCATTCCTGCATCTGTAGCCATGAGCATGGTTACTTCAGACCTCTCAAAGTGTGGTTTGAGGCGGTTCACATGCAAGACTCTCAGGGGCTGCCTGGGAGTCTTCAGGTTAACCAGGTAGGTTACCTCGCTTTTCCTTTCCACCACCTCATATGGCCCAGACCACTTGTCTTGGAGCGCGCAAGGCTCCACTGGCGCCATCACCCACACTTTCTGCCCAGGTTGAAATTCGACCAGAGTGGTATTCTGGTCGTACCATCTTTTCATTTCTTCCTGGCTTGCTTCCAGGTTCGCCTGAGCGAGTTCCCTGAAGCGATGTGTCTGGTTGCGGATGGCCAGCACATAGCTGAACACATCCTGGGGGGTTTTCCCACAGGACTTTTCCCAACCCTCCTTCATCAGTGAGAGAGGTCCTCTAACAGGGTGGCCATACAGGAGTTCAAAGGGACTGAACCCTAAGGACTTCTGAGGCACCTCCCTGTAGGCAAACAACAGGCATGGTAACAAGATGTCCCACTTCCGTCTCATGGGCTCCGCTAGGCCCATAATCATACCTTTCAGGGTCCGGTTGAACCTTTCAACCAGCCCTTTTCCTTGAGGGTGGTAAGGAGTGGTAAACTTATAAGTTACCCCACACTCCTCCCACAGAGACTTCATGTACTTAGAGATGAAGTTGGTACCCCGGTCGGAGACCACCTCTCTGGGGAACCCCACACGGGAAAAGATCCCCATCAATGCACGGCCCACCACGGGTGCTGTGATTGTCCAGAGAGGGACTGCTTCCAGGTACCGGGTGGCATGGTCCACCAAGACCAGGATGAACCTGTTGCCTAAGGCCGTCTTGGGGTCCAGGGGCCCTACGATATCTATGCCCACCCGCTCGAAAGGGGTGCTCACCACTGGAAAGGGTTGAAGGGGGGCCTTCAATTTCATTCCAGTCTTGCCACTAGCTTGACAGGTTTGGCAAGATCTGCAAAAGGAACCAACGTGCTTTCTCATCTGGGGCCAGTGGAAGTGGGTGACAAGCCGGTTCAGGGTCTTGTCTTGCCCCAGATGTCCTGCAAGAGGCACGTCATGAGCCAGACCCATTAGGAAGTTTCTGAAGCGCTCGGGTACCACCAGCACACGGGCTGCACTGGGCTCAGCAAACTTAGGCTCGCTATAAAGTAGGTCACCTTCCCAGTAAACATAGTGATCTCTGACTGCTCCACCTGCTGCCTGATCTACAGCCTGTTGCCGCAGACCAATGAGGGAAGGGCATTCCTTCTGCGCCTGGCAGAACTCCTCCCTGGAGGGACCACCTTCCTGCTGCCAATGGGTCAGCTCAGGTAGGTCTCCCAGTTTGGCCACCTGTTCCCCTGTAGGTTCCAGGGCATCCCCCTCAGGTTCTGCTTCCTCCTGGACCGTGGGAACGGCTGGGGCTGGTTTCCCGCGCCCTCTGCCTCTTCCTCTCCTGACAGGTCTCTGGGCCACTGTTTCAGGCTCCAGTTCTGCTGATTCACCCTTACTGGCTGCCATAGCACGCGTGGTCACGCAGATCCACGCAGGCAGACCCAACATCTCCAAGTGAGTTCTGTGTTCTATGTCTTTCCATGGAGAACTCTCCAGGTCGTTGCCTAACAGACAGTCCACAGGCAAGGCATCACTGACAACTACTTCCAAAAGACCAGAGACTCCTCCCCATTCAAAGGAAACTTTCGCCAGTTTGCAGAGGCGCACTGAGCTGTCAGCTGCCACTACAGGGCGGAGTACACCAGGGATGATTTGCTCTTCAGACACCCACTGACACCTCACGGATGTCACACTGGCTCCGGTGTCTCTCAGAGCCTCAACCTCCCTCCCATTGATGGTCACCTTCTGCCCATATTTCTTAGTGTTAGAGGGCAGTAAGGTTTCCGGGACCATCTCTCGGTCTCCTAGAGAGACAAGGGTCATGACTGCTAGCTCCCCCCAGTCACTAGAAACCAAATCCCCACCCAAAGCTACACTAGCTAACGCTGGGGCAGGAGCACCAGTGGGTGCAGGCTTCTTCTTGGGACATTTTGGAGCAATATGGCCCACCTCATTGCAGTGATAGCAGGTAGGGGGACCCTGGTTATTTCTCCTGTCTCTATTGTCCCGCCTGCCCTTAGAGGGCCATGGCTGTTTAGATTTGGGGGGTTGGGAATACTTTTCCTGGGAACTATTTTGGGGCCCTTGTGAGAACTCCTTTTGGTTACCCTTGTCCCCCCCACTCTTCTGCTGGGGACCCTGCCCACCTTTGGCTGTGGTATCCACAATTCCTCTGTGGACCCTGGTACTGGTCCAGCGGTCCGCCTCCTTAGCAAGCTCAATGGGGTCTGTCAGCTTGCTGTCTAAAAGATGCTGGCGCAGCTCTGGAACACAAAGACTACTCAAGTGCTCTCAACTGATTAAATGCAACAACCCCTTTAAATCAGTTACTTTACTGCCCTTCATCCAACCTTCCAGTGCACGCAAGTACCCATTCACACACTCCATCCAAGTCTCAGACTCTTTCTTCTTGGAGTTTCTAAACTGCAGTCTGTACTGCTCTGGAGTAAGGCCATACCTGAGACATAAGGCCTCCTTCATGTTGGGGTAGGTCATGGCACCTGCCATCTCTAAGGGCTCTAGAGCACTCCTCTCGGAAGCCTCAAAATGTTTCCACAGGCCCACCCCCCAATGCTTATCAGGCACACCATTCATCTTCAATGCAATCTCATACGAAGTGAACCAGGCATAAATATCCGCACTCCTATGGTAATTCTGTACCAGGTCTTTGGGAATGTATACTTTACCCCCATGCACTGGCTGTGCGCTGCCACCATTTGAACTGGCATCCACCTCCTTGGCTTTAAGATCCAGTTCTTTCATGCTCAACTCATGAGCCAAAAGCAATTTCTTTTCCTCTAGGGCACGGGCCTCTCTCTTGTCTTCCGCTGCCCTTTCTTTCTCCAATTCCAATTGCCTCAGTTTCATTTTCATGACTTCCAAGTCATATTCTCTCATTCTCTGATTTTCTTGTAACTCTTCTGGGGTGAGGCCCCTACTGGAGTGGTTTCTGCCAGCTCCTGAGCCTACTCTGCCCACTGGCAGATCCTTGCCTTGAAAAGCACTTTCTACATCCACAACATTATTTCCCTCTTGTGCCTCCCAGTGGACCTTCAAGATTCTCTGCAGCTCCTCCTTTCTGTAGGCGCTCTTTATGGGGCACTCAAACTTCTGGCAGAAGTACCTAAGATGCTTTACCGGGTAGGAGTACAGATCTCCAATCGAGAATTCCAAATCTATATCTGCCTCCTCACTGGGTGCCTTCCCATTCAGAGACATGATGCTTTAGAAGAGTTACTCAAAAATAGAATTCAAAAACTCAAAAACCAATAGTATGCAGTGGCGTAGTGGTCTGCACTCACTAGTGATGTACACCAATTACTGTGGGTCAAGTACAAATACAAGTTCAAATCCCACCGCCTGACCACCAATGTTAGAACTGGGGGTCTCTAGTTGGCAGAGGTAGGTACCACTGTCCAAATAGGGACCCTTGCTTCTAGTCAGGGCAAGGAGATAACCCTCTTAGATAACCCCTGCTCGCCCTCTAGGTAGCTTGGCCTGAGCAGTCTAGGCTAACCAGAGGCAATGCGTAAAGTATTTGTACCAACACTCACAGTAACACAGTGAAAACACCACAAACTGATTCCACAACAGTTTAGGAAAATAAAGATATTTATTCTAAACTACACAAGACCAAAACGTCAAAAATCCAGCATACACAGTTCAAGAATATGGTTTCAAAAGAGTTCTTCAGGTTGTAATCAAAGTTCTTTAAGTTGCGTTAAAATAATCCACAGATGCATGAAAAGTTCACAGTTGCGTCACGTTTACTCACAGTACTTTTTAGATGCAACAAAGTTCCACAAGCAGGAAGCTGGTGCGGTGGAAAACAAGCGATGCGTTGCTCCTGAGACCCTGGGGAGGCAATGCGACAGCCCCGCTGCAGCAGCGGGCGTGTTGCGACGAATCCGGTCTGTATGGGGAGGAAGGCCGCTTGCGTGGATTCCGGTGCGTAGGTTCCGTAGGAAGTCTGTTCTCGCAAAGGCACGATGCGATGATCTCGTAGGGGCTGGGACGATCTCCGGGGCGACGATGCGCGGTCCAGCGGTGATCCTCTCTCTAGCAGCTCCTCGATGGTTCTGCGACGATGTTCGCAGCGACGTGATGCGGTCCGCAAGCAAGCGGTGCGGCGATCTCACCCAGCGACGACAGGCTCTGCGACGACACTCGCAGCGATGTTCGATTCTCCCGCACCGGTCTGGTGCGTCCCGCAAACGAAGGATGCGACGGCTCCGGCAGCGGCGTCAGGCGCTGCGCCAATCTCGACCTTCATAGCGGCGAGAAACTTCTCGCACTGTCGGGGATGCGCTCCGCAAGCGAGCGATGCAACACTTTTCAGCTTCAAAAAGTCTCTCAAGCTTAGTTTCAAGCTTCCCAGCTCAGGTTCAACTTCCAGAGGCCCCACAACTGGATCAAGCACTCTAGGAAGGACAGAACTCTCTCAGCAGAGTTCAGGGAGACTGGGGGTGAAGTCCTTTTGTTCCTGGGACTTCAAAAACAGGGAGCCAGCTCTTCTCAGGCCCTTGGAGATTCCTTCAAGACAGGGGACACAGCTCACAGCAAAGTCCTTCCCCTCTCCTTGGCAGCAAAGCAACAGCAGGTCAGTCCAGCAGAGCAACAGCAGGACAGTCTTCCTTCTTCAGAGTCAGCTTTCTCCTTGGCAGAGGTTCTTTCTTGATTCCAGGATGATCTAATTTTCTGTTGTCAGGGGTCCTGTACTTATACCCCTAAAGTCTTTGTTCTCTCTGTGCATGTGGGCCCTGAGCCCGGTCTGAACCAGTTCTGGGTGGATCCTGAGCACTTTGTTTTGCTGGCTGCATCTTTCCTTTCAGAGTGAGGGGCAGGGTCCTCAGCCGCCCAGCAGGAGGTGGAGCCAGCATTGTGGCAGGCAGGCACAGCCCTATTCAGCCCAGGTGCTACCTCCTCCCACCACTCAGGTTGCAATTGCATTCATTCAGCCTAGTGCTGACTCATCCAGCCTCTGGGGGAATTCCCCAGCCCCTGTCACTCACAAACCAGACAGTCAATACACAAACAGGCCCAGGCACACAGAAGGGTCAGACAAGAGGACAGCAACTTTCTAAAAGTGCTGTCCTCAAACACAGCATTTAAAAACCACCTTTCCTAAAAGATGTGTTATTAAATTCTGAGTTCAGGGATACTAGATACTTATGTCCTATCTTGTTCCTATGGGAAGAAATGCTGTTAACCACTGTAGCCAGCATCCCCCATGTTAACCTATGGAGCAAGATAGCCTTACAATAGTGAAAAACGAAAATGGCTGTAATTCACTACCAGAGCATGTCACCTGCACTAGTACATGCTCTACCTTTCACATACACTGCACCCTGCCCAGGGGGGGTACCTTGGGCCTTCCATAGGGGTGACTGATGTGCACGAAAAGGGAAGGGTTAGGCCTGGTCAGTAGGGACACTGGCCAGGAGGACAGGGCAGTTCTAAACTGCCCATAGGCGCTGCAGTGGCAGGACTGAGACACCATTTTTAGAGCTACTCCTGTGGGTGGCACAATCAGTGCTGCAGGCCCACTAGTAGCATTTGTCATCACCAGCCCTGGCACACCCAGTGCACTTTACTAGGGACTTCATGGTGATACAAATATGCCAAACATGTATATCCAATCCGAATAACAATTTACATAGGGAGCACTTACACTCTGGCACTGATCAGCAGTGGCAGAGTGTCCAAAGCATCTAAACCAGCAAAAACGAATCCAGCACAGCATCAAAAAATACAGGAGGCAGAGGCAAAAAGATGGGGGTAATCACGCCAAAGATGCCAGGTCTAACAAGATCTATTAGAAATATCAACACTTTTGACATCAGAAACTCTACGGCATGACATTAAACACAAGAGAGTTGCAAGCCTAATGGAAATACATTAACTATTAAGTAAAGATATATCAGGACAACTTGAAAAAAGGTCTAACATAGCCTTAACGTCCCACATGGATTGGTATTTAGGTCTGGGGGTCTCTTCAAACTGATATTTTTCATGACCCTACAAACAAAAACATGTTTACCTACTGTCTTACCATTGATAAGAGAGTGACCAGCAGAAATGGCGGATCTATAACAATTGATAGATCTATAAGAAAGGCCCTTATCGAATTGTTCAACAAGAAAATTAACTACGTATATGATAGGATCCTCCACGGAATCCAAGTCCCTCTACAGGCACCAACAAAGCCATTTTCTCCAAATGTTGTTGTACCTATAGTGTGTTCCTGGGGCCCAAGTTTCTCGGAGGAGAGTTGCAGCTGATGACAAAAGGCCGGACAATTCATTGGACTTCCTGACGCTTTCCAGGCAAGAATGTTCAAAATGCTGGATTTAACTAGATGGCGATCTTCTCTGTCTGCGTTTGAAACCAGACCATTGGCCGCTGGAATTAAGAAATGAATGGTGCAAGCTAACTGTAAGGTGGTCAGGAACCAGGTCTGAGATGGCCAAAATGGGGTTATTAGGATTAAAGAACATTGGTCTTGTCTCCCCTTCTGCAGAACCCTTTGAATCATAGCAAAGGGAGTCATTCTGCTGTTCTGGGGTCAGGGTGGGCGAGAGGACCACACCATCCACTGACCCATCTTGCTCTTTGACTGCCAGGAGGTCAGGGAGAGGATCACTATCCTCTTCCATTCCTGCATCTGTAGCCATGAGCATGGTTACTTCAGACCTCTCAAAGTGTGGTTTGAGGCGGTTCACATGCAAGACTCTCAGGGGCTGCCTGGGAGTCTTCAGGTTAACCAGGTAGGTTACCTCGCTTTTCCTTTCCACCACCTCATATGGCCCAGACCACTTGTCTTGGAGCGCGCAAGGCTCCACTGGCGCCATCACCCACACTTTCTGCCCAGGTTGAAATTCGACCAGAGTGGTATTCTGGTCGTACCATCTTTTCATTTCTTCCTGGCTTGCTTCCAGGTTCGCCTGAGCGAGTTCCCTGAAGCGATGTGTCTGGTTGCGGATGGCCAGCACATAGCTGAACACATCCTGGGGGGTTTTCCCACAGGACTTTTCCCAACCCTCCTTCATCAGTGAGAGAGGTCCTCTAACAGGGTGGCCATACAGGAGTTCAAAGGGACTGAACCCTAAGGACTTCTGAGGCACCTCCCTGTAGGCAAACAACAGGCATGGTAACAAGATGTCCCACTTCCGTCTCATGGGCTCCGCTAGGCCCATAATCATACCTTTCAGGGTCCGGTTGAACCTTTCAACCAGCCCTTTTCCTTGAGGGTGGTAAGGAGTGGTAAACTTATAAGTTACCCCACACTCCTCCCACAGAGACTTCATGTACTTAGAGATGAAGTTGGTACCCCGGTCGGAGACCACCTCTCTGGGGAACCCCACACGGGAAAAGATCCCCATCAATGCACGGCCCACCACGGGTGCTGTGATTGTCCAGAGAGGGACTGCTTCCAGGTACCGGGTGGCATGGTCCACCAAGACCAGGATGAACCTGTTGCCTAAGGCCGTCTTGGGGTCCAGGGGCCCTACGATATCTATGCCCACCCGCTCGAAAGGGGTGCTCACCACTGGAAAGGGTTGAAGGGGGGCCTTCAATTTCATTCCAGTCTTGCCACTAGCTTGACAGGTTTGGCAAGATCTGCAAAAGGAACCAACGTGCTTTCTCATCTGGGGCCAGTGGAAGTGGGTGACAAGCCGGTTCAGGGTCTTGTCTTGCCCCAGATGTCCTGCAAGAGGCACGTCATGAGCCAGACCCATTAGGAAGTTTCTGAAGCGCTCGGGTACCACCAGCACACGGGCTGCACTGGGCTCAGCAAACTTAGGCTCGCTATAAAGTAGGTCACCTTCCCAGTAAACATAGTGATCTCTGACTGCTCCACCTGCTGCCTGATCTACAGCCTGTTGCCGCAGACCAATGAGGGAAGGGCATTCCTTCTGCGCCTGGCAGAACTCCTCCCTGGAGGGACCACCTTCCTGCTGCCAATGGGTCAGCTCAGGTAGGTCTCCCAGTTTGGCCACCTGTTCCCCTGTAGGTTCCAGGGCATCCCCCTCAGGTTCTGCTTCCTCCTGGACCGTGGGAACGGCTGGGGCTGGTTTCCCGCGCCCTCTGCCTCTTCCTCTCCTGACAGGTCTCTGGGCCACTGTTTCAGGCTCCAGTTCTGCTGATTCACCCTTACTGGCTGCCATAGCACGCGTGGTCACGCAGATCCACGCAGGCAGACCCAACATCTCCAAGTGAGTTCTGTGTTCTATGTCTTTCCATGGAGAACTCTCCAGGTCGTTGCCTAACAGACAGTCCACAGGCAAGGCATCACTGACAACTACTTCCAAAAGACCAGAGACTCCTCCCCATTCAAAGGAAACTTTCGCCAGTTTGCAGAGGCGCACTGAGCTGTCAGCTGCCACTACAGGGCGGAGTACACCAGGGATGATTTGCTCTTCAGACACCCACTGACACCTCACGGATGTCACACTGGCTCCGGTGTCTCTCAGAGCCTCAACCTCCCTCCCATTGATGGTCACCTTCTGCCCATATTTCTTAGTGTTAGAGGGCAGTAAGGTTTCCGGGACCATCTCTCGGTCTCCTAGAGAGACAAGGGTCATGACTGCTAGCTCCCCCCAGTCACTAGAAACCAAATCCCCACCCAAAGCTACACTAGCTAACGCTGGGGCAGGAGCACCAGTGGGTGCAGGCTTCTTCTTGGGACATTTTGGAGCAATATGGCCCACCTCATTGCAGTGATAGCAGGTAGGGGGACCCTGGTTATTTCTCCTGTCTCTATTGTCCCGCCTGCCCTTAGAGGGCCATGGCTGTTTAGATTTGGGGGGTTGGGAATACTTTTCCTGGGAACTATTTTGGGGCCCTTGTGAGAACTCCTTTTGGTTACCCTTGTCCCCCCCACTCTTCTGCTGGGGACCCTGCCCACCTTTGGCTGTGGTATCCACAATTCCTCTGTGGACCCTGGTACTGGTCCAGCGGTCCGCCTCCTTAGCAAGCTCAATGGGGTCTGTCAGCTTGCTGTCTAAAAGATGCTGGCGCAGCTCTGGAACACAAAGACTACTCAAGTGCTCTCAACTGATTAAATGCAACAACCCCTTTAAATCAGTTACTTTACTGCCCTTCATCCAACCTTCCAGTGCACGCAAGTACCCATTCACACACTCCATCCAAGTCTCAGACTCTTTCTTCTTGGAGTTTCTAAACTGCAGTCTGTACTGCTCTGGAGTAAGGCCATACCTGAGACATAAGGCCTCCTTCATGTTGGGGTAGGTCATGGCACCTGCCATCTCTAAGGGCTCTAGAGCACTCCTCTCGGAAGCCTCAAAATGTTTCCACAGGCCCACCCCCCAATGCTTATCAGGCACACCATTCATCTTCAATGCAATCTCATACGAAGTGAACCAGGCATAAATATCCGCACTCCTATGGTAATTCTGTACCAGGTCTTTGGGAATGTATACTTTACCCCCATGCACTGGCTGTGCGCTGCCACCATTTGAACTGGCATCCACCTCCTTGGCTTTAAGATCCAGTTCTTTCATGCTCAACTCATGAGCCAAAAGCAATTTCTTTTCCTCTAGGGCACGGGCCTCTCTCTTGTCTTCCGCTGCCCTTTCTTTCTCCAATTCCAATTGCCTCAGTTTCATTTTCATGACTTCCAAGTCATATTCTCTCATTCTCTGATTTTCTTGTAACTCTTCTGGGGTGAGGCCCCTACTGGAGTGGTTTCTGCCAGCTCCTGAGCCTACTCTGCCCACTGGCAGATCCTTGCCTTGAAAAGCACTTTCTACATCCACAACATTATTTCCCTCTTGTGCCTCCCAGTGGACCTTCAAGATTCTCTGCAGCTCCTCCTTTCTGTAGGCGCTCTTTATGGGGCACTCAAACTTCTGGCAGAAGTACCTAAGATGCTTTACCGGGTAGGAGTACAGATCTCCAATCGAGAATTCCAAATCTATATCTGCCTCCTCACTGGGTGCCTTCCCATTCAGAGACATGATGCTTTAGAAGAGTTACTCAAAAATAGAATTCAAAAACTCAAAAACCAATAGTATGCAGTGGCGTAGTGGTCTGCACTCACTAGTGATGTACACCAATTACTGTGGGTCAAGTACAAATACAAGTTCAAATCCCACCGCCTGACCACCAATGTTAGAACTGGGGGTCTCTAGTTGGCAGAGGTAGGTACCACTGTCCAAATAGGGACCCTTGCTTCTAGTCAGGGCAAGGAGATAACCCTCTTAGATAACCCCTGCTCGCCCTCTAGGTAGCTTGGCCTGAGCAGTCTAGGCTAACCAGAGGCAATGCGTAAAGTATTTGTACCAACACTCACAGTAACACAGTGAAAACACCACAAACTGATTCCACAACAGTTTAGGAAAATAAAGATATTTATTCTAAACTACACAAGACCAAAACGTCAAAAATCCAGCATACACAGTTCAAGAATATGGTTTCAAAAGAGTTCTTCAGGTTGTAATCAAAGTTCTTTAAGTTGCGTTAAAATAATCCACAGATGCATGAAAAGTTCACAGTTGCGTCACGTTTACTCACAGTACTTTTTAGATGCAACAAAGTTCCACAAGCAGGAAGCTGGTGCGGTGGAAAACAAGCGATGCGTTGCTCCTGAGACCCTGGGGAGGCAATGCGACAGCCCCGCTGCAGCAGCGGGCGTGTTGCGACGAATCCGGTCTGTATGGGGAGGAAGGCCGCTTGCGTGGATTCCGGTGCGTAGGTTCCGTAGGAAGTCTGTTCTCGCAAAGGCACGATGCGATGATCTCGTAGGGGCTGGGACGATCTCCGGGGCGACGATGCGCGGTCCAGCGGTGATCCTCTCTCTAGCAGCTCCTCGATGGTTCTGCGACGATGTTCGCAGCGACGTGATGCGGTCCGCAAGCAAGCGGTGTGGCGATCTCACCCAGCAACGACAGGCTCTGCGACGACACTCGCAGCGATGTTCGATTCTCCCGCACCGGTCTGGTGCGTCCCGCAAACGAAGGATGCGACGGCTCCGGCAGCGGCGTCAGGCGCTGCGCCAATCTCGACCTTCATAGCGGCGAGAAACTTCTCGCACTGTCGGGGATGCGCTCCGCAAGCGAGCGATGCAACACTTTTCAGCTTCAAAAAGTCTCTCAAGCTTAGTTTCAAGCTTCCCAGCTCAGGTTCAACTTCCAGAGGCCCCACAACTGGATCAAGCACTCTAGGAAGGACAGAACTCTCTCAGCAGAGTTCAGGGAGACTGGGGGTGAAGTCCTTTTGTTCCTGGGACTTCAAAAACAGGGAGCCAGCTCTTCTCAGGCCCTTGGAGATTCCTTCAAGACAGGGGACACAGCTCACAGCAAAGTCCTTCCCCTCTCCTTGGCAGCAAAGCAACAGCAGGTCAGTCCAGCAGAGCAACAGCAGGACAGTCTTCCTTCTTCAGAGTCAGCTTTCTCCTTGGCAGAGGTTCTTTCTTGATTCCAGGATGATCTAATTTTCTGTTGTCAGGGGTCCTGTACTTATACCCCTAAAGTCTTTGTTCTCTCTGTGCATGTGGGCCCTGAGCCCGGTCTGAACCAGTTCTGGGTGGATCCTGAGCACTTTGTTTTGCTGGCTGCATCTTTCCTTTCAGAGTGAGGGGCAGGGTCCTCAGCCGCCCAGCAGGAGGTGGAGCCAGCATTGTGGCAGGCAGGCACAGCCCTATTCAGCCCAGGTGCTACCTCCTCCCACCACTCAGGTTGCAATTGCATTCATTCAGCCTAGTGCTGACTCATCCAGCCTCTGGGGGAATTCCCCAGCCCCTGTCACTCACAAACCAGACAGTCAATACACAAACAGGCCCAGGCACACAGAAGGGTCAGACAAGAGGACAGCAACTTTCTAAAAGTGCTGTCCTCAAACACAGCATTTAAAAACCACCTTTCCTAAAAGATGTGTTATTAAATTCTGAGTTCAGGGATACTAGATACTTATGTCCTATCTTGTTCCTATGGGAAGAAATGCTGTTAACCACTGTAGCCAGCATCCCCCATGTTAACCTATGGAGCAAGATAGCCTTACAATAGTGAAAAACGAAAATGGCTGTAATTCACTACCAGAGCATGTCACCTGCACTAGTACATGCTCTACCTTTCACATACACTGCACCCTGCCCAGGGGGGGTACCTTGGGCCTTCCATAGGGGTGACTGATGTGCACGAAAAGGGAAGGGTTAGGCCTGGTCAGTAGGGACACTGGCCAGGAGGACAGGGCAGTTCTAAACTGCCCATAGGCGCTGCAGTGGCAGGACTGAGACACCATTTTTAGAGCTACTCCTGTGGGTGGCACAATCAGTGCTGCAGGCCCACTAGTAGCATTTGTCATCACCAGCCCTGGCACACCCAGTGCACTTTACTAGGGACTTCATGGTGATACAAATATGCCAAACATGTATATCCAATCCGAATAACAATTTACATAGGGAGCACTTACACTCTGGCACTGATCAGCAGTGGCAGAGTGTCCAAAGCATCTAAACCAGCAAAAACGAATCCAGCACAGCATCAAAAAATACAGGAGGCAGAGGCAAAAAGATGGGGGTAATCACGCCAAAGATGCCAGGTCTAACAAGATCTATTAGAAATATCAACACTTTTGACATCAGAAACTCTACGGCATGACATTAAACACAAGAGAGTTGCAAGCCTAATGGAAATACATTAACTATTAAGTAAAGATATATCAGGACAACTTGAAAAAAGGTCTAACATAGCCTTAACGTCCCACATGGATTGGTATTTAGGTCTGGGGGTCTCTTCAAACTGATATTTTTCATGACCCTACAAACAAAAACATGTTTACCTACTGTCTTACCATTGATAAGAGAGTGACCAGCAGAAATGGCGGATCTATAACAATTGATAGATCTATAAGAAAGGCCCTTATCGAATTGTTCAACAAGAAAATTAACTACGTATATGATAGGATCCTCCACGGAATCCAAGTCCCTCTACAGGCACCAACAAAGCCATTTTCTCCAAATGTTGTTGTACCTATAGTGTGTTCCTGGGGCCCAAGTTTCTCGGAGGAGAGTTGCAGCTGATGACAAAAGGCCGGACAATTCATTGGACTTCCTGACGCTTTCCAGGCAAGAATGTTCAAAATGCTGGATTTAACTAGATGGCGATCTTCTCTGTCTGCGTTTGAAACCAGACCATTGGCCGCTGGAATTAAGAAATGAATGGTGCAAGCTAACTGTAAGGTGGTCAGGAACCAGGTCTGAGATGGCCAAAATGGGGTTATTAGGATTAAAGAACATTGGTCTTGTCTCCCCTTCTGCAGAACCCTTTGAATCATAGCAAAGGGAGTCATTCTGCTGTTCTGGGGTCAGGGTGGGCGAGAGGACCACACCATCCACTGACCCATCTTGCTCTTTGACTGCCAGGAGGTCAGGGAGAGGATCACTATCCTCTTCCATTCCTGCATCTGTAGCCATGAGCATGGTTACTTCAGACCTCTCAAAGTGTGGTTTGAGGCGGTTCACATGCAAGACTCTCAGGGGCTGCCTGGGAGTCTTCAGGTTAACCAGGTAGGTTACCTCGCTTTTCCTTTCCACCACCTCATATGGCCCAGACCACTTGTCTTGGAGCGCGCAAGGCTCCACTGGCGCCATCACCCACACTTTCTGCCCAGGTTGAAATTCGACCAGAGTGGTATTCTGGTCGTACCATCTTTTCATTTCTTCCTGGCTTGCTTCCAGGTTCGCCTGAGCGAGTTCCCTGAAGCGATGTGTCTGGTTGCGGATGGCCAGCACATAGCTGAACACATCCTGGGGGGTTTTCCCACAGGACTTTTCCCAACCCTCCTTCATCAGTGAGAGAGGTCCTCTAACAGGGTGGCCATACAGGAGTTCAAAGGGACTGAACCCTAAGGACTTCTGAGGCACCTCCCTGTAGGCAAACAACAGGCATGGTAACAAGATGTCCCACTTCCGTCTCATGGGCTCCGCTAGGCCCATAATCATACCTTTCAGGGTCCGGTTGAACCTTTCAACCAGCCCTTTTCCTTGAGGGTGGTAAGGAGTGGTAAACTTATAAGTTACCCCACACTCCTCCCACAGAGACTTCATGTACTTAGAGATGAAGTTGGTACCCCGGTCGGAGACCACCTCTCTGGGGAACCCCACACGGGAAAAGATCCCCATCAATGCACGGCCCACCACGGGTGCTGTGATTGTCCAGAGAGGGACTGCTTCCAGGTACCGGGTGGCATGGTCCACCAAGACCAGGATGAACCTGTTGCCTAAGGCCGTCTTGGGGTCCAGGGGCCCTACGATATCTATGCCCACCCGCTCGAAAGGGGTGCTCACCACTGGAAAGGGTTGAAGGGGGGCCTTCAATTTCATTCCAGTCTTGCCACTAGCTTGACAGGTTTGGCAAGATCTGCAAAAGGAACCAACGTGCTTTCTCATCTGGGGCCAGTGGAAGTGGGTGACAAGCCGGTTCAGGGTCTTGTCTTGCCCCAGATGTCCTGCAAGAGGCACGTCATGAGCCAGACCCATTAGGAAGTTTCTGAAGCGCTCGGGTACCACCAGCACACGGGCTGCACTGGGCTCAGCAAACTTAGGCTCGCTATAAAGTAGGTCACCTTCCCAGTAAACATAGTGATCTCTGACTGCTCCACCTGCTGCCTGATCTACAGCCTGTTGCCGCAGACCAATGAGGGAAGGGCATTCCTTCTGCGCCTGGCAGAACTCCTCCCTGGAGGGACCACCTTCCTGCTGCCAATGGGTCAGCTCAGGTAGGTCTCCCAGTTTGGCCACCTGTTCCCCTGTAGGTTCCAGGGCATCCCCCTCAGGTTCTGCTTCCTCCTGGACCGTGGGAACGGCTGGGGCTGGTTTCCCGCGCCCTCTGCCTCTTCCTCTCCTGACAGGTCTCTGGGCCACTGTTTCAGGCTCCAGTTCTGCTGATTCACCCTTACTGGCTGCCATAGCACGCGTGGTCACGCAGATCCACGCAGGCAGACCCAACATCTCCAAGTGAGTTCTGTGTTCTATGTCTTTCCATGGAGAACTCTCCAGGTCGTTGCCTAACAGACAGTCCACAGGCAAGGCATCACTGACAACTACTTCCAAAAGACCAGAGACTCCTCCCCATTCAAAGGAAACTTTCGCCAGTTTGCAGAGGCGCACTGAGCTGTCAGCTGCCACTACAGGGCGGAGTACACCAGGGATGATTTGCTCTTCAGACACCCACTGACACCTCACGGATGTCACACTGGCTCCGGTGTCTCTCAGAGCCTCAACCTCCCTCCCATTGATGGTCACCTTCTGCCCATATTTCTTAGTGTTAGAGGGCAGTAAGGTTTCCGGGACCATCTCTCGGTCTCCTAGAGAGACAAGGGTCATGACTGCTAGCTCCCCCCAGTCACTAGAAACCAAATCCCCACCCAAAGCTACACTAGCTAACGCTGGGGCAGGAGCACCAGTGGGTGCAGGCTTCTTCTTGGGACATTTTGGAGCAATATGGCCCACCTCATTGCAGTGATAGCAGGTAGGGGGACCCTGGTTATTTCTCCTGTCTCTATTGTCCCGCCTGCCCTTAGAGGGCCATGGCTGTTTAGATTTGGGGGGTTGGGAATACTTTTCCTGGGAACTATTTTGGGGCCCTTGTGAGAACTCCTTTTGGTTACCCTTGTCCCCCCCACTCTTCTGCTGGGGACCCTGCCCACCTTTGGCTGTGGTATCCACAATTCCTCTGTGGACCCTGGTACTGGTCCAGCGGTCCGCCTCCTTAGCAAGCTCAATGGGGTCTGTCAGCTTGCTGTCTAAAAGATGCTGGCGCAGCTCTGGAACACAAAGACTACTCAAGTGCTCTCAACTGATTAAATGCAACAACCCCTTTAAATCAGTTACTTTACTGCCCTTCATCCAACCTTCCAGTGCACGCAAGTACCCATTCACACACTCCATCCAAGTCTCAGACTCTTTCTTCTTGGAGTTTCTAAACTGCAGTCTGTACTGCTCTGGAGTAAGGCCATACCTGAGACATAAGGCCTCCTTCATGTTGGGGTAGGTCATGGCACCTGCCATCTCTAAGGGCTCTAGAGCACTCCTCTCGGAAGCCTCAAAATGTTTCCACAGGCCCACCCCCCAATGCTTATCAGGCACACCATTCATCTTCAATGCAATCTCATACGAAGTGAACCAGGCATAAATATCCGCACTCCTATGGTAATTCTGTACCAGGTCTTTGGGAATGTATACTTTACCCCCATGCACTGGCTGTGCGCTGCCACCATTTGAACTGGCATCCACCTCCTTGGCTTTAAGATCCAGTTCTTTCATGCTCAACTCATGAGCCAAAAGCAATTTCTTTTCCTCTAGGGCACGGGCCTCTCTCTTGTCTTCCGCTGCCCTTTCTTTCTCCAATTCCAATTGCCTCAGTTTCATTTTCATGACTTCCAAGTCATATTCTCTCATTCTCTGATTTTCTTGTAACTCTTCTGGGGTGAGGCCCCTACTGGAGTGGTTTCTGCCAGCTCCTGAGCCTACTCTGCCCACTGGCAGATCCTTGCCTTGAAAAGCACTTTCTACATCCACAACATTATTTCCCTCTTGTGCCTCCCAGTGGACCTTCAAGATTCTCTGCAGCTCCTCCTTTCTGTAGGCGCTCTTTATGGGGCACTCAAACTTCTGGCAGAAGTACCTAAGATGCTTTACCGGGTAGGAGTACAGATCTCCAATCGAGAATTCCAAATCTATATCTGCCTCCTCACTGGGTGCCTTCCCATTCAGAGACATGATGCTTTAGAAGAGTTACTCAAAAATAGAATTCAAAAACTCAAAAACCAATAGTATGCAGTGGCGTAGTGGTCTGCACTCACTAGTGATGTACACCAATTACTGTGGGTCAAGTACAAATACAAGTTCAAATCCCACCGCCTGACCACCAATGTTAGAACTGGGGGTCTCTAGTTGGCAGAGGTAGGTACCACTGTCCAAATAGGGACCCTTGCTTCTAGTCAGGGCAAGGAGATAACCCTCTTAGATAACCCCTGCTCGCCCTCTAGGTAGCTTGGCCTGAGCAGTCTAGGCTAACCAGAGGCAATGCGTAAAGTATTTGTACCAACACTCACAGTAACACAGTGAAAACACCACAAACTGATTCCACAACAGTTTAGGAAAATAAAGATATTTATTCTAAACTACACAAGACCAAAACGTCAAAAATCCAGCATACACAGTTCAAGAATATGGTTTCAAAAGAGTTCTTCAGGTTGTAATCAAAGTTCTTTAAGTTGCGTTAAAATAATCCACAGATGCATGAAAAGTTCACAGTTGCGTCACGTTTACTCACAGTACTTTTTAGATGCAACAAAGTTCCACAAGCAGGAAGCTGGTGCGGTGGAAAACAAGCGATGCGTTGCTCCTGAGACCCTGGGGAGGCAATGCGACAGCCCCGCTGCAGCAGCGGGCGTGTTGCGACGAATCCGGTCTGTATGGGGAGGAAGGCCGCTTGCGTGGATTCCGGTGCGTAGGTTCCGTAGGAAGTCTGTTCTCGCAAAGGCACGATGCGATGATCTCGTAGGGGCTGGGACGATCTCCGGGGCGACGATGCGCGGTCCAGCGGTGATCCTCTCTCTAGCAGCTCCTCGATGGTTCTGCGACGATGTTCGCAGCGACGTGATGCGGTCCGCAAGCAAGCGGTGTGGCGATCTCACCCAGCGACGACAGGCTCTGCGACGACACTCGCAGCGATGTTCGATTCTCCCGCACCGGTCTGGTGCGTCCCGCAAACGAAGGATGCGACGGCTCCGGCAGCGGCGTCAGGCGCTGCGCCAATCTCGACCTTCATAGCGGCGAGAAACTTCTCGCACTGTCGGGGATGCGCTCCGCAAGCGAGCGATGCAACACTTTTCAGCTTCAAAAAGTCTCTCAAGCTTAGTTTCAAGCTTCCCAGCTCAGGTTCAACTTCCAGAGGCCCCACAACTGGATCAAGCACTCTAGGAAGGACAGAACTCTCTCAGCAGAGTTCAGGGAGACTGGGGGTGAAGTCCTTTTGTTCCTGGGACTTCAAAAACAGGGAGCCAGCTCTTCTCAGGCCCTTGGAGATTCCTTCAAGACAGGGGACACAGCTCACAGCAAAGTCCTTCCCCTCTCCTTGGCAGCAAAGCAACAGCAGGTCAGTCCAGCAGAGCAACAGCAGGACAGTCTTCCTTCTTCAGAGTCAGCTTTCTCCTTGGCAGAGGTTCTTTCTTGATTCCAGGATGATCTAATTTTCTGTTGTCAGGGGTCCTGTACTTATACCCCTAAAGTCTTTGTTCTCTCTGTGCATGTGGGCCCTGAGCCCGGTCTGAACCAGTTCTGGGTGGATCCTGAGCACTTTGTTTTGCTGGCTGCATCTTTCCTTTCAGAGTGAGGGGCAGGGTCCTCAGCCGCCCAGCAGGAGGTGGAGCCAGCATTGTGGCAGGCAGGCACAGCCCTATTCAGCCCAGGTGCTACCTCCTCCCACCACTCAGGTTGCAATTGCATTCATTCAGCCTAGTGCTGACTCATCCAGCCTCTGGGGGAATTCCCCAGCCCCTGTCACTCACAAACCAGACAGTCAATACACAAACAGGCCCAGGCACACAGAAGGGTCAGACAAGAGGACAGCAACTTTCTAAAAGTGCTGTCCTCAAACACAGCATTTAAAAACCACCTTTCCTAAAAGATGTGTTATTAAATTCTGAGTTCAGGGATACTAGATACTTATGTCCTATCTTGTTCCTATGGGAAGAAATGCTGTTAACCACTGTAGCCAGCATCCCCCATGTTAACCTATGGAGCAAGATAGCCTTACAATAGTGAAAAACGAAAATGGCTGTAATTCACTACCAGAGCATGTCACCTGCACTAGTACATGCTCTACCTTTCACATACACTGCACCCTGCCCAGGGGGGGTACCTTGGGCCTTCCATAGGGGTGACTGATGTGCACGAAAAGGGAAGGGTTAGGCCTGGTCAGTAGGGACACTGGCCAGGAGGACAGGGCAGTTCTAAACTGCCCATAGGCGCTGCAGTGGCAGGACTGAGACACCATTTTTAGAGCTACTCCTGTGGGTGGCACAATCAGTGCTGCAGGCCCACTAGTAGCATTTGTCATCACCAGCCCTGGCACACCCAGTGCACTTTACTAGGGACTTCATGGTGATACAAATATGCCAAACATGTATATCCAATCCGAATAACAATTTACATAGGGAGCACTTACACTCTGGCACTGATCAGCAGTGGCAGAGTGTCCAAAGCATCTAAACCAGCAAAAACGAATCCAGCACAGCATCAAAAAATACAGGAGGCAGAGGCAAAAAGATGGGGGTAATCACGCCAAAGATGCCAGGTCTAACAAGATCTATTAGAAATATCAACACTTTTGACATCAGAAACTCTACGGCATGACATTAAACACAAGAGAGTTGCAAGCCTAATGGAAATACATTAACTATTAAGTAAAGATATATCAGGACAACTTGAAAAAAGGTCTAACATAGCCTTAACGTCCCACATGGATTGGTATTTAGGTCTGGGGGTCTCTTCAAACTGATATTTTTCATGACCCTACAAACAAAAACATGTTTACCTACTGTCTTACCATTGATAAGAGAGTGACCAGCAGAAATGGCGGATCTATAACAATTGATAGATCTATAAGAAAGGCCCTTATCGAATTGTTCAACAAGAAAATTAACTACGTATATGATAGGATCCTCCACGGAATCCAAGTCCCTCTACAGGCACCAACAAAGCCATTTTCTCCAAATGTTGTTGTACCTATAGTGTGTTCCTGGGGCCCAAGTTTCTCGGAGGAGAGTTGCAGCTGATGACAAAAGGCCGGACAATTCATTGGACTTCCTGACGCTTTCCAGGCAAGAATGTTCAAAATGCTGGATTTAACTAGATGGCGATCTTCTCTGTCTGCGTTTGAACCAGACCATTGGCCGCTGGAATTAAGAAATGAATGGTGCAAGCTAACTGTAAGGTGGTCAGGAACCAGGTCTGAGATGGCCAAAATGGGGTTATTAGGATTAAAGAACATTGGTCTTGTCTCCCCTTCTGCAGAACCCTTTGAATCATAGCAAAGGGAGGGAATGCGTAACCCCGAAGATCTGACCAGCACTGAAGAAAGGCGTTCACTGCAAGAGCACCCGGATCTGGCATCCAGCTGAAGTGTTTCTCTAACTGGTAAGTACAAATGTAAAAAAAGGAAGGGAGGCCTCCTTTGTGTGGTAATAAGGGACAAGGAGAACAAGGTAGGAAACACAAGGAAAGTCCCTGGGCTATGCACTCACTATGGAACCCTAATGTAGCTCGCATGTACCAAAAAATGTCACCCAATCTCAAAATTTGCATTCGTGGTTACACCATAATTTATACAATTTATAAAGCCAGAATCAGAAAATAAGAACCTAAAATGTTGTTTTTGTCATAAAAAGTATACAATTTATTACAGTTTTACAAGGGTTAAAGACATTATTATACACAAATAAAAAACATTTTTAAAATATCACAATTCGATTAAAAACAATGGGTTTTAGGAGTCACAGTTTGTTTTCGTTGTCGACGCTGCGTTTCGGTGAATCTGTGATAACACCTTCCTCAGGACAAACAAATTCTATAAAGAAACATTACAATTAGAAGACATCCTTTTTGTGCATGTGAAGCAGCTATTGCTCTTTTTGTCTTTTTTGTTTCAAACAGTTTGCTTGACTTTTTTAACCTTCTATCTGCTAAAACAACATACTAAAAAAACATTGTGCTTGATAAGAATATAATGTACATATAGGTTCTGAAGGGTGTATTTCTGGGAGCATTTTGGTATACGTAACTATATCTATGGGTTCCATAGTATTGTTGGCTAAAAATCACGTTTTAAGGCAGCTTCTAGACGGGAATGGGTATGAAGCATACCTGTGTGTGATTTCTTCAGCTTCCTCTTCTAGTCAATTTAGAGGAAATTTCTCATGCGTGAATCTGGAGAGTATTGCTTCTTGTTGCTTAATTTGCAAGTAGCTATACCTTTCTAAGAGATGGGGAACATAAGTACTCAATGCTTATCCGCCATTTCTATTTAATAAAAATTCTATACAGGCGGTAGTTGCTGAATAACCTCTTTACCTGTTAGGATTCAAAACTCTATGATGTAGAGGTTACCGGAGGGGGGCCACCGATTTTGAATGGGGGGACCACTGTTGGAATCAAAAAGACAGATAGAATGGGCCATATTGTTAGTTGTAGGGCCATATCTAATGTTCTATACATTCAGCAGGGGTTAATTTCAAGATATATAACTCACCAATGTAAGGATTTGTAAATAGTCCTTCCTTCTTAAATTAAAAGCACGCCACTGGATGTCTTCAATTATATCCTCAGCGTTGGGAAATGTCAAAAACGGTTGTTTAACATTCAACCTATGTGGAACATATAATATAAACCTCATTTAATGGTAGAATGAATTTCTACCGGACATTTAAAGTTATTTTAAAATTATTTAAAAAGCGTTTTGGTTGTTGGACCATGTTTAACGATGTTTAAGGAAAGGCAGACTAACAGTAGTTAGTCTGTTACCGAGCATTTTAGGTCTAAGGACATCGGGTGAAACTGCCGCAGTTCGAAACACAGTTGTCGGCATTGTGAGATCCGGAGGCTGGGCTCGCGTTTACCTTTTAAATTCTTGCCGGCCTCCCTGCTCCCCTCTCGGTCCTGTCACCATCTGCTCGATACCACGATCGGCCAAAGATAAACAGGGTTGTCTGTCTCCTGTTTAAGAAGGTTTCAGTTTCCCAGGAAAACGCCAATTGAATGACGTCATCGGTCGTTAACCAGTCACGATTCATTTAGACAAGGAACTACAATTGTAGTTTCACTTGTATGTTATCACGTGGTGAAGGGTACTTCGTAACGGTTTAGAATTCCTATTTGTTAACGGTAACCTGGGACGCAGTGGGTCTCCATGGTTACAGTTACGACTCGGGTGTTTGACTAGTTAGCGGGATATTGTGATCTGCCTCGCAATGTTATTATGGAAGTACAAATAACGGGGCTTTTTCTTTTGAGGTAACAGCTATGCTTAAAGTGTATGGATTAAAATTACTGCAAAATCCTTTCCCAGTCTTCTTTTGAGTTTAAACCATTATTTACGGAATTAAACCGGGACATATAAAATTGTTCCAGTTTTTTCCGCTTTTTCGTGATATCTCCTCCCCTAGTGTTTTGGGTAATGGTCTCAAGACCACACCATCTTAGTTCTTCGATTTTGTGGTTTGCTGCCTGCCAATGTTCAGTCAGTGGGGCTCCTTGTTTTTTACATCGGATGGCAGACTTATGCTCATTTAGTCTCAGTCTAATTTCTCGCGATGTTTCCTCCAACCACATGTCACTAAACAAAAGGCATACATTAGAGATACGGCAGCAATCATCAAAAAAATAGAGAATGTTCCATTCAATCCTGATACACAATTCCTGGTTACGCTTGATATAGAAGCACTGTATACCAATATACCCCAGGGCAACACCATAAAAACCATAAGTACCTTACTAAGTCAAGACCACCATGATCCCACAGCGCACGAATCATTTATCATAGATTGTATAACCATAGTCCTAAAAAACAACATTTTTCTTTTTGATAAAGATTTTTACAAGCAGACCAAGGGGACCAGCATGGGAGCCACCTGTGCTCCCAGCCTGGCCTGCTTGTACATGTCACAATTTGAAGAAAAGCATATTTTTAATGTAGCTGCCCCATTTTTCGAGAATATCTCGATGTGGTCGAGGTACATAGACGATATTTTCTTTGTTTGGACAGGTACCTCTGAATTACTAAATGAATTTATAACCTGGCTGAATCTAGGAGATAGTAATCTTAAATTCACTAGTCATTATGACCAGGAACAATGTGAGTTCTTAGACATATTAATTAAACATGTAGGAGGTACTTTGCAGGTAGAATTATTCACCAAAAAGACAGACAGAAATACAATGTTGCACTATCAAAGCAACCACCCTCCATGCCAGAAGAATAACATCCCATTTGGACAATTCCTGAGATTGAAACGCAACTGTACAGACATCAAAGATTTTTTATACCATGCAGGAATACTATCCAAAAAACTTACAGATAGGGGATATCCAAAAAAGATGGTAAACCAAGCACTAAAAAGAGCAAAGTACTTCAATAGGGATAACTTATTCCAAAAAAAAGCCGACAACACAGAAGCAGAAAAAAGGCTGGTTTTCGTAACAAACTACAGTGGCGTTAGCAACAAAATTAAAAATATTATCAATCGCAACTGGAATTTAATAACCACAAACACTAGTAAACCACCAATTCCTAAACCCATCTTCGCTTTCAGAAGAAAAAAAACCATTAGAAACAGTCTAATCCACACATATAGAGAAACTACCCAACAGCAAAAAACCATAGACAAGAACCCCCTGCCGGTGGGCACATTCACCTGTAGCAAATGTTCCAACTGTAGCCAAGTGATCAAGGGCAATCTTATTGAACACAACAAAACTAAACATCAGACTAAATCGTTCATAAACTGTAGAACAAAAAATATAATTTACTTGATTAAGTGCCCATGCGAGCTAATATATGTTGGGGAAACATCGCGAGAAATTAGACTAAGACTAAATGAGCATAAGTCTGCCATCCGATGTAAAAAACAAGGAGCCCCACTGACTGAACATTGGCAGGCAGCAAACCACAAAATCGAAGAACTAAGATGGTGTGGTCTTGAGACCATTACCCAAAACACTAGGGGAGGAGATATCACGAAAAAGCGGAAAAAACTGGAACAATTTTATATGTCCCGGTTTAATTCCGTAAATAATGGTTTAAACTCAAAAGAAGACTGGGAAAGGATTTTGCAGTAATTTTAATCCATACACTTTAAGCATAGCTGTTACCTCAAAAGAAAAAGCCCCGTTATTTGTACTTCCATAATAACATTGCGAGGCAGATCACAATATCCCGCTAACTAGTCAAACACCCGAGTCGTAACTGTAACCATGGAGACCCACTGCGTCCCAGGTTACCGTTAACAAATAGGAATTCTAAACCGTTACGAAGTACCCTTCACCACGTGATAACATACAAGTGAAACTACAATTGTAGTTCCTTGTCTAAATGAATCGTGACTGGTTAACGACCGATGACGTCATTCAATTGGCGTTTTCCCGGGAAACTGAAACCTTCTTAAACAGGAGACAGACAACCCTGTTTATCTTTGGCCGATCGTGGTATCGAGCAGATGGTGACTGGACCGAGAGGGGAGCAGGGAGGCCGGCAAGAATTTAAAAGTTAAACGCGAGCCCAGCCTCTGGATCTCACAATGCCGACAACTGTGTTTCGAACTGCGGCAGTTTCACCCGATGTCCTTAGACCTAAAATGCTCGGTAACAGACTAACTACTGTTAGTCTGCCTTTCCTTAAACATCGTTAAACATGGTCCAACAACCAAAACGCTTTTTAAATAATTTTAAAATAACTTTAAATGTCCGGTAGAAATTCATTCTACCATTAAATGAGGTTTATATTATATGTTCCACATAGGTTGAATGTTAAACAACCGTTTTTGACATTTCCCAACGCTGAGGATATAATTGAAGACATCCAGTGGCATGCTTTTAATTTAAGAAGGAAGGACTATTTACAAATCCTTACATTGGTGAGTTATATATCTTGAAATTAACCCCTGCTGAATGTATAGAACATTAGATATGGCCCTACAACTAACAATATGGCCCATTCTATCTGTCTTTTTGATTCCAACAGTGGTCCCCCCATTCAAAATCGGTGGCCCCCCTCCGGTAACCTCTACATCATAGAGTTTTGAATCCTAACAGGTAAAGAGGTTATTCAGCAACTACCGCCTGTATAGAATTTTTATTAAATAGAAATGGCGGATAAGCATTGAGTACTTATGTTCCCCATCTCTTAGAAAGGTATAGCTACTTGCAAATTAAGCAACAAGAAGCGATACTCTCCAGATTCACGCATGAGAAATTTCCTCTAAATTGACTAGAAGAGGAAGCTGAAGAAATCACACACAGGTATGCTTCATACCCATTCCCGTCTAGAAGCTGCCTTAAAACGTGATTTTTAGCCAACAATACTATGGAACCCATAGATATAGTTACGTATACCAAAATGCTCCCAGAAATACACCCTTCAGAACCTATATGTACATTATATTCTTATCAAGCACAATGTTTTTTTAGTATGTTGTTTTAGCAGATAGAAGGTTAAAAAAGTCAAGCAAACTGTTTGAAACAAAAAAGACAAAAAGAGCAATAGCTGCTTCACATGAACAAAAAGGATGTCTTCTAATTGTAATGTTTCTTTATAGAATTTGTTTGTCCTGAGGAAGGTGTTATCACAGATTCACCGAAACGCAGCGTCGACAACGAAAACAAACTGTGACTCCTAAAACCCATTGTTTTTAATCGAATTGTGATATTTTAAAAATGTTTTTTATTTGTGTATAATAATGTCTTTAACCCTTGTAAAACTGTAATAAATTGTATACTTTTTATGACAAAAACAACATTTTAGGTTCTTATTTTCTTATTTTCTGATTCTGGCTTTATAAATTGTATAAATTATGGTGTAACCACGAATGCAAATTTTGAGATTGGGTGACATTTTTTGGTACATGCGAGCTACATTAGGGTTCCATAGTGAGTGCATAGCCCAGGGACTTTCCTTGTGTTTCCTCTCTAACTGGTAAGTCATTCTGCTGGCAAATAAATCAACATATATAAAAAAAAAGACATGTACCCTTGGTTACCCAAAAGGCTAGGGTTCAAACATGAACTATTTTGTAATAACGTCCTCTGGGAAATCTCTAATCAGTGGCCCCAGTTTCTAATCACTCTCCAACTCTCAATCCTCTACATATATACTCATTTATACCAATCTCCTTTAAGTTTTAAAGTCCACCAAATAATGGCACAAAATACCTGTATTGTATATAAAGATGATTGGAATTTATTGCAACAAAATATTTTGAAAAACACATTACATAGAAAAAATTCACTTGGTCAAGGAAATCACAATGAAACGACTGGAATACATTCAATATAAAAATTATATTTTCTCCTACCTAGTGAAAAGTATGACCAGACAATGTTCTTTGTCTTTGATTGTCACAATCTAACACAAACAAAATTCTATCCTATACATCTTATTGCCGCCCACATTCTTTGCATCTAAGGTGATATTCATTCTTGAAATACGATACCAGGACGGACTTACCAACACTCCACTGGTGGTTTGTGGATTTTAGAAAGAGCCTGAAATATTGAAAGGCTTCCCAAACCGGGAAAGACACGTGTCATAACGGTCACCTATGACTTTCCTGCCAGAAAAGAACAAAGAGTATTCGTTTTAAAATCATGGGATATGTTTTTAATTTGATCCGATATTTAAATTGATGCAGCTTCAGTGGTCACCAATTTAAGACTAGCCCAACGTGGCATATCAGACGTCTGGCTCCGCTAGAAGTTGGCCAACTTAGGAACCAAAATACCGGAACGTGTTCACAGGAAGGCGCCTGAGTGGGTGGCTTCTGCATATTGGCGGGGCAGACTCAGTCTATATTGTCTCATATTTTAAAAAAACAGGAGTAATAATCTTACTGTCATGAAAAAGAAGGTGTTATTATTATTATTATTATTTTATTTTGAATTTTGTAGAGCGCGCAGCTACCTCCGACAGAGGTTTCCCGGCGCTGAAGACATAGTCTCAAGAGGGTCGAGAAGGAGTAGAGTGGGATCTATAAGATCTGTGAGAATAACCAGGTCTTTAGTTTTTTTTGGAATTGGGGTTCGGACGTCAGGAATCTTAACTCTGTGGGTAGCTGATTCCACAGTTTGGAAGTGGCTACTGCCAGGGCCCTTCCTCCTGTACGTGTAAGGCGAAAGCGGGGGCAGATCAAGAGGCGAAGATGATTGGATCTCAGGTTTCTTGGTGCTTGTGAAAACCTCATTCTGCGACGTAGGTAGGTTGGGCCTCGATCATTGAGTGCTCTGAAGGCCAGTGTTAAGGCCTTGAATTGAATACGGAGTTTTATTGGAAGCCAGTGTAGTTTGATTAGGTGGGGTGTGATGGAATTGCGGTAGGGGATATTGCAGACTAGCCTGGCAGCAGCATTCTGGACTTGTTGAAGTTGGTAGATGAGGTAAGTAGGGGCGCCTACGTATAGGCTGTTGGCATAGTCCAGATGAGCAGTAATGAAGGCATGAACTACCGTTTTTCGGGACTCAAGTGGTAGGTATGGGATGATTTTTTTTATCATTCGAAGTTTCCCGAAACAGGCTGAGGTGACTTTATTGATTTGAGTTTTACAGGAGAGGGAGGTGTTGAATTGAAAGCCAAGGTTGCGGGCGGTTTGAACTGGTTCTGGGGGGGGGGGTTGAGTTCAGATGGCCACCAGAGATTGGAGGGTATAGGCGATTTTTGATTGAAGAACAGGACCTCGGTCTTGTCAGTATTGAGTTTTAGGTTGTTCGTGGACATCCAGGTGGCGATGTTGAGCATACAGAGGCGAAAGTTGTTAAAAGATTTTTCAGTGTGTTCTTTGAAGGAGAACACCAGTTGGGTGTCGTCAGCGTAGAAGGTTACTTTGACGCCACAGGATTCAACAACTTTGGCCAGAGGTTTAAGGTACACGTTAAAGAGGAGCGGGCTGAGGGCAGAGCCCTGTGGGACGCCCCAGATCAATTGTTTTTTGGAGGATAGAAAAGGTTCCAGCATCACTTGCTGTATTCTGTTTGTGAGAAAAGATTTTATCCATGCGAGGGGGGGGCCCACCAATACCAACTTCTAGCAGGCGAGTCAGAAGTTTGTCGTGTGAGATGGTATCAAACGCCGCGGATAGGTCGGAGAGGACCAGCATGGCCTCTGCTCCCTTGTCCGTGCATTCGCGGATTGATTCGGATACCTCGAGTAGCGCCGACTCAGTACTGTAGTCTGGTCTAAAGCCTGATTGGGTGTCGTGGAATAAGGAGTTGGATTCCAGGTAGTGGGACAGTTGTTTTTGGACGGCTTTTTCCAGAACTTTAGCGGCTTGGGTAGAAGTGAAATTGGTCGGTAATTATTTAAACAGGAAGGATCAACGCCGGGTTTTTTTTGAAGTGGGATTAACATGGCGTGTTTCCAGTCAGAGGGAACAACCCCAGTGAGTAATGATGAGTTCCAGATGTCTAATAGGGGGTTAATGATGATGGGGGCAATTTCGCTCATGATAAGAGCTGGGGCTGGGTCCGGAGGTGAACCAGATTTACATTCCTGAAACAGCTTTAGAGCAAGTTCTTTGCTGAGTGATTGGAATGCGGTAAATGCATGAGTGCTGTTGGGGGTGGGTTCTTTGGTGGTATCGGAATCTTTCTGGAGGATCGCTGCCGCTATGTTGGCAATTTTTTCTTCGAAGAAGTTAGAAAGGTTTTCACATAGTGTCTGAGACATGGGTACTGGAGTGGAGAGTGCGCTGGGGTGAGTAAAATCTTTCACTATATTGAATAGGGCCTTGGTCGAATTTTTTGCTTTGGCAATTGTTTCGGTGAAGTATGTGCTCATGGATTGGTGTTTGAGTTTGCGAAACTCTTTAAGGCTTTGCCGATAGAGGGCCTTAGCTCCTGTATCATAGTTCTGTCTCCCTTGTCGTTCTAGCTTTTTGCACATGCTTCTGTGTGCCCGTAGTTCTTCCGTGAACCATGGGGCCGATGGTTGTTGTCTGCGGGAGGAAAGGCTATGAAGAGGTGCGACTTTCTCTATCGCGGACGCAAGGTCACTATTTAGTGTACGCACTGCTTCGTTGAGGTCGTCCGGGAGGGGGATTAAGCTATTATGGTAATTTGGTTCTAGGGCAGTAAGTGTAAGTTTGTGCCATTTTCTGCCCTGAGATCTGATGGAGGACTCCTGTTTTGTAATTAGAGTCATGTGTGTCTCGAAGGGTATAAGAAAATGGTCGGACCATGGTAGAGGTAGGGAAAGGAGGATTTTGAGTTTCTCGCTGTTCGAGAAAATAAGGTTGAGGGTATGACCTGCTTTATGAGTGGGGCCTTTTACTTTTTGCGTTAGATTGATGTTTTGCATAGATTCGAGGAGTTGGGAGGCGCGGTTACAGCTACTTACATCAACGTGGTGGTTGAAGTCTCCCAGTACTAAAAAGTGGGGGTGTTTGAGGGAGAGATCTGCTGTGACAGCCAATAGCTCTAGGACAGCAGGTTGTGGGGTGTTCGGGGGGTTATAGACCAGAATCCCTGAGCAAACGGCTGTGGTGTAGTCAGTGATTGAAAAGTACAGAGCTTCAATGGGATTAATGTTTGAGATTTTTCATGAGGTGATTTTCAGGTGCTTCTTTAGGATCACCGCGATTCCTCCTCCTGTTTTGGAGCCTTCACGGCAAAGTCCCGTGAAACTGTAGTCAGTGGGTAGACCTAGGGCGATATCAGGATTGGAGGAGTCTTTATTCCAAGTCTCTGTTAGGAACAGTGCGTCCCAGGATGAGGTAGATAGTAAGAGCCAGATGTCATTGGCGTGGCCTTTGGCGCGCAAACGTCGCGCCCGCTGCGCTCGCCCGCTGCGCGTTCGGTACATGCACATATTTTATAGCGAGAGGAGGTCTCGGTAGAGAGGCGTGGCCTCGTAGAAAGGGGCGTGGCCTCAGAGTCAGGCGGGAAATGGCGGCAATGTTTATTTACCCTGGGGGTCCTCGGCAGCGCTAAGATCCGCTGTGAGGCTGTGGGTGAGTGAGAGGAGCTGTGGGAAGGTGAGGTTTTTAAAATCAACACACACGCATTCACACAGGTTTGTCAGAACGTAATTTTAGCCAAAGTACAAGTTATCGTGACTCTCAAAGTTTTTTAAAAAGAGCGAGTGCTCGTGCCTGTAGCTCCCAGCTTCCGCCTCAGGAGAAAAGGTCTTGTTATGTGAATATACCTTTGAAACGCATCAACACTTTTAGTACAGCCACAAATCTAATTGTTTGAATATCAACTTAGATGCAAAGAATGTGTTTGGCAATAAGGTGAGTAGGATAGAATTTTGTTTGTGTTAGTTTGTGGCAATCAATGACAAAGAACATTGTCTGTTCTAGGCAAAACATCCAGAGCCTCTTGGCTAAATTGGAGAGGTCTTCTGATTTGGTGCAACCTAGACGGTGATATAGGCCACTGCGGAGATGTTGTCCATCTTGAGGATAACAGATCTCCCTTGAAGAGAGTTTCTGAAGCTCATTAGAGTGTATAAACCTGCCATAAATTCTAAATAGTTTATGTGGTGAGAGCTCTCTGCTACAGACCATCCACCACCAGTGTTCTGATTGAGGAGACGAGCACCCCAACCAGCCACCAAGACAGTTCTGATCTGGCATCCTGATCTAGGGTTACATGATCCCTGTACCACAGGCCAGATCACAGAGCTTTCGCTTTCATCCTTTGAAGAGCTCGATAATTCAGAGGCCCTGGAAAGATGGCTTGAATAGAAGAAGGAAAGAGGCCTAAAAGTCTGGCTAACTCCCTTAGAGTTAAGGAATCTTGTTTTAGAACAAACCTGATCTCTTTTCGAATTTTGGATATTTTCTTTGGGGGAAGTAAGAGAAGACATTTTGAGGTGTCAACTGTAAAACCGAGAAGCTCCGGGGATTGGAGGGGGTAAGGATCGATTTGTCCCGGTTTATAATAAAGCCTAGGCTCTATATGAGATCTATTGCAATCTTCAGGTTCTTTAAGGATCTGTGAATGATGTTCGGACATGATGAGAATGTCATCCAAATACATATTTAAGCAAATACCTTTCCCTCAGAAGCTGGGCAATAGTTTTCATAATTTTGGTGAAACATCAGAGGGCAGAGGAAAGACCAAAAGGTAGGGCTGAAATTGAAAGAGATGGTTGTTCCAAACGAATTGAAGGAAGGGTTGGTGCTCTTTGGCCATTGGAATGGTAAAGTAAGCATCTTTTAAATCAATTTCCTCTTCCACAATTTTTTGTTGATCCTCTGATAGAGTTAGCCCTTTTGGGAGAGACATTTGTGTAGGGGGGTCAAAATCTATCCTGAAACCTTGGACAGTTTTCAAAACCCAGGGCTTCTGAGTTAATGTTTCCCAAATGTGATAAAAGAATTGTAGCCTTCCCCCTACCTTTGGAGGGAAAGAATATGGAGGAAGAAGTGTACTTACTTCAAAGACTGGTGTTGTTGGGTATACCGCGGGATCTGAATCCTCTGTTGCAAGAGCTTTTTCCTCTCTGTGGGTAGAATTGAAGGTTGGAGGGGAAGAAGCCTCTTCCAGAACCTCTGAATCTTGTGAAGGGCCTTTGGCATGCTCGGAGGGAAGAAAGGCCCCTTCTTCCAGCCTGTGCAAAAACGTTAGAATTAAAAATGTGCCTCATGTTAGATTGTGCTTTGTGGAGGGCAGTAAAGGTAGATAAGTATTTGCCAATAGATATAATCATGTCCTCACCCAAAAGGTGGCCCTTGGGATTTTGGGAGGGTTCCTTTTCAGCCATGTCACCCAGTTTCTGGTTAATCTTAGTAAGAATGACTCTCCTTTCAATTTTAAGGCTTGCATTTGCATTTCCAAGGAGTACCATGGCCCTTTGACTCCAACCTCTGACGAGTTCGGTGTCAAGAGGAGTTCCATTAATATGGCATTCTTCAGCCATATCTAATATTCTGGCCAGGGGCCCCAGGATGTCACGAATGCTATCTTGAGAGCCCTTAAGAGACCTCTCCATACCTTTTTTGGGGTCTCTTCTAACTTTGAACAGAAACTTGATCAAGGTTGGGTCAAGGTTGGGGGTCTGACAGACCTTATCCTGTATTGTGGGTCTAGAACACTCAGCCCTGAGGTTACTACGAGTATCTCTTTCCAGGGCATTTCTGAGCCATCTTCCAATGAATTTCACAACATGGTCTTGGGAAAACCATTCAGAGCTTCTGGGGTGAGAGATGTTAAGGGGTGAAAATATTTCCTCGCCCAAAGGGTTAAGGATAACATTCTTAGAGGAGGACGGGATTTCTTCCTCAGTAGGTTGACTGTTAAATTCAAAGTCCTCATCATTTAAGTTGAGGGCGAATTCGTCACAAAAACTAGTGGACCAATCCTTGCCCTCAGTATCAATGTCAGTATTGTTATGAGCACTTTAATAGTTTGTGACGCTACGGACACCCATATTAGTTGTGCCGCAAGTGACACCTGAATAATTTGTGCCGCTATGGACACTCAATGTATTTGAGGTGCGTGGACCTTCCATAAGATTTGAGGTGCTAAGACCTCGCAAATTAATTGAGGTGCCTGGACCTCCCATAGTGCTCAGGGGGTTAGGCTCAATGTTCTTAGATTTTTTTGCTCTTTTCCCCTTATTAATAGGCATATTGTTGTGATTGAAATTAGAGCCTTCATTAGAGTCGTCCTAATCAGGGGCAAGATGGCGGCCGCAGCAGTGACCGTGTGAGGTGGTGTGTCCATAGCTCCACATGATTCCCCCTTACCTCTGTAGCAGACCGTGACTTTTCCCCCCGGAAAACGGTGGCAGCAGCATTAGTGTGACCGCTGGATTACAGAACTAAACGGAGCGGCGGTGTACGGATTTGGCTTGATTTGAAACTCGTGGTGCCTTACTGCAGCTTAGCCCGGCCAGTGCTCACGCCCCCACGCCTACTTGAAGGCTCCAGCTGAGGCAGATTATGAGCAGTGAGACGCCGGCTGACCGCCTTGAACTCAGCGTGCAGAGTTGCTGCCTTTGCGGCAGTCCGAGGCTCAGCAATTGCAAATATAAAGACAGAGCGACGGATTGCCGGCAGAGAGGATCTGGTGTGTGCAGTACCCCTGGCCTCCAGGGGGCCCGAGTAGGTACGAGTACTTACGATACGAGTACTTATGATATTTGGCATTGGCAATTCTCTCAGGCGCGGTGATTAGCACATTTATCACAATGGCGCCGAAGGGTAGAGGTGGTGTGAGGACCCGCGGGGGAACATCGGTGAATACACCCGCAGGTGTACTTATGGAACTTGCTACAACTGCCCCGGGGCATAGTGTCGCTAGCGAGAATGCAGGTCACTCTGCTTTACCTGCTTTACCTGGAAGCGGCGATATGGTTTCAAGCAAAGGCACTCACGTTAGCAATAACAGCGGCAGTATTGACAGCTCTGCTATGACATTTCAAGGTACTGGGGGCACGCAGAGTGCAGCTGGTGGTACTAACTTTCAGCAGGAGCCTGCGGCAGTCTCTAAGACACAGGGGGCCCGATTCACAGAATGAACTTAAGACTCAATCCTAAATTTACTACTATTTTGGTATTCACAGAATGCACTTACTACTTTTGGCATTCACAGAATGCACTTACTACTTTTGGCATTCACAGAATGAACTTACTACTTTTGGGATTCACAGAAGTTAGGATTTTGTCTTAAGTGTGTCTTAAGACAGACTTAAGACAGACTTAAGACAAACTTAAGACAGACTTAAGACAGACTTAAGACAAAATCCTAACTTCTGTGAATACCAAAAGTAGTAAGTTCAATCTGTGAATACCAAAAGTAGTAAGTGCATTCTGTGAATGCCAAAAGTAGTAAGTGCATTCTGTGAATACCAAAATATTAGTAAGTTTAGGATTGAGTCTTAAGTTCATTCTGTGAATCGGGCCCAGGGTATTCAGCAGAATCAGGCCATGCAGCAGAATCAGGATACTCCAGCAAAACAGCGTACTGTCCCAGCAATCTTTAATAAAAAAACAAGGAGTGAAGGCGAAATTGGGTTTAGAGGCAGTAGAAACAGCTCAAGCAGCTCCCGGGGTCCAGTATGAGCTGACTCAGGAAGAAACGATCATTTCCATTGGAGTTGTTATAGCAGTCCCAGCCCCAGCGGCCCCAGCTTTATTCAACCTAGAGGTATTATTAATACTATCTCAATGGAAGCTCTTCCAGAGAATGCAGTCAACTCAGTAACAGTCATAGGAGATAGTAGCCTACCCTTAGGGCCAAGCACTGATTCTACACTATCAGCAACTGAGAAGGGCAGCGAGTTTGAGTATGCTGGGTCCGAGGGCAAGTTCTACTCCATGTCTGATTTAACAACATCCTCAGATAAGGAGCATGACGAGTATAGCTCCAGCAACCTAGGCGACTGGGGGGATATGCCAGAGGACAAAGAAGGCGAGGATTTTGATCGATCCCTTCCCCATGAAACAGTAAGGAAGGTGGGGGAGACTGGTGAAGGATCGTTGTACGAGCGGAGTCTTCCATTAGCTAAGCCAAACTTGGATGAGGACTTCGAGGAGGATTCAATTACTCTTGGCCTAATTTATAAGAGTATAATGGCTCATAGTAGTGAAACTAAAGCAGAAGGCTTACGCACACAAGGGGCTGTAAGGAAACTCCAAAATACAGTACGGCGTTTGGTAAAGATTTGTGCAGAAGTCACCACTCGTGTGGTAGAGGTGGAAGAAAGCGTTTCCTCAGCCGAGGACTGCCTGGATAAACAGCAATCAGCCATCGAGATTCTGCAAAAGTCCAAAACAGACGTGGATTGGAAGCTCACGGATCTAGAGAATCGCGCGCGATGCAACAACTTGTGTGTTCTAGGTATAGCCGAGACAAAAGAAGGAGCAGACCCACAGAAAGTCATTGTACAGCTCTTTAAGGAAGCCTTCCCTGAACTTAATGTTTGGAATTGGGAAACTGAAGTGATTAGGGCACACAGGTTTCCATTTGTTGTGAGGCAGCGTGGAAAGGAGCGACAAGCGGATCAAAACTCATTCCCCAGGGCGATTTTAATTTGCCTTAATAACTATCTGCTTCTAGAGGCGTTATATGATCTGGCACGTCCCGAGAAAAAATGGAGAGGCATGGGGTGTAAGTTCTTTGTGCACCCTGATTTTTGTCCAGCAACGGTGCATGAACGTTGGCAAATGCGGAAGCTAGTTGAACCTTTCCAAGCAAAAGGAGCCCAGGCCTTTTTGCTCAATCCATCTAAATTAAGAATTATCTTCAGCAGTCAAACTAGATACTTTACATCTGGGACTGCTGCACAGGATTATTTAAAGGAAATGGACAAGGACCGGAAAATCTAAAGGCATTATCTGTAATACTAGTTTCTAGTAAATTAGTTCGCAGTGGTAGTAGATTTCATATTTTTTGTGTCACGGGTGGGATAGTGAATTTTCTGTCTCTGTAGACTATTGAGATTATCTCTCTCTTACGATTTTTTGGTTGTTTATCCTTGTACCCCCCAGGGCTTGATTGAGTATTTGTTTATTTCTAAGGAACGCTGATTATTGATTACTGGGGGCATATGGGAAAAGTATGTCTCTTGAGTCTTTGACTTTCTGTGAATTTTCTATGACGTGTGATATAGGGAATGGGAATCAAGAGAGGGGAGTTAATTCTTTTTTTTTCTAAGGGTTTTTTATGTCAGTTTGGCAAATGAGAGACATAGAGTGTGGGGGCAGGTGAGTCAAAAGGGGGGCACTGGGCATATCACTTCTACATCGCAGAGGACATGGTCCTTAAGCCTCCATATGGGTGGTGGGGGCATTCGGGGGGTGAGTGGTGGTACTGGGGGGTCTGTGGGTAGGGGGCTGGGGGGTGCTTGGGGGGGAAAAGAAAATAATACATGAGTACAGGATGGAAATGAGTTTATTTTGGGCATTGTTTGTCTGTTTTAGTCAGTCTGTGGGGCTAGATGGCGGGTAGGGCTATCAGGATAGGTACGCTGAATGTAAAGGGGCTGAATTCAGTGGATAAAAGACGGCGGGTGGCGCAGGAACTACGAGCTCTCCTTTGCAATATAATTTGTCTCCAGGAGACTCATATAGTATGGTCAAAGAGGCAACTGCTTGAAGAGTTGGGATTTAATCTAATAGCCTGCACTAAATACTCCGGTACGTCCAGAGGTGTTGCAATTTTGGTAAAAAAACATATAGGCAATATAGGCAGAATTTTAACCGATGGGTTGGGTATGTGGGCAATTGCGGAAAGTGTTGTAGGTGCCTCAATACTCACGATCTGCACAGTTTACGGGGCTAATATAGATGAACCTGCTACTTTAGATTTCCTAAATGTCGAGCCAGCGACTTGGCCCACAACACTGATTCTGTGCGGTGATTTAAATATAAATCTAGCACCTAATATTTTATGCAATGAAAAGTCGAGTTATAGTGGAAGGAAACCACGTGTCTTCAAAGCGCTTCAGGCGCTAATGATTGCACATGGGTTGGTGGATGTCTGGGCCTTTTTTCGGGGGGTGGCGCCTGGGTATACTTTTTTCTCTTTTCCCCATCGGAAGTTAGTTTGGTTGGATTATTTTTTTGCTCCACAATCGCTACTGAATCAGGCTGGTATTCAGGTATACCCAAGAATTACATCAGACCATGGGCCGGTAGTTCTCTCAATAACTGGTATAGTAACAGTCATTAGGCCAAGGGGGTTTTCTTTTGATCGCAAACTATTATTAGAGCAGCAATTTGTCCAATATATGAAGCAATGGATTACCACTTTTTTAAATATTAATCGCTGGAGCACTAATATATGTTGCGTATGGGACAGTTTCAAGGCCGCCTTTAGAGGTGAAGCTCTGAGTTATAGATTGTATAATAAAAAAAAACAGGCAGCAAAATTTCAAGAGCTATACCAAGAGCTGATAAAGGCAGAGGAGTAACTTATGCAGGGCATCCAGGCTGGTAAAGATATAATTGATTCGATCACGGCGGTGGCACGGCTTAAAGCAAGGCTAAATCTTAACTGGTCCCAGGAAACTGCCAAAAATTTCTTTATCAAAAAGCAATTGCATTATGAGTACGGTGAGGCAAGTGGCAGATGCCTTGCCCAAAATCTAAGATTGAGAGAGGCAGCTCAACGGATAGATAATATCTTAGATTCGAATGGTCATTCTGTAGTAAATGAAAGTGGTATCTTAGAGGTGTTCAGACAGTTTTATGAGGTACTTTATCGAAGAGATGAGTATGACGAGGACAGTGCGGCTACTCTCATTCGCCAGTATTGTACAGTAGATCTCCCTTTAGAGGAGACAGAAAGGTTAGATGCTCCCATTTCGCTAGAGGAATTAGAAGTAGCAGTGAACGGGCTGGCGGGGGGCTAGGCGGCAGGTCCAGACAAGTTACCTCTGGAAATTTACAAAATGTTTTTTCTGTATTAAAGTTAGATCTCTTGGCAACAGTGAGAATTGCTCAGAAAGGCGCTCCCCCTATGTCTTGGAATGAAGCATGCATAGTCGTGTTTCACAAAAAAGATAAACTGGGAACCTGCCCGGCTCATACTGTCCCATCTCGCTTTTGAACGCGGATGGGAAGATTTACTCAAAAAGTTTGGCTAACAGGCTATCCTCTGTCATTTCTTCACTAGTTTCTACCACGCAGCACGGGTTTATCCCGCATCGAGGAACGGCGAATCATGTTAGCCGGGTGATAACTTTCTTCGATTATGTCAATATAACTCGGGAGCCACTCTGTTTAATTTTATTAGATGCCGAGAAGGCCTTTGACTGAGTCTCATGGTGCTTTTTATGGGATGTTATGAGGCGTCGGGGTTTGGGTCAGAGTTTATTACATCACTGCAGATATTATATCGCCAACCTGTGGCCAATATTTGCACCATGGTACTCGAGTCGGAGGTAGTTCACATACAAAGGGGTACTAGGCAAGGGTGACCGTGCTCAACACTCTTATTTTCATTATACATTGAACCTCTTTTAAAAATGTTTGAATCTAGCACTAGGATTCAACCAATGGCTATACAGACTTATCAGTTAACGGTCCTCGCTTATACGGACGACGTTGCTGTCGTTACGCCGAGACCGACCATAGCGATGCAGGAGATTGAACACTTAGCCACAAAGTTTGGCGTGGTTTCTGGCTATAAGCTGAACACAGCCAAAACCCAGCTGCTATGCGCCAATATGTCGACGTACTCTGATCCTGGGTGTCAAGCTTAGGGTCTCTGCAACTGCCCTGGTTAAATCAAATTGGGAGGCTCTTTTGTCGGGGGTAAGGAAACAGATAGACCGGGCTGAATGTTTGCATCTCTCCTTAGTAGGGTGAAGCAATCTATTAAAAATGATGATACTCCCGAAAATGCTGTATTTTTTTAGATGTGTCCCCTTAGAAATTCCAAAGGCGAGTTTGGCACAGCTTCAAGCTATTTGCATACGATTTATGTGGGCTGGGGGCAAGGCCCGTAGGGCTGGGCGATACATGGTATTACCAAGAAAGTTAGGTGGCTGGTCGGTACCTGACTTCATGCTGTATTACTACGCTTGCATGATTCAAGGTATGAATATTTTGTTAACAGGGGCTGGTCCCCTTGATATTGCAGAATGCCCATCCACATATCAGATGCTATTGGGAGTGAAAGGCAAAAATTGTTTGTTCTTACACCCTGATTGGAGTTACTACAAGCGCACTAGATTTAAGGTCATGGGGGTTGCGTATAAAGTGTGGAAAGCAGTAAGGAGTATGTATGGGTTTGAGAAAATTTCCTGGTATACGTCACTGGTATCTTCAATATTCTTGCCAGCTGATTTGTGGGATCGGGTAGCCCACAATTGGAGATTGAAAGGAATAAGGGTGGTGGGCGACCTCTACTCTGAAGGCTGTCTTAATTCATTTGAACAACTACGCGAACAGTTCCAGCTGCCTAGGGAGAACTTTGCCAAGTATTTACAAATTAGGAAATTTTTGTTCAATAGTGGTGGCATTTTTCAAGCTAATTTCCTGATAGAAGGCAATATGAAAGCAGCAAGGATAGGTATGTTATATAGTTATGTTAAGCACTAAGGCCAATGATATCGCAGAACAAAATTCCAAATGGGGGATTAAACTGGGGAGGCAGGATATACAAATAGAAGTTTCTTTGGATATGGCCAATCATTTATTTCTCTCTGCAAAGTTATCTGCCCAACAATTTAAATCACTTTTTAATCGTTATTACACTCCAGATAAGGTCTCTAAATGGTTTGGGGATCTAATAGGGAAATGCTTTTGCTGCGGATACCCATCTGCAGATGATGTTCATATTTTCTTTGGATGTCTGTCTTTAGCTAGCTTATTGACGCAGGTGGAGAAATGTTTATCAGAGATCCTTGGCACCCCTACGCAATTATCTGCTACTCAGATCCTCCTGGGGGTAGAGATGGGATCCGCTGCGGTAGGAATATCAAAGCAACATGCCTTCCTAATATTTTTAGCTACAGCTGTATTCAGATTAAGCATAGCCTCTTTTTGGCTACAACAGGAACCGCCCTCTTTTTAAACATGGAGGGCACGGTTTTTTGCTGTATATAATATGGATTACAGCTTATATGCCCTCAAAGGTTATCGAAAAAAGAGGCTTGGTTGGCAAATCTGGGGCACAGTCTCGCAATACCTTGAGTCTGAAATCTGAAATCCGGTCTTGGCTGAGTCCCCAGATGTTTGTTATATTGTGCTTTATGGTCACAGCTCCACACTGTAATCCATAATTTATGATTTGCTATATCGTCTATTATTTTTCTCTGTGTATCATGGATTTTTGTGTGTTATTAATATTGTTCTATTACTCTATTCTTTTCCTGTTAATTTGAATGCCTGTAGCATATATTGTATGTACGAGATTGACTCATTCCTACTGACTTATGTATTTTGCAAAAATAAATAAAAAAAGAGTCATCCTAATCAGAAGGTGACTGGTAAGTGAAATAGGTGTCCATTTCATAGGTATTAGGTAAATGCAGACAGAATCATATTAGACATTTGTTTTTTGTGGGTGCAATAGATTTCATTATTGTGTTATTTTGTTTTCAGTGCCTCCTTGTAAGGGAATAACTGACTTGGACGTAAGCGGAGGCCTTTAGAAATCACAGTGAAGCGGTTTTTATAGTTTTGTTGTCTTATCTGTAGTTGAATCACAACAGGAAAATGGTCGTGAGAGAGGCTTTTCTGGTTACACCGCACTTTCCTTTTGCTTAAGAGCACGAGTGGTGAGGTAGTTTTAGGTTTTTTATATGCACATTCGGGTATTTAATTTTAATTGTTTGTGGCCCGCCACTCCACGAAACAGATTGTTATGGACTCTATTAAAGACCTTGGTCTCATGTTTCTGTGTGTATATATATGTATATATGTGTAAATATTATTGTTTATACAGTATAGGTAAAAAAGTATATTTGATTTTCTTAGGACAATTTTGGAAAAGCTATGCTCAACTGCCCTAGTCCTGATGAGGCCTGACAACTTTGGGGCTGAGATGCGTCTACATGTAAATTAAGGACACCCATGTGAATTTAAAGCTTTGTGAAACAAGTGGAAAGTACTGTAAAAAGGTTGAGGTTGGAGTAATATACCTCTTAGTACTCCGTAGAAGGGTGATCCTTTTATTAAAGGAATGCTAGTTTTTAAGAAAAAAAATTGGGAGCATTCTTATTGACTAATAGGGCAATGAGGGTGAGCAGATACATGTTCATTTAAAGTGTAAATTTTATATATATCTTATGTCATGGAAGCGTTTGTATGTAAACATAGATGAATGCACATGAACGTATATATTGAAAGTGGCAAAATAAATACTAAAAATAGTTCTTGCTTTCAAAAGATTACTTCCTAAGATTTTTTGTTGAATTGCCTTTTGAATTTGATTTGAATAAGTAGATTCTTTAGAGAGAATAAAAAACTCATAGGAGCGGATAATTGAAGTATCTCTTCATCTTATTGTAGTTTTTGGATGCTGGTCCCTACGCATTATTTGTACATAATTCTGTTTACTTACCCAGATGCTGGAGTGTTATTTGGGGTACCCCCAGTTTTGAGTGGTCTGATTAAAATCAGTGGTGGCTGCCACCGAAAAGAACAGATGGGACAATGAAAGTAATATCAATAAAAATAAAATTGATTACCTGGCTGCAGGCCGCTGCCTCCGTCAAGCTCCGTTCTCTTCTTGTTTCTGCAGGAAGCACACACAGGCTCCCCTAAGCCAATCACAACTCTGCGTCACCATGACAGGAGCATTGTGATTGATCTGAGCGCAGTGGTTTGGCGCTCAAATGAAATGAGGTCTATAAACCTGTGCATGTTCTCCACAAGTAGCTGTACAAAACAGCCAATAGAGAACACACAAAGTGCACATGACTATTTGGTTAGCCCTAGATGCCTGGTCAAACCGTCATGCACACTTAAGTGCCCCAACCACTACTTCCCTGCTGGCTGTGACTACATCCCAGCCGAACCCCGCCCTGCAAACCTCCTTCAGTAAGGAAAAATAAAATGATAATAACGTGTTATCATTTTAGTTTTTAATTTTCCACTGCTCAAAGAGCCGTTGGGCGTGGAAGAGCTTTTACTCAGACCCAAAACTTTTAGTGATTTGATATAAATCCGATCAGTAGTATTCACGTTTTTTGTGTTACACGAATGTGTTGCATTGGCTTTACAGCTAAAGATATTGTGACTGGTAATTCATTGAACATCCTTAGAACAAAGTCCACATATCCAATTTTGAAAAATAAATGCATTTGATTGGTCGTGACAATAACTTCTCTCATCATTTTAATGGGGTATGCCGATACATACAGTGCCCATGCCCCATTGCCATCTGATTGGCTGGTTGCAGCAGAAATATTTTTATTATGGCCTTCATTTTCTGAGGAGAGACTTGGAGCCTGGTCACAGAAAACCTTTTAAGAGTGTATTAAGTAAGCAAACGGGCATTCTCTAACCTCAGGGTACATAAGCTCCCTTAAAGAAAAAAAAGTTTTTTTGCTCATGGGTCTGCAGAGCCAAAATAAAAAGCAAATGAGTCTGCAGGTTATGGTGGATGAGGGGGCCTGGGGACTCTGACAAAAAAGAGCAACATTGCAGTCCAGGCAAAATGACTGCATGAAGGTTTGGGGAAGTGTCTGGAAGCAGGGCATGTCACTGTTGGCATGTCACTGTTGCCAATATCTCTATGACGGATTAAAATCTGTGGGCAGCAGATGGGTGTTGACACAGGAGGTTAAACTGAGGACCTGGCCACAGCACAGGCCCTGTGACCAACCCCTCTTATATACATCCTTGAGCTTTATGTAGGTGTTGCTGGACTCATGGGAATGTGGGTACACTGCCTGGTCACAGCCAACCCCCTTCAGAGAACTACCATTGTGCAGATACAAAGGCAATGTGCATCGAGGTAGGGCTATATGGTAGGCTTAGTTCAAAGAGTCAGAACCTTTGCCAAACTCCCACACCATACTGCTGAAGGCCATGTGCAATAGGGGTTCAACACAAATTGTTCAACATAATGGAAAATGCATACATGGGAGTTGGATATAGAGTATCAACAAAAATAGACTTCAAAAATATTGTTAATGGTAAGTATAAACATTTAGAATAGACATAATTGTGCCTGGAGAAAAGACAGAGATGTGAAGTGCTGTATATGATTCTTATATATATCAAAATTAGCAACCTGATATAGCAGTGTGGGCTTGGGTGAATAAGAGTAAGGTAATGCTACCAACAAGGGATATATTTAAAAGTGTATTTGCATTTGCTCGACATATTTTACTGACATCCACAATGAATGAAAGGCACAGTGGTCAATTTGCCTTAAAAAGTAAATAATAAATACATACAACTTAGTGTGTTGCTTAAATCTGTTCTATTATATTTGAAATCCAAAGATTACTAAAGGTGTTCCAAAAGTAAAAAGGTACTGCAAGGGTATTGATGACAGGCTAATAGGTTCTTAACTTTGACATTTGGTTAGTCATCAGTACTCAAAATCCCATTTCCCACAAGACAACAATGTAGGGACTGTCCTAAACATATGAAAAAAGTCACCTGGATTCAATCTTAACCAAAAGTAAAGGAAAATGGTTAAAGTGTCTACATTTTTTCTCTGCTGAGATGAATCTATGAGACCATCATCAGGACAAGATATTTCAGAAGATCCAAGGCCCCTAGATACAAAATTCTGGGAGATAGAACAGAGGTGACAACCGCAATTGAATTGTGGAGTGTGGAAATTACTTGTTGCTTATGACTAGTGGCCGGGATCCTTATCACAGAACCCCTTGAGCTGTAGATAGAGGGGAATAGGATAAGGAATAGTTATTATATTTCCCCTCATCCCCAACTTATCTATTATGTTGGGACCTAATGACCAAGCTACAAATATCCATCCAGTTTGCAGACAAGTGAACAAAAGCCTTCTCCTCCCCTGTAGCCTCTTCCCTAGAACCCAGACCAGGGAAGCACTCCCCAGCTGCATTTACACAGGCATGGACAGTCCCAGTCAATCAAACCCGCTTCACTGAGCCAGTCCTGGAATATATGGGAAATTTCTTTGAACTAGACAGGTTAGCTTAGCAGTGGGCATGTCGCACACACCATCTTCTAGTTGAAGCAGCAAAAAGAATGAGAACTATTATAGCCATAAGGGTATTCAAGGAAGAAGAGAGTTGAGACCGCGACAAGCGTATGCCTATTGGGTCCCCCAAGACTGGATAGGAAGCAGGGTCTGGGTGCATAGGGGCAATGTCGGCAGCAGTCAGATAACACGTACCTCTGAGATCACTTAGCTCAGCCCCTACCACCACCATGGAACCCCCACAGGTAGGACGGTGGTTCAGACATGGTTGCCTGGTGCTATGTGGTGCGCCTCCCATGCCTAACACCCCCTTCCTGCTGCTGAATGCGGTACCTAAGCACATAACCACCATGGGAAATTAGTCACGTTGAGCAAACAGAAAACCACCCCAAGGAAGTGTCCACGGTGACCACATGGGGAGGGACACAGAACATGGGATGCGCAACCGCCTCATACAGCTGCCCACTGGGATGGGACAGGAGAAAGTCCAGAGAGATACCACCAAGTTGGTCCAACACAAATTGAAAAAGACCACCCTCAAGGGGGCTGTTTTGGCCGCAAACATGCAAATGACACCTGTCTGGAAGGGGGCTCTGCACAAAAACCGAGAGCAATACAACCCAGTTATAAGGGCAGAGGTCAGGGAGGTTGGCAGCAGCTGGACCTCAGAGAATGCTATTATTGCCACCGAATAGATGACATGGCTGACCAGTACCACTTAAAAGCTTAATATGAACAGAAACCGATAAGTCTGGGCCAGTCTGTGCAAAATTCCCATCCTCGAAACCAAGTCAAGGTAACCCGACTGTACCTTATGCTCAGCTGCAGGGAGATCGGACAGCCACTGCACCACCATAGCAGGGATCCGGGAGTTGGTCAAATACATAGCAAAAGAAGCAACAGACAGGGATTCCAGTCCACCAAGGACTGCAGCAAGGAGGGATAACTGTCTGGGGAGGCAATGTCTTTACTCAATCATAAAACCCAGCTATGCAGTAAGTTCAAACCCCAATGCTAAACATCCACTTTATACACACTTAAAAACTCATCTTAAAAAATAAAGACTAGTAAGTCAAAATTAGGAATTCATGCCTTTACTTGCCTTTGGCAAGATCAGAGCTTATGTACATTTCGTCGCTTGTGAATCTTCACTACAGTCTGCCATTCGAATCCCTGCAGGGTCCCAGGCCCCTCTCTGCTGCTAGTCCTCTAGGGCGAGGTTGGCTAGCCACACCCTGGGGCCAGGGAAGTTTGACAAGGGGGCAGGTGGCTCCCCATCCAGTACATAGAAGCAGGCACCCAGGTCTCCTCACCCAAGTCTAATTGGGAGGGTTCCAATGACCAACTCTGGCTCCCAACCTGGGACCTAAATTTCTGAATGACGCATAGCTCCAACAACAGTGCCCCAAACACCAACAGCCTCCATGCCAACAGAGGCCTTTTTTCAGTTTGAAAATGAAGCAATACTTCAATGTGAGGAGGCAGGTTTCCCACACACTTGAGATGACAAAGAACTCAGAACATCCATAGCACTTGCACAAACTCCAACTGTTCGCAAAGCACCGCATGGTGCCAAGTCAATAGGAACGTTCTCCAGAACAATTGCTCATTCCAGTCCATTACCCATATCAGGCAAATTTCGATGAGCTCTGACCTCTCACCGGTCTCTCTGTTCAGCAACATTTCACCTCCTCCTTTCCCTCAAAGTGTTTTAAACATCCTAAGCCTGCCCGTCAGGTCATGTTCCTCCAAAACAAATGAAATTAGAGTGTTGCCGGCTAGAAGTCCCTTTTAACAGCAAGTCCAAATATCCTGGCTCGGACGTTGCTGTTGGGAAAGGGGATGCCAGGAAGGAAAAAGGCTGCAAAAAAAGCTTCATGCGAGGTACACAGAAATATGCTCACTGCTCACTGCCTTGTGATCAGCTAACACGTGCAAGACCTTACACATACCATCTAGAGAAGTTAATAGCCCAATCTTGGAAACCGCCACATCAGGAACACATGGGGACGCAGGACAACACTCAGACCCCCTTCAGTACACGACAATAGAATTGGGTAAATCACATGGAAACATAGGAAACGCCCAAAAGGTCAGTAAAATGAAGTCCAAGGCTAACCCAAAAAGGAACCCTCTAGAAAAAGGGTGTGGTCAAGACACCTGGCACTGTTAGGGAGACTTCCATTGCATGTTGGGTGCCGAGAGTGAAGGGGTGTTTACAAGACCCCATAGCACATTGCAATCACCAACAGCACCTTATTGCATTATGCTCCCTCTTCATACATCGCCCCATGCATGTGTAGTTCAAAAAGTACCCCCGCGCACACAGACTAGGGATGGTAGGATTTTGGAAGTCTGGCAACACCCACAAATATTAGTTAAAAAATCCAAGATCATCCACACTCATGAAGATCACCCCTTAACGAACATCCTTTTCTGTCATAGTGAGGGGGAGAACTGATGACCCATAAGACTTAATGCGAACTGTGAATAAACACTCCACATTTTAAAAATGATACAAAAAGAGGACACCCCGATCAGGGCCACCTTCGGGTGCCCCAATAAATTAGCACGTATGAATAAAAAAACACACTACTAAAAAGAAAGGCACAGGAATACCCAAAAATGATTTAGGATGGAAAAATTCTCCGATCTTCACCAACAAACAACAGCATTTATCCAACAGGTCCACTATCGAGCCACCAAAGTGCACCACCCTTACAGCAGCCCACCATCTCTTAGGCAACTACTTCCATAATCCTAACAAGACCTATGTGTGCACGTCAAAGACCACAAACTTTTTCAGCAAATGTTTTCCCATGACCTTTTTGAACTCTTCCAAAAGTAAAGAAACCCCCAATCACCAGAGGACTACAGACCTCATCCCCGGATCCCTCCCCAAGACCTGCAATAAGTTATGTATTTTTGTACAATTGTGTACCCTCTGTTTACTATGGTTGTGACTGCATCCATATGATACCAAAGATCTGCCTAGTCAAATGTAATCCATCCAACATATACACAAAGCTTGCGTAGGGACCTCTCCCATGTCACTTATAATTGCATTGAACCCAACACTAGCATCATGCATGCACTATACAGTGCACTCCTACACAACACATGGTATGAGCACATGACCACCATGGGCACCCAGACATCAGCTAGGTCATGTTATGTCTGTTCACTGATACCGCATTCAGGAGGCACAGACAGGCTTTACTTGCCCCAAGAGATCGCCTCCCCCCCCTTATTAGAGAAATGTCTTCACCACCTGTACTTACGTAGAATAAGGCCAAGATACAACCCAACAGATTAGAACTGCATGGAGTAGTGAAAAATCTGTTTGCCCCAAGACATTCCAGAAAAGAGATTCTTAAAAGCCACTACACCAGTGCATAAACACTTTAGCTCTCATCTGTGGTCCACAGGTGGCCCTTAGCATATCTGGGGCACTCTTCTTTAGTGACAGATAGACGCTGGACATGGAACTCCAGTGTAGGCCCATCCACCTCGATGGCGCAAAGGGACATGAGACGCATAGTGGAGGGTTAAACACCAGCATAGATAACCTATGTCTATAAATATGGAACACTGAGATAGATAGGTACATGTGGTTGGAAGGGAAGGGACAACCCCTATTTGTATGGAAACTTACACTGTATTCCTTGTGCTTTAGAGGTAAAGGAATGATTCCACACAGCACAAATGAGAACATGGTGGAATAATACACATACCAGACATACAATGGGGCACCTCCACGCTGATGGATACCTACTGGCAGTGTGGTGAATTTCCCTACACCCAGCTCATCCCCGGATGGCAGGGTGTATGCTCCCTCATCACCATACCCAACCCGACCCTGGTCAATCCCGGAGAAGATTTGTCAGAGTTGTACTAACACCCTTTACAGAAGAAGACAACTCTGTTGCATCAGGCTTAATAAAAAAGAATTGCTGAGTATTTTGGCTGAGCTCAGTTCAAGGACATTCCAGAAAAATGAATTATGTGTTCTGACACGCAAGTTTATGTGGGATGCAGACAAAAGCAAACGCTCACTGGTTGCAAATAACCAGACGGGAAATGTTGAAAAATATGAACAGTACTGAGCTCAGGCTTAATGCAATCAAGGAATGACTAAGAGCCGTCCGCCTCGTGGTGATGTAATATCGATATGTGTTGGGCTTGATGACCGCAATGGATGCAGGGGTGTGTACCAAGATTGGTGCGTCCTATTCACGTTTATCCCAGGCAATGACATGGACAACAGGTATTTGACTTTTGCCACTCAAGCATTGCACCGTTTACAAAGAGACATGCGTGAGGATATAGGTGCCCCTGAGCAGGAAGGGTATACCAACTTGTTTTCCTAGCTCCCCGATGGTTGACTGGTTTGTGTACATAATTGCTATACATTCTCGTATTTATATTTTTTTAGTGTGGTTTCCTGAAAATGGGGGGTTCCTGCTGTAAAAAAAGTCTTGAAACTGGGTGGAATGCAAGTAACTAGGTAAGTATTAATAGTTAAAACTGAAGCACGGCAAGCCCCTAATAATATAACTGCCATGAAGTATGAGGTATATGAGGTATATGATGTAGTTGGAAATTCAACTAGAGGGCGGAATGTTAATATTTATGTCAATGTTTGCAATGATACATGTGTGCATAAAAACTAAAATTGAATCACTGTGTTGAAATCAACCCCAAGTCAGAAATCTGTGGTCAGGCAGGCCCTGCGACCCAGGCCTGAGGTAACGGATTGACAGATCACAGGTGGGTGACAGGTAACCAACAAAACAAGTGCACGAGTAGGAAAAACCCAGATTACTCTCACAGATAGTTATCAACATCACAATGGTCTGGGAGATTGTCCACAATAAAGCGCACATGGCCAGAGAAGTGTGTGTTCCCAAAACACCATAAAGTTAGATTTCATATGAAGTTAGGAACACTTAGCCAATCAAGACACAGCACACACAGCACATGCAGTGATCACACACTCCCCATGCAGACATCTGGACACGCTTCCCGCTGGCCCTCATTCTATCTATGCAAGTTGAGACACACCAGTATTTGTTATCAGGTGAATGTCATTTATGCCTCCATAACTAGGCCCACACTCATCTTCCTAAAAAAGATCTATAAATTGTTTTATAATGCTCCAAAAAATGTATATTATGGTGCTCAAATCAATTGTACTGTGAGCCAGTCCTTGGACCTTTCACTGTATGCTGTACTCCCAGCAACAATGTTTAATTAAAGCAACTGTTCCTGTTTTGCCAAACACTAAGCATGGGCGGAAAATCCGTTTCGCTCGCGGATTTTGCGGATTTTCGGTAAATTCGCAATCCGCGAGATCCGCGAATCTCCCGCAAAATCCGCAAATCCGCGAGCAGCGGATTTTATGGCTTGCTCGCACTGTTCGCGTGAGTTCGCGGCTTGCCAGTACAACTTCGCACCCGCGAGTAAGTGCTAAATTGCAGAAATACGATCTTAGCAAAACTGAAACTACTTACCAGGTTCAAAAGTTCAGGCTCATCATTAGTAGCCATTTCCCGTAGTGCTTCCTGAGGGGCCCCTCCAGAGTTCAGTTGCCAGTTGCAACTATTATGTGACCCTGCTCTGAACCTCAGAATAGTTACACATATGCCACAAAGGTCCTGAATTACAGCTAAGGGAGACAAGCAGGAGCCAGGCTGGAAGTTAAAATCCATTAATCAGCCCCTAATTCATTATTGTCAGTTGGGGCAGGGCAGGTGTTGTAACTAATTTTGCAACAATGAAAGCACTTAGCAAGTGCAAAAGATCACTAATCAGGAAGCACTAAGGAAGCAGGTGCCAGCTAAAAAAATATTCTGTGACACATTAATCAGCCCCAAATTAATTCAGGTCACTTGAGGCAGGGAAGGTGTGCTTTGCCGAAAATAATGTACACTGGACAACCAGAGGGTGTGGTGATGAAACAGAGGGTGGCATGGGTGAGCCAGAGGGTGGCATGAGTAGTCAGAGAGTGGCAGTGGTGACAGAGAGTGGCAGTGATGAAGAAGAGTGTCCCAAACAGGCTGGACACGTAGAAACAACAAGTTCGCAAAACTTGCGACCCGACAGGTAAGTTCGCAAATGCGAAATTGTAAAAACCCTCGCGAACTGGCAGAAACACGCGCGAACACAAAAAAAAAAAATCCGCAAATTCGCGGGAATTCGCGGATTTTGCGGATTGCGAGTTCGCAAATCCGCAAAATTCGCGAACGCGAGATTCGCAAAATTCGCCCATGCTTACCAAACACCTCTTATCTTTGATTTTTCAAGATAAACTCATATTAAAACAACATCAGCACTCTCAACAGCAAAGTACCTTGTGAAACATTTAAAGTTTTGAATTGCACAACATTCATTTGAAGCCCTGCATTTTACGGAACATGAATACTGATGCTTTAAGCATGCTATAAACTGCTGTTGTGCTCCCTTTGCTTGACTACAGTAAGGTGTTGCTGCTGTTGTGTGGACAATCAACGCTGCTAAGTGTCCACTTTGCAAATGTCTCCCTTTAAGTCAACTATGACCTTTTAACAGAAATCACATTGTATTTTGGGACTTGACATTTTCCTGTTAACAATATAAGGATGGGCTCAAAAACCCCAGCAGTAAAGTGCATTTGGGTAAAAAGGTAGGATTATCTGAAGGTATCACACATAACAATGAGAACCTTGTACTTGTGCTAGCATGTGGAAGATCTATTGTCAAGTTTTTATTGCTGTCCATGTGCATAGTACAGCACTCTTTTCACAGGTACCTGTCACTGTACAATGCATTCAATATTCAAATCCTATGGGTTTCTGCAGGTGGCCTGCTATCAATACTGCCTTGTTGGAAAAGGGGGTGGATGTATCAAAGGGATTTATCCTTTCCGTATTTGCGGGCAAATGTACAAATTGGCCAAGATTCTTTTGATGCAGCCGTTTTACCAGTCTGTGAAATAATAAAACACTGCCAAAAGATCAAATATGATGTTAATATTCCCAGAATTTCTGCTGTGTATAAAATTATTATACTAGACCTAAAATAGGCTAAACAACCCTACACTTTTAATTCAAGGAAACAAAGCTGGAGGGAAGAAAAGAAGAAAGAAACAATCTGGCATATTATCAAGGACGCCGATAAAATTATCGCCACTTTAGCGGCAGGAAATTGCAGCTAAAGCCGCGATAATGGGCTTGATAATATGTCCTTGTGAATTCCCATAGCAGCCCAGGTTCTGGTGTTAACCTGGGCTTCTATGGGAATTCACAAGGGCATATTATCAAGCCCATTATCGCCACTTTAGCAGCAGTTTCCTGCCGCCAACGCGGTGATAATTTTATCACCATTCTTGATATTATGCTTAGTGAAATCCCTTCACTTCTCCTTCCCCAACATGCCAGTAGGCCCTGGGCTTGGATGGAGTCTAGGGTTGTGGTTAATGTGTATGGCTTGCTGCAGCGTATGTTGTGCATCTCACACCAGTTCCAGAAAATCTTGAAAACTCTAGCTGGGTTGTACAGGACACCTGTTCCATTATGATTTGTGCTCCTAAAAACATACATTCAGAAAGATGAATGTCCACTGAAAATCCTACTGTTCAATATATGTCTCCTGAAATTATACACTGGGTTACAGAAAATGACTTGAATTGCCTGCCCCCATATTCATGTGATTGTAATATGTAAAATGTGTGCGCCAACTTCTGTTGGTGAGGATCATACACATTTCACAGGCTAATAAACATTTGTGTTTCTGATAATTCATAAGCAACCTTATGTTACCATAGGCCATAGGTTGCAGTGATGCTATTATTATTGACCAAAGGAAAATGTAGCTGTCATGTTAGCAAAATATATATTGGAATACATATGCAAGAGATGTCACCTTCCATTGCAGGTGACATATAATGTGTGGAAATGAGAGTTTGGAATACTCTAAAACAGACAGTTTGGGGGATTAACTGGTAGAAGTCCAGCATGTGAAGTCCTGCTCCCTAACCACATGTGTGAACTGTGTCATGGGGTAGCATCTTGTTCGCTGCCCTGCGCGGAATGTGGAAGGGTGACTATTGTGCTCAAGACTACCTCTCTCCATCTCTAAATTGGTTGTATTTAAGAATGCAATGGTTTTCCTTCTGAGCCTCTCTCTTATTCATAGAAGGGTCTGCATGTGTGCTAATTTTCACTCTATGATCACTCCATGGTATATTCATGCTCCTACTCCATGCTTCCGCTAAGTCATCTGTTTTGTGTAAGGTGTGTATACATTCCTCTTGTGTACATCTGACACAAGTGCAGAGACCTTCTTTGTGTTTGATACTGGTTTATGTCCATGTCTTGCCAATTACAATGCATCAGGGCTATGAGCCCTGGGACACTCTCCAAGGCTGGATGCATTGAAGTAGGATAGTTGTAAGATTTCTAAAATGGGTGTAAAAGCTTTGGTAAATCAGCAGTCCTCTGGCCCAGTGGATCTTTTTTTTTTTTAAACAATTTTAATTGCTTCAAGTGTCAAACACAACGCAGAGCTCTGAAACCCATAGGCTATCTGCCACAGTTTAAAGTACAAAATATTGCATTGACATTTAATATATTCATTTTTCAAAAAGAAATAATAATATGTACAGGACAAAACTCTCCACTACGCACTGTCTCAGCACTACATCTCAAGCGTCACCTCCATTCCCACTGCATCAATGACAAATCCAGCTTAAACATTGGTCCCCTGCACAACAGTTCTGCCCTCCTGTCCCAGAATCCCAGCATCTCCAGCAGGAATAGGCTCCAAGTAAAGGCCTCTATAATCCGCCCATCACTTCCAGATCTTGGAATGCTTGTGCAGGCATCGCAGTGCTTTAAATATAGTAGTCTCCAGACCCATGTTAAAATCAAGACTGTTCTTCCATGCTGACAAGGAAGGCGGGGCCTCTGCCTTCCATTTCCGTGCAACGTCTCTTTTTGCTAATGTAAATCCCAATACCATCAAGTGATGCTTATAGATATTTTCCCCTACACCCTCCATTATATGTAACAGCACTAGCTTACGCGAAAAGGGGTGCTCCCACCCCAAAACTTCTGCAAGGCAGGCCAACACCCCGTGCCAGAATTTCACGATCAACAAACACAGCCAGACCATATGAAATAGGGTACCATCCTCCTGACCACATCTTAGACAGAGAGGGGATGCCATTAGGCCTACCCTCCACAACCTGGCTCTAGTATAGTATACCAGGTGCAAATAGTTAAATTGAATTAGTTGGAGCTGCATTGTGATTGCAGCCTCCCAAGGGGAGGCCAGCGCTTCTGTCCAGTCATCTCCTTCTAATGGGCCAAGGTCCTTCTCCAATGCCACCCTCAGTTTATCTAGCGTAGTGGGACAGTTCGTCACCAGAGACTGATAGCTTTTGGAGATTTTGTGGTCTTTTAGGTCTCTCATAAACAATTTAGCTTCAATGGGGCTAAAATCAGGGAGAGACTCCAAGCCCGTAAAACTGAGGAAGACAGCATTCCTGAACTGAAGGAATGTGTAAAATTGAGTCTATGGCATCTGGTATTCTTGCTGGAGATCTTGAAAATACTTTAGATCTGTGCATAACATCTCATCCCCCAGGGTAGAGATCCTTATATTGTCCCAATCTCGGAAGCCCGCTAGACCAGCTAATTGTGGCAATCTCCCGCAGAGCCTGCTTCCACACTTGGAACATCACCCTAGTGGCAATTGTACTCCGAGGCCGAGTATAGAATAGTGTGCAAGGTAGTAGTCCCCATACATCTCTGTTCCACTGCATATGCAGGGTCAGACCTGTCCCCATACCACCAGTCATTTAATACCAATAAGTGCGAGGCCATGTAGTAGGATTGGACATCCGAGGCGGCCACACCTCCACAGTGTGTTGATTGGAAACATGTCTGCATCGCCACTGCTGTCGCCCTTACTGCCCACAAGAACTGCCCCAGTGCCGAGTTAACTTGGCAAAACCATGAAGGGGGGATTGGGAAAGGTAAATTTTGTAATTGGTAGAGCAGCCATGGTAGCGCTACCATCTGAGACCAGGATCACAGCTCTTCACACACACACGCCCATACCAGCATAATGTTATGTTCCCAGGACACATTTGGTGAGTCCGATAAGAAAACTCCCAAGTACTTTACTCCTATTGTAGTTACCTGCACCCCTGAGTCCCAAGTACCCAGGTCCACCTGTTTCCCAAGAATCCACAAAGTGGATTAGCAGGGGTTCATAAACAAACCCAACGACCCTCCGGAATCCCTTCATGAACCTAGAATGAAACACCTGCGAATAGCCGTCTCCAAGAAAGCAGAGGGCCTTAGTTCCCAAGAGGTGCATCTCCTGCAACATCAAGACATCAGCCCAATAGCGTTTAGCCGGCCGGAAGATGGCACCCCTTTTCACCTTGTCCAGCGTACCCCTAACATTCCAGCTCACAACCTGGAAATCTCCAGCATGGACCTGCAATCTATCTGTGGGGGCTGTCATTTATAGAGCCAGTAGTATCAATGAGCAATACAGGTGACAACCAGCAGGCAAGCAGCGGTTCAGGCTACCAGCGATATAGTGCAGTGAGATAACAAAAACATCCCATATCAGGGTGCATAGAACAATTATCATCTAGAGTGCAGATAGTGACCCTACAGAACAAAAATACAGTGCACACAAAGAATGTAATCAACCCAACTAACCCCCACCCCAATACCCTAAAACAGCTGAAGTATCTTCCCCAACAGGAGCCCTCCGCCCACCCCCACCCATGGATCCCATGAAACCCACCCAAAGTCTGCGGTTAGTCCCCTGGAACACAGAAGGTCAAATGAGGGTACTAGCCCCTACACTCGCCTCATCGGTCAGAACGGGTATTCTCGAGAGATCCCCAAGTGAAAGAGTGTTAATAGATTTATGAGGCCGAGTTCCCCGGCCGAGTCACCGAGGCAGATCCGCCGGTGTCGCTAAAGGATTGGGAGCGGCGCTTGGATCTTGATCTTCTAGTCCCCTTGGGTTTAGGCTTAGTTGGTTTACGGACAGTGTCACTAGTCAAAGAAACCGAATCCAGCCTGGGAGGCGTGTGCGTCTGCGCCCTCACGGTTTCATCCATCCAATTGAAGACCTCTCCGGGTGACTCAAAGAACAGAGTGCCTAACTGATAGACCACTCACAGTCTGGCAGGATACCGGAGGGCAAATGGCAGTTTCAGTTCACGGAGGCGGGCGTTTGCAACCATAAAGGACTGACACTTCTGCTGAACCAGCCTTGTTATAGTCCAGGAATATAAGTATACATGTGTTTTCAAGTTAAAGGGGTTCCTTGAGTCGGTCCTGTTTCAGGATGACGTCTCTGTCATGGTTGTTAAAGCTTTTTGCTATGACTGGTCGTGGTCTGGCTTCCGGGGTCGGCTTCTGCATGAGGGCCCTATGAGATCATTCAATAACAAAACAGCAGACATTGATTCTGGGAGAAGCCAACTGACGAGCCATGTGGTCAAGAACTGTTCCATGTCTTCTCCTTCACACCCCTCCGGGAACCCCCCAAAGCTCAGATTACTCCTCCTTGCCCTCCCCTCTGCATCTTCAATGTGAGAAGCCAAGACTCTGGTAATGGTTTCCAGCATCGCCACTTTATTTTTCAAGGTAGTAACAGAGTCCTCCAATTCTGAGACCCTGGTCCCAGCCTCCGTGATTCGCTCTGTTGCATTTCGTAGATCTTGTCAGAGGAGTAATACTTCAGAGCCCACCTCCCTGATTTTAGTTTCCAGGGCTGTTATGATCTTCGTAATGGCTGCCATGAGGGCTGTGTTGTCTGGGACCCCACCCTGAGCACCCTCCTGGTCAGCCGTCGAGGCCCCCGGCCCAGTGTAATGGTCCAGCGTGCTTTGTTTAGCTGAGCCTCCTGTCGGTTTATCTTTTGTCATGATGGTGATGGGGCCCCAATGTAGTGAATGGCTGGCAGGGCAGATCCATAGACAGAAGCTACAGCTCAGATATAGCTGCCAAGTCCAATGCACTCAGACTCTTCACCAGCGCGCTCTCACTCTACATGGACCAAGTTCGGTATGGCGGCTCCTGAAGAGGTAGGACATGGGCAGAGATCTCTTACCCACAAGCTGCACCGAGCGCTCAGTCGGCCTCTTCCGCAGGCAGTAAACCCCCCCCAGCAGGTGTCCACCTGTCTTCAACAGCTCAGAAGGGTGCCCCAACAGTCCACACACAAGCCCCCAAGTGAATGTAATGACACGTCTCAACAAGCCTCTGCCAATGACTGCATCCACATATATCCGGGGGCAATCTCTATGTGCCTGGGGCTACCAGGCGGCCGCAGCTACTTCTTCCGACACTAAGTTTAATGGTTTGTGGGGCTCAAGTAAATTACCTCCTTGCTCCCTGCTTTCAATATATACACCCCAGTGGGCCAGGATAAGCCACGAACAGGCTGGCTCATGAAAACCCAGCTCGGACGCCGCATGATCACAGAGGCACCGCAAATAATGTCCCAGGCCCAAGGTGCGCCGCTCCGGCTTCCAGCCCCCAAAGCACAGGCCCACACACCCCATGTGGCCCGATATGGCTGCCGAAGTTCAGCTGGGGAACACAGGGGGTGAATGGGGGAACCAAGGATTCAACAGGCAGGCCCCAAAAAGCCAGGAATATAACAGCCCCCAACTATGTCCAAGGTGATTAGTCAACCTCGTCACGGGGCCCGATCTGACCACCGATATTCTGCTGGGAGACGCGGGGGAATCTAAGTTGCCCACAGGATCATCACCTGTTATTTCAGAAGTGGAGCACACGGCCCAGAGTGCCACTCTCTTCTGTTAAACACAGTGTGGCCGTCCAACCCCCCACACGGCTCGATCCAGGTGCCGGAATGCAGGGAGAAGGCACTGGGGAGAAACCGAGAGCCAATTGCCACAACCAGGATATTCAGGCTCACTGGGCAACAGATCCACCTTCTCGCATGGCCTGGTTCAGCCCCCGAAAGACAGGAAGGGGTGCGGGGAAGCAAGAGGAGTGCCCAGCACTCTCACTAGACTGCCTCCGCCACAACCCCTCCGTATAGAAACCTCAGCTGCAACAGCCCCTGCCCTGGAGCCGCTACCAGGGGCTGTCGGAAGTCACAAGACTCTACACAGGCGAGGCAGGGCTGCGCCACAATCCCAATCTGGGCCATGTCTGGCAGCAGCTCCGCCCCGCTTCGAGCCGGCGAGCCGGGCACCCGGGGCCGGGCACCTCTGGAGAGATGTCTCCCAAATCACGGAACCAGACGCTTTCTGCCGTCTCCACGTTTCCTGCTGGTTCTTCTCACACTCCAATCACTTTTCCTCATAAAATAGACCAACGAGGCAGGATAATTTCATGATAATTCAGACGGGCTCAGCAGAGCTTGCCTAAAGTGCGACCGCCATGCTGGCTCGCTAGGCCACGCTCCCCGACTCAGTGGATCTTTTATGGCTGATTTTGTGCTTGCATTTATTTTCCTGGCCACTCCTTTAACTTTCCCTTAACACCTGCATTTATTTCATGGCTTTTATTTTGGTGCCCAGCCCACAACAGACTCCCATCATTTCACTCCCACTGTACAACTTCAAAGGCAGAAAACCCTAAGTTTTACAGGTACTTCTGCAGACCTTTCCCGGCCCACCCGCATACACATCATGGGAAACCCAAAAGCTCAGATCCACATTCTGCATAAAAAAGCTTTAAAATGTAAAATAATTGGAAAACGTGTGCTAGATAAGCAATGCTGAACATATGATACCGTCAGTAAATGTAAGAGATTTGACTGACTGACTGACAAGAGATTTGTGCAATGTGTGTATTCAATGCAAAACTATTTCTATACACAATTATAGGATCCTTGTGGCTGTTGATTTTTCCTTCTAAAAATGTATCTCTTTATAGCAATGCCGGTACATTATCTCATCTTGCTTTTACTGTGCTTACTATAGATATCCTGTAAACACTTGCCTAACAGGGATCTTTTTTTCTCAGTTGTTTTTTTTATGCTGTGGCTTTTTAACTGGGCTAATGTGTTAAACATTGTTATGAATATTTTATTAATGCACCATGATCTATCAGTGCAGAAGGGTTCGCTTAATGGGTGTATCGAGATACTCTGAGCTCTACCAAGTTTAATTGCAAATTTTGCATTAGGTTTCCTGTAAATAGTTCCCAAGGAGATGAAACAAGCGGGAAATTTGTCTTGCAAGGTACTGTAAAAGCAATCAAATTATTTCTCTTCTCTCGAATTAATGGACAGCCAGGTAGCAAACAAAGCTGACTGCTCGGTAAAGGAAGATTAAAATAAAAGTTTCTTATTGATTGTAACATTTTTGATTAAATGAATAAGGAGAAAAAGGCCATTTGCTTTCCTAGAAGCGCCGCTGGTTCATGCAGGAACACAGCAGTTGTGCTGCGATCTTGTGCATCAAATGGTACGGGGTTAAACCGCACGCCCTTTATGGAGAGGCGCTTGAAGTCGAGCATTCATGTGTCAGAATAAATGGGCGCGAGTGGCCATGATGAAGACCTTTGGATTCCTAAAGTCTAAAAGACTTCGGATTTTCTAGATTCTGAAAGAAGGAAAGGATGCATAAATGCATGCGAAATATACACATAGGGCCTTCACTTTTTGTGACGTACCAGCAGCGTAAAAAATGTGACTTGTTGCACCATATTTACAAAGTGACGCATCTAGGTAGATGTGTCACTTTGTAAATCCCTGCGCTACATTATACCTGCGCCAGGTATAATGTATGCAAGGGGGGCACATTGACGCATGAAAGGGTCATGGAAGTGACGCAGTGAAATCTATGAGATTTCACTGCGTCACTTCTTGGATGCAAATGCGTCAATTTCTTACGCCTGCCTCACAACAAGCCCTTTCACATGGGGGTTGCCCCATGTGAAAGGACACATTGCTGGAGTTGCGTCACTTTTGTGACACTCTTTCAATGCGTCACTTTTACACCATACAGATAAGTCAGAAATGCTGATGTATTTGTAACTCCTTGCGCCATGATGCGTCATGCTGTAAATATGACGCACCATTGGTGTCGCAAGGAGGGCGCATTGAAAAGTGACGCATCGCTGTTTTCACGCAGCGATGCGTCACTTTTCATAAATGAGGCCCTTGTAGTTTACACACTCATCAGTACTCTAACTAATCAACAGTGGAGTGTTAGATAGGGGTCTGGCGAAGCCTATGCAAATAAGATAGGCACCTGAATTAAGACTATTGAACCAACAAGCAACAAGGGCAGATGTCAGACAGGCTTCATCTTGTCAGTAGTCGTACATATTTTGCAATGAACTTCTCTCTCTTTTGCACACCTGCAATAAGTGAGCTATACGTGCGAGAAGTGTACATAATTGAGTATAATGTAGAAACAGGGTGTAGGGTAAAGCAGATCTAAAGAGAACCCAAATGAAATGACCAATTCAGTGAAATTAGCCAATGGCTGAGGAGGCTGACCCATTACCTCGTGCCATATGCTGTGGTAGACGGAAGAAAAATGTGAATGACACAATAGCAGTCAAGTGGAGGAAGACAGTTGTCTGAACGCCCCCTTAAAGTAAGAATTCATTTAATTTTAGTATAGTCAAAATATCTGGGATAACCCAAGGCCTAAAAATTTGATTCTACTGATTTATTACCCCTTTTATATGTAATTTGCGAAGTACTCCCATTTAGGAACATAAAAACTGACTTGAGTTAGCATTCTCCATGGCCTGTCATTTAGCAAAAGAGCATCTGCAATGGTTCTGAACTAGGCACACATTCTAAAAAATGAAAAGAGTAGATCATGCCTGTCGTAGCGTCATAGTATTTTTGTGACGCTGATCCTTATGTTTCTCTGCACTGCTAAACCAACAGAAAAACATGTATTTATGCAGGTATGCACCAAAATCCACAAGTTATTTCCCAGTTGGCAGGGTGAAGTCACACTAGGGGATAATTATCACAGCGGTTACATTTCAATTCCTGTGGTATCACATTTTTGCAGATGTGATAAATAAAATATCAGATGATGTGCCATTCAATTTGAAGGCCTAAATCCACTTCTGTTGCCTACACTGGATTATTTCAGGCCAAGCATTACACCTTTCGCTTTCAGTATTTGATTGTGTCATTGCGAATACTAACTCTTATCAAAGAGAAGTCTAAGGTTGGGCAAGACTTAGGTCTGTGTTGGGGTTGTAACTTGATGAAGCGTGCCTACAAACAGATTGAAAGTAATCTACTAAGAACCTCATTATGATATGGGCCGGGATGCCCGCCACCCCTTCCACCACCAATCCCAATGGGAGGAGACAGACACAGTTTGAACTTTTGGAAGGCAGAGGGGCCTCATGACCCCCCCGCCCCCGGCCGTATTTATTAAAATATGAAACAAAATGTAAAACTTTAAATTAAAAACGTTTCTTGTATCATGTACAAATTCAACTTCCATTACATTTGATGAAGACAGGTATTCAGGCTAACCTTAACAAATCTCTAATACAAAGATTTCCTAACCGAGTCTAACATCATGACATAATGCATTGCATACGAATTTGTACATCCTAACGTTAGGGGCCAACGGCAAGGTCTTAACCGGTGTCAGGTCCCTATCACCAAATCCCGGCCCTAACGTGTGAGTGGCGCATGAGCAAAGGACTTTACCCTCGTAGCCAACTGTAACTTCCCTTGTCGTGGGGGCCCCCTTTCACTCGACGCCATCTTAAGGTCGTTCGAATTCCTGTGCGGGGTATCCGTAAGAAGGACAGCGTGGACTCCCCCCCTTTCCCTGCACTCTCTTCCGCCAGAGCGGATATCCGGCCCCCGGGAAATTCTGGGGAGGGGCATATAGCCGTCTCCCCCTGGGAGGGGCCTATGGCCGTCTCCCTCTGGGCGATCCATCCGTAATGGGTGCCGGCCCCCCGTGAGAAGGGCCAATGGCCGCCTCCCTCGGGCGCTCCCATCCATAATGGGTGGCGCCCCCCCTAGGGACCTTGAAATCACTGCTCACCGATCATGACCTTACCGCCCTACCGAAGACTAAATAAATACAACAGTTAGTTACCTACTAGGGAGAAAAACCTATGCTTACTCTTAAAATAAAGTTCAATATATCCAATGACTTTAACATTGCTACGAAGGAAAAAAGGTCCTATAGCACAGAACCTTCTTTATTGCATACATTCCTTGACATTTCTACAAAGGAAAAAGGCCTATAAGCAAGTATTCAGTTACATGCATACTCTTGGCATCGACTTACGATGAAGGCAACGATTCCCACAAGACCTGTTTTATTACAATCAAATTGCAACCTAGAGTTTTGTTTACTCCCAAAACAGGGGCTGGTGGGTGGGTCAAAAAACTGCAGCTTGTTCCCTTGAGGGCTCACGAGCGACGAGTGGTGCAGCCTTCAGAGCGCAAGAACAAGAGGACGCTTCCCCGGATTCCCGCGCCTTTTATCCAGTAGTGGGAAGGTGGGGCCGCAACCCCATCCCGCCCATAGGTCCACGGACTTCTGGGCGGGTGTTTAGGACAACCCTTTTAGGCGGCGGGGGGCGTGCTCCAACCACGCCGCTATGGGCATACCGGCCGGGACACGCCCCCGCCCGCAACGCTTCCCCGGGGGATCGGGGCACCCGGCCATACGTTCGGGGTGACCGAGTGGTCTCCCCTTTCCATATGGGCCGGGATGCCCGCCACCCCTTCCACCACCGGACGTATTTATTAAAATATGAAACAAAATTTAAAACTTTGGCCGTCTCCCCCTGGGCGACCCATCTGTAATGGGTGCCGCCCCCCGGCGGGGGGGGCCAATGGCCGCCTCCCCCCGGGCGCTCCCATCCATAATGGGTGGTGCCCCCCCTAGGGACCTTGAATCACTGCTCACCGATCATGACCTTACCGCCACAGGCCTGATAGTTGACCGACTATCAGGCCCCCCCACACCTCCTATAGGTCATGTCTCCTCAACCCCACTCAACCCCACTAGCCAACCTATCATGTCTCCTATCAATAAGTCATTCCCCACCCTGGACAGGTGTACCCCATCATCAGAATAACAGTGATCGCCCCAGATGCACCCATGAGATATGCTTTGAAGATGAGCAGAGCAAAACAATTTCTCCATTTTATTGTTGACCCTCTTTACCGAATGGTTCAACGCCGTTGTGGACAAACCACCCCGCCATACCCTCCTCAGAATCATGTGAGACCAAGCTGTCGTACATCCCGGGAGCGTCTTTGCTAACCAACTAACTGCAGAAAGTATGCGCTCAATTAAAGCTCGTCTGCCCAACCTTACCAAGTCATTGCCCCCAATGTGCACTATGACTACAGATGGCGGTGACCTGTGCCGCCCAAATAATTCTTCCACAAAACTTTGTAGTCGGTCAATACACAGGCCGCCCTTCCCATGGAAGGACACCCTGAAACCATATTCCTCAGATATGTGGATCACATCACCTGCCTTGAATATGTCCCCGGCACGCCTCACGTATGAGTGGCCCACGACCCAGACCACTCGTCTTCCATTCCTTGTTCCTGAAGTGGTGGTTAGCTGACACTGGGCCAGTCCCAATTTCCGCCCTGCGTCACAGGCTCGTGAAACTGTAATCCAAACAAAAGACAACAAGCGTGAGTGCACTTCTTCAGAAACATACAACATGTGCAGCCGCACGTACCGTTTGAAACAATTCGAGGACCAGAGGCCAAATTGTTTAACATTGTCTGCTCGCAGACCCCCAGCCGTTGCTTCTGTTGCGGCCCGTATCCTGAATGAATGGGTCCCAAAATCACTCGGGTTCAAGCCCGCAGCTGCAATCGTGATTGCCAGCACCCTCTGAAACTGAAACTTCGTTAACGGGGTGCCGTCCGCATGTCGCTGCAAGGCCCCCCCCCACATTGCCAACCTCTGTTTTAGGTAGGCCTCAACATGCCTCACTGGACAACAGGGACTACTTGGAGCGCGCTGCAACACAATGCTATTCCCCTGGGCCTCCTGATCCGCCTTTGACCTGGCTATCGTGATCAGCAGAGAATCCCCCTTCACTTGCGTGTGATCCCTGCGGAGACCCCCCTCCGTATCTTTTTTGTTGGCAGCCACTAGTTCGCTCACCCGCAGGGCCCCATAGAAAGCCAACGCGAACGCTGCCCGGAATAGTACAACCTCGCTAGGTGAGGAGCATGTTTCCTCCAGTTTAGCCAACAAGAAGGTCAACTTGTCAAATCCTATTGGGTGCCTGTTATCCTTTTTACACCCTTCTAAGCGCCACCAGCAGCGCAGCGCCTTCCTGACTAGAAAGGAGTCCGTTGGATCCCTGATCCCATGGAGCTGAGCCATGAATGATATGGTGGCCTTATACCGACTTGCGGTTGCCGCCGACCGGCCCTCCTCATGAAGTGCCACTAAATATTGGGTAAAGGACCCCTCCTGACCCCATCTATGCTCCCATGCCGGGCCCAAATAGGCGCAGTACGAGCAGAACACCCCTTCATAAGCTTTCCTTGTCCTGGGCGCTAAACTGGCTGCCACAAGGTTTTGTAATCCGGGGCACCGATTTGCCATAATGCTTCGGGAAATGGCGCTGCCACTAGCTCCGCTGAGGGTAAACAATCCCTGAAAGCCTGCATTTTGAAACGAGAGAGCGCATCAGCTGCATTATTCCGTACACCCGGCACATGTTTTGCCCTGAATTGTACATTTAATCTCAAACATTTCAACACAATTTCTTTCAACAATCGCAATATCCATTTGCAGTGTGCTGCCTGCTGATTAATGCACTCAACCACAATCATGTTATCGGACCAAAATACCATTGAGCGGTCTCTGAACTCCTCCGGCCATGCCGACAGAGCCACCCAGAGGGGGAAGAGCTCTAGAAAGCCAATGTTACTCATCAAACTGCTTGTTTCCCACCATGCTGGCCATCTTTGGGCCGACCAACGGTTTCCAAGGATCGCGCCAAACCCCACGCTGCCCGCCGAGTCGGTCCATAAGCCTAGTTCCGCCAACGAGGCCGGGGCTTTGCTCCAGACTACTCGGCCGTTGAAATCCGCCAGGAATGCCAGCCAAATGAGCATGTCTTGGCGAACCTCTACCGACAGTCTCGTGCGATGGTGCCCTTCCTTGAGGCCAACCATGGCCTGGGCAATGGATCGTGAGAAAGGGCGAGCCATCGGCATCACCCTTAATGCAAAGTTAAGCTGACCCACTGTTTGCTGTAATTGGTGCACTGTCACTTTCTCGTTCCGAAGACACTGCAACAAGGAAGCCCTGAATTTGGCGATCTTCTCCGCCGGCAAGCGGAAGCAACCCTCCATGGAGTCTAGTTCGATGCCCAGAAACTCCAGGGAGGTAGTCGGCCCCACCGTCTTACCTGGCGCCAACAGTACCCCGAAACCCCGCATGAGCACGCAGAAATCCTGCAATGCCCGTCCACAGTCCAGCGAGCCCGCTGGGCCGAGAAACAGGACGTCATCAAGATAATGCATCACATATTGGTGCCCTGTGGCCTTCGAGAACACCCACTCCAGAAACGAGCTAAACATTTCAAAATAGGCACACGAAATTGAACAACCCATTGGTATGCACATATCCATGTAGTATTTCCCCTGAAACGCAAAACCCAGCAAGTGCTGATCTTTGGAATGCACCGGAAGCAACCTAAATGCAGATTCAATATCCGATTTTGCTAACAATGCACCGGGGCCTAAGCGCTTCAACATTACCACTGCGTCATCGAAAGATGCATACTTTACACTGCAAATGTCAGGATCGATTGCCTCAATGACGGAGGCCCCCCCTTGGTGCTGACAAATTATGGATGAGCCTGTACTCCCCCGGGTCCTTTTTAGGCACTACCCCTAATGGGGAACACAGAAAATCGGCCGTTGGTGGGTCACTAAAAGGTCCTGCAACTCGCCCCAAGCCAACCTCCTTGGCGATCTTTTTGGCGGCAACCGTCGGGTTGTGCTGAACTGACAGTTGGTTCTGATGAGGAAATATAAATGTTATGGTCAAGTTGTGTTCCCTAGCGCGTACCCCACCGTCTCCATGTACGAGTTAAAGTGCATGTAACTTCCCTCCTGTACCAGCTATGAAGACGCAAATACATTTGCGTCCAACGTCAACATGTCCTCTTTCAGACCCACCCTGAATGGGTTGGATGGTCCGTTCCTAAGTATGCTATGCCAACGTCTTTTTGTAGTGTACTTCTACGTTTTTCAGCTCTAGCTGAGTAGGCCCTGAATCTCTGCCACCGAGCCTCTTTTTCTGGCTTCTGACTCCAAGGGCCTCTGCCCAGGCTGCCTCTGTACCCGTGAACTCTGACTTACTTTCAGCGCGGCCCCATGCGCTCAGCTTAGCCTGCTGCCTGCCAAGATTGACTATAACCTTCGAGTTATCTGTTCTGCTCCTCGAAAATACATTCCTGCCCGCTAGTTTCAGTAAACATTCCCCTCAGCTGCAGAGCCAAAGGGCCGACCTGTCTCTATGCAACTAATTCAAGTAATTCATAGCCTCTGTTGCCATGCTCCCATGGAAGGCCCATGCCCCCACGCTTCTCATACAGACACTCAGGCGCTTATGTACGCACTCACAGTCAGTATAGAATAGCTTCTGCCCTAGAGACCTTTCCGCCCAGATAGCTTAGTTCCTAAAACACCAGATATCAGATATGATAGAAGCACAAGTTGATCTGACATGCCAGACTTCTGTCTCTTTCCGTCAGTGCAAATGTCAAGTCCCCTGCACCCTCCAGCTTCACGTCAATCACACGTCATGCAGCTGCGCGCGCATCCAAGCTTCCGATTTTTGCTGACATTGCAACATTTCTGTTAGTGCAACCCCTTTGTGACACCTACCTGTGACGTTTCTAGCACACACCTCTAGTTCACGCCTTCTGATTACGTACTTGTAACACGTGTATACTGTTATCTTGTCTTCTCTCAGCTGTTACGCCCATTATAACTGTTTCTTATGACATGAATTAAGTATATAAGCTATGTAATGTAATAAAAGAACGCTCTATCCCTTCTGACACCCCTGTGGTGGTCAGAACATGATATCCTGGTCTAGACCATTCCTTTTTGAGGAATAAAACCCCTAAGAACTCTAACACCACGGACTCTGTTTTCTTTCTTTCCGATTGAGTTATTATTGATTAAGTACTTACCTGCATAGAAATTAAGAGAGTAAATTAATTATTTACGTCATTTGGCGCCTGAACAGGGACCCCTCCCCCACCTCACGCGCCGGTTGGTGCATTTGCAAGCTGTGTCCCCTGCCATCAGTTAGATGGAAACTACGCGTACCGGCAGGATTTCCTGCATCTCCCTCTGACCCACGGAGGTGACGAAGACTGCGATCAGTACCCAGACGAGGTGGTGAGGAGTGCGGAGGATCCCGACCAGAGCCTAGCCGAAAGAAGCAAGGTCCGAGGTGTCAAGAGGCCCACCAGGTTTCCGAAATTTTCCGAAGTTTTCCGAAGTTTTCCGAAGTCATTCCGAAGTGTCGAATCGAGTCCAATCGAGTTTTCCGAGGCCTTCTGTTTCCGTGCTTCCCGGTGAGTACCATTGCTGGGACGTATCTAGACGGGTTTGGGTACACAAGTCCGGTCTGCACTGTTTTTAGGCAGTGTATCTGTACTGTTTAGCAGTATATCTAGTATTCTGAATTTCTGAATTTCTGCACTGTTACACCAATGTATCTGTACTGTTTAGCAGTACATCCAGTATAGGGGGTAGTCGTCTATGTCTCCAATATCTTTTCCTGTGATTAATGTCGTGGTATGAATGTGAATGTGACCGTTTTTTTAATGTGCATTATTGTGTTTCTTGTACAATTAGCTATACCCAGTATTAAGTAAACTAAGGATTGAGCATTCAGTACTAAGTAAGCAAAATGCCGTTTTTCAACAAGTTAAAGCAGATAGGAACTAGGAAAGGGATACTAGAGGAAGAAATTCCTATCCCCCCTAGGGACACTCCAGGTAACTTTATGTACCATAAACATGGCATAGACGCCATATTGTATCTAGACTTATGGACTGACTATACTAAACACCTAGACGAAAGACACAGATGGCCCGTTAACGGAACATGGGATGCCGAGTGCATCATGAAGGTCGAGGAAGCACTATGGAAAAAGAAAGCCAGACAATCTCAGAAAGACGCCATAGAATTTTGGCGTAAGGAATCACATAAACGTGCTGAAAGAGCACTCCGTAGAGAAGACAGATTTAAAGAATCAGAGAAAGCACAAGAAAATGAACTAGTTACCGAGGGGATCCGAGTAAAAACTGAACAGATAGACCGCGCACGACATAATCTTGTAAACGGTATGTATCTTGTGGCCGAGGGTACACCTGAGGCCCTATCAGAAATACCGAAAAACTTACCGCCACCATTAGTTCCAACTAAAGTAATGCATAAGACTACTAAAGATATATTCCTAAATTCTTATCTAGAGGATGTAGCACCGGCTTACACCAATCTGCCTGTTCGCACCTTGCCTACTGACGGGGACGGGGGCACCCCGCCCCCAGATCATGTTCCGCCAGTACCGCGACAGACCTCCCCCGTTCCGCCAGCCCCGCCACTTCCCGCACCCAAAACAGACCTACCGAAACCACGTTTACCTGATCTAACTAAACGACAAATTCAAGTTCAAAAACAGACTCCACAGGGAGATACTGCACAAGCCTCCGCTTCAGGAGGTGCGACCGCGGGTCCTCGGACCCCGCCATTGACACACAGATTAAATCTCAGGGATATGCAGAGTCCTCTCACGTTCAGGTCACCCCGCTTTGACGCATTTAAAGAAAACATTTCAGTTTGCAGATACGATCCAGTACCCGGAAAAGACGACCTAATGATATTGGCATCACTACGGTTAAGATCTGCTACTGATATCTTGCTATGTTATGTAGGTATGAAGGATCGTCTAGATAGAATATATGAGTTTGTTCAGACAGGGAAAGACCCTGACAGTATTAAGGAGGCCATGGAGAAACAGAAAGTTGACATTCAAGCACAGATACTACGATTTTTCATAAACTGTTTAATAAGAGAACGAGATAGGCCTGGAACAGACCAGAGTGAATTAGATGCACTGAACAAGTGGGGTCAAAATATAGCTGAAGGAAAACATGATAAGGGGACCTGCATAGCCACTATGTATAGGAAAATTAGGAAAGCAGTGCTAGCAGTACACCAAAAAGAGAAAGAAAAAGCTTCCTCCGAGGAGGAAGAAGAACTGGAAGAACCAGAAAGAGCTGCAGATACTATAGCATATGTAGGTAAGGGGAATTACCTTAGGAAAGGCATCCGTCCAGAAAGCAAGAGAGTTTTTTTCTCTGCCTTGACAAACCCGAATTCTGCTGAACATCAGTTCCAGGAAACTGATAAAAGGCTTCGAGATCGAGTAGGGTACCATGTACTCAATTCTATGGATGAACAAGAACTAGCCCGATCAGCCGTATCATGGGCCGAAAATACAGACATATATAATGATGACACAGTAGCGCAGACATTTCTGAACCTCTCCCCAGACGAGCAGAAATTAGCAGGTGTATACATGATTCAGCACCTCCTCATCAAATACAGAAAACATCATTCTGATCCAGGTCCCTTACACGAAACACTAGAAGCACTACTCATGGATAGATGGAGAGGCTTAAGTACCAAATTAATTCAAATAATTCTAGAACAACGACACAAATATAACACTTTTGTAAGCTCCGAATATGTTCCCGCCCTGCCTCCAGAAAGGAAAATGTACCACATGCAATGCGGGGGTGGCATTGAAAGTCAGAACCCCTTACGGGAAGTACACCCTGTTATGGGTACGGATCACCTTTTGAAACGTGTATATGTACACACGCCTCTGACCAAGTTAGAACTGTTAGAAATGAAGAAACTAGTACCGTGTCATGATAAAGACCCCGCAGGTTTTCACAGAGAGCTTAAAGACATGTTACTGATGGGGGATTACACCTATGATGATATCATGAAAATGTTAAAAGTACTGTTGCCCACGGGCATCTACGAGAAACTAAAGGAAAAGGAATGGGAGGTGGGAGACACAAAGATTGCATGGGCAGAGATAGAAGACGAAGAAAGCAAACGTATCCCAGGGGTAGGCCTTGGGGACAAAACTAAAGCATTACCAGGTTTAATAGTACAGGTTCTGCCAAGATTATTGACAACTAGAAAGGAAGATTGGGACGCGATCTCGTCCTGTAAACAGAAACATGATGAAGATACTAGTGATTTCTATTCAAGATTCGAGAAATGTTTCATTATTAATAGTGGCCTCAAACCAAGTAGGGAGTCATATCCGCATCTTTTTGTATCAAAACTAGTCGAGAATTCCCTACCATTAGTTAAAAACCGAGTGTACAAAGTTGAAAGTACTTGGCAGGCAAATACGCCATCCCAGATGTTACAGATGCTCCAATATCATCAGAACAGAATTAGGGAAGAACAAGATCAGGAACAAAAACGCATGAAAGACACGAAGATGAAAATGTTAGTAGCTCAGACGGTCCCAGCCGACGGTCAGAGAAAGGGTGGGACCCAGACAAGTCACACTACAGCTCCCGTTAAAGGGACATGTAATTACTGTAAGCAGCCAGGTCATTACGTACATGAATGCCCAGTCCTGAAACATAATATAGCGACAGGTAAAACTAAAGAAAGACCGCATCCGCCTAGACAGGACCATAACCAGCATCAGTCTTCACAGAATACACAGAATACACAGCCTATGCATGTTTCTTCACCTCCAGCACAGACAGTAGCGGTACCACAGCCACAGCCCATTGCCGCATCTCAGCAAGTTTCACAGCAGATGTACCAGTATGCCCAGTCCGCATATCCAGATTATCCCGATATACATGAAACAGCCTAGAGAGGGAAGGTGGCTTGCCTCTTATTGAAATTCCTGTAGATCAAGAAGGTCCTTATGTACACAGTCACGTATTGGGAAAAGACAGAAAGTTTTTAATTGACACAGGGGCAAGTCGCACTACGATCAGCCATGATGAAGTCCCAGGGGCACCCCTCTCAGGCTCACAGAATGTTTCCCTGGGTTTTTCAGGACAGCCTATTGTAAATGAGGTATCAGAACCAGTCCCCCTGGCTGTGGGTCCATTATCACGTGTTACAGACTTGTTACTTACAAAATCATGTCCAGAAAATCTGTTAGGAATTAAAACATTGAAGGCTCTGGGAGCTATAATATGCTGTTCCCCGGAGGGAGTTAGACTCTTCCTACGGGATTTCAAGGGTCATTATGTTTTGCGAGAATTCGATGTCAGATTGAAAAATGTGCCAGATTACTTGTGGGCAAAAGGCCCAACTGATGTAGGTTGCATGCATATCACCCCATACCGCGTTACACTCAAGGCAGGTGTTGTTTTACCGAGAATCAGACAATACAAATTACCACCCGATGCTGTAGTGGCTTTACTGAAAATCATTGAAGAGCTCATTGCCCAGGGAGTGGTCGTAGAGACCGACTCCAATGTCTGTAATTCACCGATCATTCCGATTCTTAAACGTACCGATCCCAATGCACCGCCAGTATATCGGCTGGTGATTGATCTTCGAGAACTGAATAAATGCATTATTCCACAGTACCCTGTGGTTCCCGACATCTCATCCCTATTGACTGCTATTGATTCAGAAGCAACGTTCTTTACTGTAATTGACCTCAAGAACGCCTTCTTCAGCGTGCCTATTGATCCAGAGAGCCAATATCTCTTCGGATTCAGTTTAAATGGACGCAGTTTCAAATTTTCACGCGCACCTCAAGGATTCACAGAAAGCCCCAGCATCTACAGTCAAGCACTGAAAAGACAACTAGATTGTATTCAAATGCCAGTTAACACCGCTTTACTGCAATACGTCGATGATCTACTGATCACCGCACGAAGTGAGCCCGAATGTGAACAAGCATCACTGACAGTTTTGCATTTTCTGGCCGACAAGGGACACAAGGTGTCTCCTTCGAAGCTACAATTCTGTGTTCAGCAAGTTGTGTACTTGGGTCACTTGCTGTCCAAAGTGGGGAGACAGCTCACTCCCGATCGCATTCAGTTAATTGTAAATATGCCACAACCGCAGACACAAAAGGAAGTGCGGGCCTTCATAGGCCTCACCTCATACTGCAGACAATGGATTCCTCAATATGCATTTCTAGCTAAACCACTCATCCAGTTAACGACACAGGAGGCAGCGACTTCGACTGCCCTCCCTTGGACTCAGGAACACACACAAGCTTTTGAAGAATTAAAGAAAGCCTTATGCCAAGCACCGGTTTTAGCGACACCATGTTACAGCAAACCGTTTACACTTTTTGTTACAGAACGTGATGGTACAGCATTGTCTGTCCTCACTCAAGATCAAGCAGGTTCACATAAGCCTTGCGCTTATTTCTCAAGTACATTGGATTCAGTAGCCCAGGCACTCCCTGCGTGCTTGAAGTCAGTAGCAGCAACAGCACTAGCCATCAGACAGAGCGATTCAATTGTGTTAGGCCATCAATTAACAGTACAAGTTCCACACTCTGTAGAGGTTCTGTTAAACAGAACCCAGACTCAGCACTTGACTATAGCACGACTGACAGGTTATGAATTAACGTTATTCCAGCCACACATAGAAATCAGGCGCTGCAGTATTCTGAACCCCGCAACACTGTTACCTACAATTATGACAGATCCAGCCCCGCATGATTGTATAGAAATCATTAATGCAGTAACAAAGCCTAGAGGAGATTTAACAGATGTTCCACTGACAAATCCAGACCTGACACTTTATGTGGACGGTTCATGCATGAGAACAAGTACGGGAGAATTAGTAGCCGCATATGCAGTGACCACTGAAAATGAAGTTAAAGAAACATATCGTATTGACACCTTGTCCGCTCAAGCAGCAGAGCTCATCGCTCTGACCCGAGCTTGTATACTAGCCAAGAACAGAAATGTCAACATATACACTGATTCCCGTTATGCTTTCGGAGTCGTACACGACTTCGGCATGTTATGGCAAGAATGAGGTTTTTTGACCTCTCACGGTGCCAAGATACAACACGGTCCCCTCATTCAAGCACTGTTAGAAGCAATACATTTGCCTTCAGGAATATCAGTCATGAAGTGTAAAGCACATACTAAGGTCACAGATTCTGTTTCCCAGGGTAACGACCTGGCAGACCAGACAGCAAAACATACAGCACTAACTCACACCCAGACAACTGATGCGACAAAGACAATAGTACCGACAAAGTGTATGGCAGTCAAGGATCCCGCTCTAGATGTAATTGATATTCAGGCACATGCTACCCCAGAAGAAATAAAGAAATGGATTGAACTAGGAGGGATCCAGACAGATCAAGGTTGGATGACGAAGGGAAAATGTACATGGTTTCTCTCTGACTCTATGGTTCAAGTCATGATTAATACAGCACATAGCCCAGCACATCTAGGAGAGAAAGCGATGTTAGACAGTTTACAAAATCTCTGGAGCAATAAACACTTACGAGCAGCAGCAAAACAGAAAGTGCGTACTTGCATGATCTGTTGTCAGTTCAATCCAGGTAAAAGCGTCCCTGTAGAGCAAGGTGGATTTCATCCTCCCGATCACCCTTTTGAAGTCCTCCAAATGGATTATATCCAGATGGACCGTTGTCGAGGATTCAAGTATGTCCTTGTAGTTGTTTGTGCTCTGTCCCGCTGGACCGAAGCATACCCAGTCTCAGACTATACTGCTCCGACCACTGCCAAGCAGTTGGCTCGTGAATTCTTCCCACGATACGGTTTGCCTCGTGTCGTGTACTCAGATAACGGACAGCCATTCTCGTCCGAGCTAATGAAACAAGTTTCTTTACTGTTAGGATACCAGTGGAAGTTTCATTGTGTCCGACATCCTGAAGCCGCAGGCCTTGTAGAAAGGCATAACCAGACGCTAAAAATACGCCTTGCAAAGATATGTCAGGAGAAAGGGGTCGACTGGATAGTCGCCCTGCCAGTGGCACTATTCTACATGAGGATGGTCGCCCACTCGAGATCAGGGCTATCCCCGTACGAAGTGGTTTTTGGCAGACCACCGAATATGTGGGGGACGCCCATTCCGAAAAAGATCACTGATGTTGATTGTAACATGTTGACAGATTACCTTGCCTCCTTGATGTCTGCACTCCAATCATGTCGTTCACAGGTTGCCGCAGCCTTCCCCGACAACACAGATGTAAAGCCGCACGAGGTCCGTCCTGGGGACCTGGTACTGGTGCGAAATTTCGACAGGAAGAGTCCGCTGGAGCCCCACTGGAAATCCCCGAAGACTGTCCTTCTCACCACGAGGACCGCCGTGAAGATCGAAGGGAGAAAGGGGTGGGTCCACACGAGTCATGTGAAAAAATTTTGTGAACTGAAACCTGATCGAGACTCGTCCACCCCCACCAAAGACTGTGTTGAGCCAAAAGACTTTACAGTATCCGAACGAGAAAAAACTCCCCAGGAGGAGTACAGGTCGAAACTCCGATCTAGCAAGTCAGACAGTTTAATTGTTTAAGTCCTCCCCTAGGTGAATCGGTTAAATAGTTTCTGACATGTATCCCCTAGATCGAGATAGAGAGAGAGAGAGACAAGTTAAGAAAAGTGCATATTGTAAATCACTCCGTAGTCACTGTATAGTGACACTATTAATCATGTTTATTCTAAGTATTTTAGTTATTGTTGCTAGCCTTCTACTACCTATCTACTGGCCTATTTTCAAGCGTGAACAATCTGTTTACAATGTCTCTGCTGAACATTCTTTTAGTGAGTTACCTGCACACGAACTCTCTTACAGACTTGCGCTGCGCAACAATACATTCATTAGTATGTTACACCATTCCCATCAGACTAACAATGCTACAGACTGCTGGATATGTGGCCGACTCCCTCCCTACCAGAATTACAAGGGAGCTCTGCCCCTCTTTCCGTACCCGTTCACTCACAATGGCTCCTGTGGTGCATGGTTTAAAATAATCAATTCCTTAGATCCTGATGTTGCTGTTTTCGATGGGGGCTGGGTTTGGGGAAACTTGAACTTAGTCCTGCTCGACGTCTGTTACCCTGATAAGGAGGGACTCCCCACTCGAATAGGAACTGATCTAGAAAATGAAGTATATGGATTAGGTAACTACACAATTAGCCTTATGATCCTTACTGTTGAACCCGAAGCTGCACCAGTCCTGCCCCATATGCTAGTATTACCAGTCACTGGTGAATTATGTGTCCGAAAGAAAGGTTCAGTACACTTAGGTCATAGTAAATGCACTACTGTGGTCGAATTCAGTGATCATGGTAAATCGTCCTTCAAAGCTATCAATCACTCCTATTTTGTTTGTGGTCATACCGCATACATACGTCTGCCTCCAGATTGGGATGGTACCTGTTATATTGCATTCCTTCTGCCACCTGTTTTCCTAGCTCCCCCTGATTACCATAGAAATACAAATCTAGTAAAGAATAGATCCAGACGAGATATCCCACTTGTCGACTACACAGAAACGGCATGGGAACAGTACACCGATTTTAATAAGGGATTCTTTTTCTTTTTAGGCCCCGTCCAAAACAGTAAATTAATACGTAGATTAACTAGAACACTTGAAGCTGGAGTATATGAAACTGCCTCCGCCTTAGGTAACTTAACAGAGGAGCAATCTGCTATACGGGTTGTAGTCCTTCAAAATCGTCTTGTTATTGACGTCATCTTGGCAGATAGAGGTGGAGCCTGTAAGGTCATCGGGTCAAGTTGCTGCGTTTTCATCCCGCAAAACGCGCCATCTGTCTATCAAGCTATTACCCGTCTGCATAAAATTGCAAATCAGATACATCAGAATCCAGGCACCTGGACTTGGTCCGGTTGGTTCTGGACAACGTTAACTGCTTGGGGATGGAAGATCCTATCCTTCCTAGGTTTTGGCCTTGTCATAGTATTCAGCTGCTGCCTGTGCCTACAGTGTGGGCCGGCGATATGTGGACTGTGTGCCACATCGTGCATTGAACATTCCAGTTTTCTCTCAAATAGACAACGGAAGAGAGATGAGCAAATGATGCTGCAAGAACAAACTGATCAATTTATGATGATTGATATATCATGAAGGGTCCGTAGGGAACAAGGAGGGAATGAGGAAATATAAATTTTATGGTCAAGTTGTGTTCCCTAGCGCGTACCCCACCGTCTCCATGTACGAGTTAAAGTGCATGTAACTTCCCTCCTGTACCAGCTATGAAGACGCAAATACATTTGCGTCCAACGTCAACATGTCCTCTTTCAGACCCACCCTGAATGGGTTGGATGGTCCGTTCCTAAGTATGCTATGCCAACGTCTTTTTGTAGTGTACTTCTACGTTTTTCAGCTCTAGCTGAGTAGGCCCTGAATCTCTGCCACCGAGCCTCTTTTTCTGGCTTCTGACTCCAAGGGCCTCTGCCCAGGCTGCCTCTGTACCCGTGAACTCTGACTTACTTTCAGCGCGGCCCCATGCGCTCAGCTTAGCCTGCTGCCTGCCAAGATTGACTATAACCTTCGAGTTATCTGTTCTGCTCCTCGAAAATACATTCCTGCCCGCTAGTTTCAGTAAACATTCCCCTCAGCTGCAGAGCCAAAGGGCCGACCTGTCTCTATGCAACTAATTCAAGTAATTCATAGCCTCTGTTGCCATGCTCCCATGGAAGGCCCATGCCCCCACGCTTCTCATACAGACACTCAGGCGCTTATGTACGCACTCACAGTCAGTATAGAATAGCTTCTGCCCTAGAGACCTTTCCGCCCAGATAGCTTAGTTCCTAAAACACCAGATATCAGATATGATAGAAGCACAAGTTGATCTGACATGCCAGACTTCTGTCTCTTTCCGTCAGTGCAAATGTCAAGTCCCCTGCACCCTCCAGCTTCACGTCAATCACACGTCATGCAGCTGCGCGCGCATCCAAGCTTCCGATTTTTGCTGACATTGCAACATTTCTGTTAGTGCAACCCCTTTGTGACACCTACCTGTGACGTTTCTAGCACACACCTCTAGTTCACGCCTTCTGATTACGTACTTGTAACACGTGTATACTGTTATCTTGTCTTCTCTCAGCTGTTACGCCCATTATAACTGTTTCTTATGACATGAATTAAGTATATAAGCTATGTAATGTAATAAAAGAACGCTCTATCCCTTCTGACACCCCTGTGGTGGTCAGAACATGATATCCTGGTCTAGACCATTCCTTTTTGAGGAATAAAACCCCTAAGAACTCTAACACCACGGACTCTGTTTTCTTTCTTTCCGATTGAGTTATTATTGATTAAGTACTTACCTGCATAGAAATTAAGAGAGTAAATTAATTATTTACGTCACTGAGGGGGCCCCCCGAAAATCACCCGCCGGGATCCTGAAGCCATATGAGAAGCCATCTCGCAGGATCCCAGCGGACGCATGATCAGGGTATTTGTTCAGCCATGGGGTCAAAGCCAGGATATCTACGGGCGATGGTGTGGACTTCCGCGGCACCGTATCAATCCTGCTTGGTACCCCCTTTTCCTCCGGTACCATTGGCTCTGGATCGACAGCTAGTTTCGGGGTGTGAGGTGTTACCACAACTAGAGCACGCATGCCTGAACCTACACGTTCCTTGCGGCCTGTTACACGTTCCTCTATTGAAACCCCAACACACTCCTCACTTATTTCCGTTCCCGCCCGGTCTAGGCTGAGACTCCCCCCCGTAGTTTGGTTGAAAGGGCTGAGGCTGTTTCTGTGGAAAGGCCCTGGAGCTGTTTGCGCTCGACCCTGAACCACCCGCTGACCCCAGCATGAGCTGCGCATGCCACGATACAGTATCCAAACAATCCCAAGTCAGTGTTTCATTAAACTCTTTCGCTTTTCTAAAAGCCATGTCATATCCTTTCCATTCTTCTCCTCTATACTTCTCATGGAAGCCCGTGATCCTGCTCTGGTAGTAAGCCAGATCACTCAACAGTTCTGGTGTTCATTCAGCGATAATCGCTACAAAAATAGAAAAGGCCCTGATCCAGTTTATCATAGACTCTTCGACCCTGAATTCTGCCATTTTTGCCAGCCATACACTGGGGTGCCATAAATCCTTCTGAGTCTTGGCATATTTTAACTTTCAATGATCAGTCAACAATGAAAACATGTTTATGTATTTATTAGCCCACACTAGTTCCTTAGTTGCTATGGGAATATGTTGCGCCAAGCTTTCCCACCTTGAGGGTACCGCGCCCTCCCCCATCATTGAGAGTGATCTCTTACCGGCTTCCGCCGCACCTCCAGCCGTGTCCGTCGATTTATTCTGGTATTTGACAACGACCACCTTCGCCACCTGTGGAGAAATAGAAGGCACGTTCGCTGTCCCAGCACCCCTTGTCTGCCTTAGCTGCTCTATTATCACCCTAGCTTCTTCGGCCGGGTCTTCCACAGCCGTGGATCCCCCCGCTCCCTTCTTCAACCAGGGTAACACAGCCGCCAACTGAAGCGCTAGTTCGGGAGGCATTTGGTTGTCATCCAGCGGTGTGATAACCACAGGGATTGGCAATCCCCCATCCGGTGTGGGTACCGGGCTGGACGCTGGTGCTACTGGGACCAGTGGGACCTCCATCGGGACTGGGACCTCGCTAGAACCCGCTTTCCCCTTCCTCTTTTTTCCCTTATCCCCCCCTGGGGTAATGTTTGGCAGAGCAGGCCCCACGATCCTCTTAGGTCGCCCTGAAGGCCCCGCTTGGGCCTCCACTTGTTTCCGGAGGGCCGCTAAGCCGCGACCCAGCTGGTCTACTTTACCGAATTTTCTGTCCTCCGCCGACACTTGGTTCACCAGTGTGCGCAGCATTCGTTCCATCTCGGAGCTCTTTCCACTCTTCTTGCCAGGCATATCTGCGTTCTGCTTTATCTCTGCCTGTTTCCCAGTAGCGACTCGGACTCCAGCTATGCCTTGACGACTGAAACAGAAAAAACAATGATTACACGTTCAAAAAACTGCAGCTTGTTCCCTTGAGGGCTCACGAGCGACGAGTGGTGCAGCCTTCAGAGCACAGAAACAATAGGACGCTTCCCCGGATTCCCGCGCCTTTTATCCAGTAGTGGGAAGGCAGGGCCGCGACCCCATCCCGCCCATAGGTCCATGGACTTCCGGGCGGGTGTTTAGGACAACCCTTTTAGGCGGCGGAGGCGTGCTCCGACCACGCCGCTATAGGCATACCGCCCGGTACACACGCCCCTCCCCACGCAACGGTTTCCCGGGGGATCGGGGCACCCGGCCATACGTTCGGGGTGACCGAGTGGTCTCCCCTTTCCAGTGGCCTTTTCCAGTATTGAGCAGCATCACAGTTTTTCCGCCGTAAACTTAATCCTGCTGAAATTTGCTTGGGGGAAATGGCTGGCAAATACTAGGACTTTTGACAATAAGCACCAAAATCCGCATGTTATATCATATTGTTCAGATAAGACTCATGATAAGAGATAGTTATCCCACGCAATAAATATAAAACACCTCACTGTATGATTTTAGTGTGCAATATCTAATATGCCACTCTTAATGACTGCCTTTAGTTCATTGTCAGCAATTGTAATGTTCAAAATGTTTTATTGAAGGAATTTTTCATGAATATGAAAAACAATACAAAGAATAATACCAAACTGTATAGTATAGGAACACATTACAATATAAGTAAAAGAAATAAAAAACAGTCATGAATAATGCAATAGAATACCTATACTAGCATTAAAAAAGTACATACAAGATATAAATAACATGACAAAAAAACGGTAGGCAAACATGAATTAATACAAATTGAAAAAAGTATTCTAAATTGCAGAACATGTAATAATATAGGAATCAAAAATGGACCACATGCTAGACCTAGAAGAAGAGGAATCTTTATGAGAGTGTGTAAAAAAGCATTGCCCACGTCTAAGAAAAAGAATCCATTGCCACCATGCATTAACAGAAAGTGAAGTAGCGTCTTTCCAATTACAGGCAATACATTTGATTGCAGTAGAAATAAGGAAATCCAACGATTTACAATCCATAGGGGATAATATGGATTTAAAAAGGGCGGATTTGAGAATTAGAACATGAAATGAGAGAGTTTTTTTGATCTTAAGGATCTGGGTAATAATATGCCATATTTATAATAAAAAATGATGAATAATAGAACAATTGAAAAATAAATGTTGTAAGTCACCAGTTACAGGTTGACAGAGCCAACAGTTTGGAGTATCTAGAAGTTTAGCTTTAAATCATTTGTCTGGAGTCCAAAAGCATTGATAAAGCAGGTAAATATTAGTTTGTATAAGGGTAGCCGGAAGATAATTAGCCGTGTTGGAATTCCAAATGTACTTCCAGGTTACGCTAGGTGAATGAAGAGTTAAGTGTGGTGACCATTTTTTATTCAAATGTGAATCTTTGAAGTGGTAAGTTTTTTGTATACTTTGGAGGCTATATGTCCTGAACGGCTGAACGCAGAAATACAAAATTCAATAGCAGAGGCCTGAGACATAGAAAGTAGCTGTGGGTAAGCATTAAGAATTGTATTACATAGTAATGTATGTTTGGGTAGCTAAGACAACTGCAGATTGTAATTAGCTTGAATAACATCAAATGAGTAAAACCTATCATATTAACATATGTCTGCAACGAAGAAAATACCAGCAGTAATCCATAATTTCCAGAAAGACATTGGAGTTTAGGCTTGAACCAAAAAGAAACTTTTTTAGTGGAAGACAGAGTAATAGAAAAAAAACTATCAAATGATAGTAGGACAATTTTAGAGTTGGCAAGAATAGGGGAACCCTTACCAAAAGAGGCTTTGGTCATGGTGAGAAAAGCAATTAAAGGGTATGGAGCCAAAATATTTGTTTCCATGATGAGCCATTTAGGTGCATTAGAGGTCAGGGAAAGCATGAAACCATAAAGAACATTGTGCCACAAGGAATGCTAAATAATATTTTTTTAAATCTGGAAGACCAACCCCACCTTAACATTTCGGCAGTTGTAAATCCTTAAAACTAATGTGTGTGGGCTTATTATTCCAGAGGAATTTAGTAAATAACTTAGATAATTTAGCATAAAAAGGGGATGGGAAGGAGAAGGGTAGCATAGACAATGGATATAGAATTTGTGGAGTTATGGACATTTTAATTGCTGCAATGGGTCCCCACCAGTTTAGATGTAGATAAGACCATCTATCAAGTTTCTCCTTGGTATGAGCTAAAATAGCAGAACAATTGGTTTTAACTGTATCTTTAACCAAAACAGTAAAAATGATACCTAAATATTTGAGGTTTTTTTTGGGAGACCAAATTATATCAGTATTCTCCAACTTTGTAGAATTACAAAAGGCATTTAATGGAAAAAAAATCTGTCTTATTAGTATTCAGGGAGTAACCAGAAATCTCAGCATATTTATGCATAATATCAAGGATAACAGGTATAGAGGTAAGAGGGTCAGTAACATATAATAAAACATCATCAACGTAAGCAGAAAGTTTAATGGTATACTCCTGTATAAGTATCACTATTACTAAGGGAGCATAGGTGGGGTTTTATTGCAATAAGAAAAAGTAAAGGGGAAAGAGGACATCACTGCCGAGTGCCTCCATACAGCCGAAATGGGGAGGAGCACAGACCATTGACTAGAATAGAGGCTGAGGGGGCTGAATACAATGCCTTAATCATATTAATAACAATTGGACCAAAACAGAATGCTTCTAAAGTTTTAAATAAAAATTGCCAATTAACCTTATCAAATGCCTTTTCTGCATCTAATGCCATTACACCATTTGGACCACTGGATTCTTTGGCAAGGGATAATGTATGACAGAGCAACCGGGTATTATGAGCGGATAATCTACCTTTCATTAAGCCAGTTTGATCAGGTTGGATAATATTGGATAGTATGGGTGATAATCTATTTGCTAAAATATTTGCATATATTTTACAGTCATGATTGATTAAAGAGATGGGCCGAAAATTTGAGACTAAGGTATGATCTTTATTAGTCTTGGGACAAACAATTACAGTGGCTTCATTAAAAGATCCCTCTTATTATGGAAGTATGCTGAAACTCCATAAATAGGGAAAGTAAAAAAGAGGATAGTTGGTCCTGATAGCATTTATAGAATTCAGATGGAATTCCTTCCCGGCCAGGAGTTTTTGGGGAATTTGAAGCATTGATTGCTACAAAGATTTCTTTAAGGTCAATAGGGTTATCTAAGGTTGCTCTATCATTATCAGATATCTGAGGCAATCAACAGGAATTAAGAAAATCATTAATAACCTTGTTGTGAGGGACAAGAGGTTTGTGATATAAAGAAGAGTAAAAGGAAAGGAACACATTCAATTGTCAGCAATTGTGATGCACGTGAATTAAGCGTTTTATACAATTGTTTGCTTTCTCTGATTTTCAAAGCCTCATACAATGAGTTACTAAAAATATTTCATTATCAATAAATAATTTTATTCAATGCAACTCTGCTAAATCATGACATGGCCTGACCTGGTCCTGGGATTTGAAAGTCAGGGAGCATGATATGGGCCATAAATATTTACAATGTGTGGATATCAAAAATTGGCAATTCAAACATATAACTTGCAATTTATTTTTAATAAATGTCTACATCCATCGAGCAGTAGCGGAGAAGCAATAGTGTGTGAAGAAACTAGAACAAATGGTCACTGCTATTAAACACAAATAGTCCCATTTTCTGCTAACTGGAGATTATAATTTACATTTGTTAGAGAATCCCTATCGAAGCATGGCAGAAAATATGGAGGATATCCAGTGGCAGATTTCCACACAAGTCTCACAACTGCAAAAATTAGATTCCTTGGGTTGCTCTCTACTTGCAGCCTTAGAGGCATTGTGAGTGCAAGCACTGAATGGTCGCTACGCAAAGGATCAACCCATACGCACTACGCATTATTGCTCAAAGAGGTCAGCAGTGTTTGATTACACTTTCATTTCAGTTACCTTCTTCAACAGTATTTAAACTTATTCTATCCAGTTGTGCTGAGAAAGTGAACATATGCCTCAGGTTTGGGGATTTTGCACCACAACCAACACCAACCTATCTCCGACAATGATAGGGACAAATGATTTGAAATACATCTGGAGACTGATTAAATGGAGCTCAGAAGCCTCTATAAAGTATGATGATTGGAAAATAACATTAGCTGACCAGGGGAGGCCATTAATAGATACCATTAGTGATTGGGCGAGGCTAGTGCAAACTCTACTTGCTTCCTTAGTCAGCAACATACAAGGGCCTGACCACCAAAAATTCACGGACTCTAAACCCTGGTATACAAAGAAGTTGAGGATGTAAAAAAGAAAACTCAACAAGAAGTATCATTTACTTAAAACACAAGCAACCTCAATTTAATCACTGAGGTTAAATTCTTTTGCACCCAGCATAAAAAACAGATTTGGGAAGCCAAACAAGACCATTAGGAACTGTTCCAAACCGAACTGTTCTTGGCTTACAGGCACAAAAATGCAAGAGGGTTCTGGATGATTATAAATAGGCTGAACAGTGGCTCATTTCTCACTGCTACAAATGGGAACACTGTTACCACAGAAAAATGGATAAAGCATGTTATCATTCTATTTAAAGAATCTCCCATAAAGTCCATCGAAGTGCCAGCCTTAAGCGAACAAAACCTTGCACAGTCCCCGCTAACATCAACTGTGGCCATATGCCACCAATATGCAACAACTTTTGACGCTGTCAGAATTGCAACGTTAATTCGAAAAAGTAGAGGAGACAGTGTGCCCGGCACGATTGGCATCCCAGCATCAATTTACAAACAGGACATCGATTTGTGGTCTGGTATATAGCAAATTTATTGACAAGATGCATAGTGCACCAGACAGTGCCCTCGTCTTGGCAATGCACAATTCTCCATCTCAAGTACAAAAAAAAGGCCCCATCTCCCTCCCAGACTGTTACAGATATATTGTTGCAGGGATTCTGCACATACACAGAACTATGAGCAGGAATATGGGACCGCGTTGTCTATGGGCTAAGCCCTCCCACCGCCTTAGTGCCCACAAACCCAGGACCGACTAGCTATAGTAACTCACTCGCTCTCCTACACACTCATGAAAAAGCAAATGATTAGACACCCCAGAACACAACACTCCCGGATCTCTCAGGAATCGCTGTAACAAGACACACCTTTTCGCTCACACTCTCGTACCTGTCCACAATAAGAACTGACCGAAACAGAAATATAGTAGAACATGTTCATTTTAATTATTGTGCTCCAAAACGCAGTATACAGGCCACAACCAGCAGAAAAATGCATAATATCAACACAGTTAGCATTGCAGCAAGGCCATATATCATGAAGGGAGATGTCATCATATAAAGGCAGTGGTTAAAGGACTATAAGGCCTAACCACCCTCCCCTTGGTAAGCAAAAGTAATATTATTTAATAGGAGATCTCTGGGCATTGTTAGTAGAGCCCATACCTTAGTGCCTAGATGGTATATCTACATGATAGAAGCAGCATGGCTCTTCTCCCTAGAAAGCTCCATCTCCCAGTGCGTGTTACCTACACATGCATCCTCATAATATCAAAGCACAACTATCCAGCAGCAGCTGTGCTAGCATGTATTGTCTAGGTGCTAGGGACTGACCAGAACAGAATAACAAGAGGCTTTGTTTATCGACCTTACTCACAGTGTTCAGACTAAACTCCAGGAAGTACAAAGTAAGTCCATAACTTACTCCAAGCGTTACCAATGTCAAACATCCAAACAGTTGTTGCATTCGGTCATGGTACAGTTACAACTGACCGGGTTTGTACAGAACCACAAGGTGGCCAGCCATTGCGTAACAGAAGCAGAAGTACCAGCAGGCCATACGCCAGCAAGAGGATCAATGGAAAACCTCTGAACGTGCTGGAAAAAATAGAGTGAATAAAGGCCAGTATTACTTCAAGAATCGTCTAAAAAGAGGACACAAGTCTGGATCCCACCCGTTTACAAAAAATGAGCAAGGCCTTCAGTATCAGACGCATTGAATATTTGGTGTATTAATTCTCCAAAATGGAGTAGGAGATTGGTGTTTAGTAGTGAATGTATCTTACTAGCGGTTCTTGCCACCTGCAATTCGAAGGTCTCTTGCGCTGATGTGAGAGTCACTTTTTGTTGAAACCATAGCGCTTTGAGTCTGCTTAGTTTATTGAAATCTGTTTTCAAAGTTGGAATGGAAGGCCAAAGTGAACTATTTACAATTCCATGCAGGGGTGGAAAAAGGACATTGCTGCAACAAGTAACACGTTACAATACAGTTACTATTTACGGGATGCCAGCCTGTAAGCCACAGTAGTCGTGGTTATTCAAAATAAGAGAACTGGCATTTGAAAGCAACATGAACATTGAAATAATAGCTGGGATGGGCGTACCTTTAAAAAAACAAGCCACATTAGATGTAGAGATGTTCCAGGCACCGTGCAACTTAACTTGTTTACAAACTAGGGAATGTCCTACCTTGGAATCACAACCCACCCCAGGAAAACCTCCTTATCTGCGCACTCACATCTGTATGTGAAAGGCAAGGACCACAATTTATTAATAAAAGCACTGCCCAGGGTTTCAAAGGGGCCACCTCTAAAAGTGTTTCATGAAAGAAGAGAACTGAAATAGTGAGAATGGCAGTGAAATAACACCATGTATTAACCACACACCTGAATCAGTCTCTGTTACAGAAAAAGACAACTGTTCTAATTGTTCCCTATGTAACAGTGTGTAAATTGCATCTTTCATGGCCTTAAATCTCTGTTTATCAGATAAATTAAATGGCAAAAACAGTGCAGAAGCATTCAAATAATCGCATGGAACTTTTCCCATTTGAAACGTTTAGAACGCCCATGCAAATTGCATTACAGAGTGCAATTGGTTTTGCCCATGATAAAACACAGAAACATCATTTTGTACAATATCAATAACAGAGAAAACAGTATTATCCAAAGTTTAATACGGGAAGATAATGTATTAATGCTGTGATCCACAACTGCAAGGACTGTTTCCAAATTAGCCTGGTAAATTTGGTGGAAATAATCTGGTGGTTCCATCTGTGATAATTTCCATAATTCATTATATGCCTCATTAATAAATTGCTTTGATCAAGGTGATTTAGGACCTAAAATAAAATCAGCCAAATTAATGTCACTCAACAAAAGGGACAGGTGTTGTTTTATTGACGTCAGTGTGGAGTGCCCCAACAATTGCTGACACAATTTCCCCACAGAATATGTGGTAACTGAATGAGAATGTGGAAAACAAGGATCAGGTCTAGTTTGTGTGAAACCTGTCGTTGCATTAAGAAAACGCAGTTTACATGCATTCCAACTTGTTGGCCACAACAACCACCCCAAGGGGTCAATGTCTGAAACATTAATACTACCATTTCTGAACAGGGCAAGTGGTAAATCAATAATATGATTGGTGTGTTTACGCCATATATGGTACTCAGTCAATGAAGGAATGGAAGCAACATTCATGGTTTTGGATTTAGCCAAACCAAAACAAGTAGTCTGCTGCACCGTGTCATTTAAAAACTACATTTGAGTTGCAGTCAGACATGCACGATACAGCGCTTCAGCACCTTGGACCTGCCAATCTTTAGTGCCCCAAATGGATTTCAAATCAATGGTACTTTCCAGTGTTCATAACCATTTGAGGCTAAATCCGTCCTAAAGGAAGTAGAATAAATCTATTTTTTGTGAGTTAACATGATTTTAGATTGGGATGGCATTTTTAGCTTATAGAAATACAACTTCGAATTGGACGCATTTAAATCTGAAAAGTATGTGAATTTATTACGAAGAGTATTAGAACTCTCCTGTAAAGGAGTCGGACAATGTTCCCACTGGGTGAAATAAAAAATCGGTCTTAACATGTTTATTTTATGTAAGAAATGCTTGCCATAATGTTGGTAACAGAATAAATCAGCATAATCAACCAAATTCAAATACAAATCTTCAGCATTAAATGCTACATAATATTTTAAATCAGAAAACAATGAATGAATTGCCTGAACATCCCAGTTGTCTGAGTGTCTGAGTGTGACATTACATCTCCCAGTGAAACGTGTAACACATATGGAACATTCTGGACCTCTGTCGGACCATGGATATTGAATGCAACTTTGTCCCAAATAATGTCACCAGCAACTGGAAAGGCCCAAATGGTCACAAGAGCTTGACCTCGTTTCATTATATGGGGCGATGTATGTGGCGCCAGAATACCATCCACCAATTCACAGCAGAGCGTCCTGGCAAATAATGAACATTGATGAGCAAGAAGAACACTGTCACTAACCCAATCCACATGAAAAGGAAGATAAGTGTGGGCACCAACCAGATGTATGTCCAGGGTGGGACCAAATAAGTCTTTTTGAACCAGGTAATGAATAGACTGGCTCACGTCGGTGGAGTTGACACAGATGAAGATGGAGAAGTTGAATCGTAACAGAAACGTGTGCAATTCATATAATAACTGCTCGCTCCCAAGTGCAACATTGGAGGCTGTGCAGCATCATATGGATGAGGAATAGTACTGTCAGGAAGGTCAATGAGAACCTCAATTGGAGGAGAATCATACTCAATGTCCATAGTGGAGGAAGATGAAGGTACAACATCGCGGGTACTAGGTGAAGAAGCTGGAGTCATCGGATTCAGTGAAACAGCTTGGCGTGGAATACTGGGAGTTGCAATATTCAGGATCGGCGATATGGTGTGGCTTGACATTGTCAATTGAAATAAATCTGTTTTCCTTGCGCTCAGGTATGGGTACCCTTCAATCCAAGAACTGGGACAGGTGCTCATAAGAGGAACCAAATTATTTCTTGTTCTCCAGCTTTTCTCGAAGCAGATCACCAATTTTAGGAAGCCAGCCAGTAACAGGAATCAACACTGTTGCTTCACTGGAGTGAAAAAGTGCATTTTGAATGGGGTCCAGCCACCCAGAGATATTCTTGGGAGATTATTGCACGTTGCATGTGCAACCCCATACAAATGAGTAAGGCAACCCCTGCAAGTACCGAAGACTCTAGCTATCAAATATTGCTTTAAGTCACAGTTTAGTTGCTCCACTATAGACTGCACCATCACCCTATAAGACCTCATTGCGTCCCTGTATGCCTTAGAGGCAAACACAGGACCTTGGTCAGAATGGAAGGTTCCACCGGCAAAATTCCTGACAAAGACACCCAATTCTCAAATGACATTTCGAGCATCAGCACTGCGTTGAGACCAAACCCAAAGGAATCTATGTTTATATGCAGTGTCGGAAGTCAAAGGCTGGCAGTGATCAAGATAAATGCAACCAAACGGTTGATTTCAAATGAATAGCTGTGTATGTGGTCGACATGCAACCTTAAACGGTTTATTCTGTTAACAAATGTCACAAGATAGTACATAATTACGAGTTTGTTTGTATAAATCACGCCACCAATAGCATTGCTGTAAAAAAGAAACAGCTGCGGACACTCCTGCATGTGCAGAAGCTATGCCTTCATGTGCGGCTATGATCAAAGGAAGTCTGCGGTCCTCATTGGGAATCAGCCAATCCCCAACAGATGGTATCGTAGCAAATGGGACTTGCTTAGGTGACAAATGATAAGAATACTTAGGGGGTCATTAGGATCGCGGACGGACTTGAGTCCGTCCGCGACCCCAGAGCATGAGGAACGTCCGCATGGGCTGCGGCGTTCCCTCTGTGCAGATTAGGATGTGACCGCCAGGGTGGCGGTCACATCCTCTATTTTTAACATTGCTGCGGGTGGAGCTTCAAGCTGCACCCGCAGCAATGTTAAAAATGCATGCACAGCATTTGCGTGCACAAAGCGGCAGGCACCGCGCGGTGCCTGCTGCATTGTGCACGCAAATGCAGGGGGGTACCATAGGTACCCCCCATGTGCACCCCCACCCCCCACTACACCTAGGGGGCCCGCAATGGGCCCCTGCAGTGCAGTTACACATGCTTTTCCTCGGCGGAAAAGCCACCGCGGAAAAGCATGTTCCCAAGCACATCCTAATCTGGCTGACGGTGTCTAAGAGACACCTTCACCATTTTAGTGCTTTTACGCCGCGGTTGTAAGCCAGCCGCGGCGGAAAAGCTGCGGACCTAAACCATGACCCACCAGCCATCCTAATGTGGCGGTGGGTCCTGGTGGGTCCACAGAGGATTTTCCGCATCCTCCGGGCCGGCGGTGGCTTCCGCCGGCCCGGAGGATGCGGAAAATCCTCCATCCTAATGACCCCCATAGATGGCAAACCTTGAGGTAAGCCTGTGCCACCCTTCAGGGCAGCTATCGCCACACAAATATAATTATCAATCTTAGTCATCGACCTAGTAACTGCTGCTACTGAACATGGGGCTACTGCAGATTTGGCTGCCTCATCAGCCAAAGAATTACCAACAGCATGTGCTCCCACACGCTGATGGGCCAGAGTATGAATAACCTGCGTGAGTGGCAAACATTCTTTAAGTTCTGCCACTCTGAGCCAAAGCATTTTATGTTTTATTGCCCTACCTATAGAGTCTCTTTAATCATTCTGAGACCAAAAGAACAAATTGTCTTTGAAACCCTGCCCACAGTAGTATGAATCCCACACAACAAGAGTGTTCCCATCAGGATCCGCAAGTTCTAGGGCTACAATCAAAGCACGCAGCTCCGCCAATTGAGTTGCACAGTCTCCAAGTGCCTGCGTATGCACTATAGAAGACTTAAATTCTCCATTTACTATTTGGCCAGCCACAATAGTGCAAGCTGCTGAATAAGCATGCTTTGACCCGGTGGATGGTTGAGCAGAACCTTCGGTATAGATAATCCATTTGTACTGATTCAAAGGAAGCAACGCCAACGGAGGAGGATGAACATGCTTGTATCGTAAAAACTCCAGTGTCTGTAATGAGGGATCAACAATAAACGTGACATCAGCCAATGTCAAAGAACTCCCCCTTTGTATCCGACGGGGATGCAAGGCTTTAGGATTCGGTAAACTCACCTGAGTCACTGCTGCTAAAGTAGGTACTGGCGAAACTATAAGAATGTGTTTTCCTTGCACCAGGCTGTGTTCCTTCAGAATTGCCATCTGGACAGCAGTCAAAATATGTTCAACTACGGGAACCTCTTGCAGCTGTATACAGATGCTATTTGTGTGCAATTGGTACTGTGTCCCCATCATTAAACATCAAATAAGTGAAGCCTGCTGTACCTGGCACAATCCTTATGACCAAGTTCAAAGATTGATCACGTGTAAGCGAAAGGTTAGTTTCAAGTAGATCAGACTGCAAAGACTGAAGAATCATGGTATGTTCTGGAAGCCAGCTGGCAGACAAAAAAGAGGGTTGTATCTATGTATAAAGTGGATTGAAACACTGGGCATCATTGGCAATGTAAGTCCACCCTAAATTCAAAAATCCCAGAAAATATTGTAATTTTTTCAATGTAGACAGAGGCTGCAATTGTGCACACTTCTCCAGGAAGAGGGGGGGCTAACCCACTACCTTCACTGTTGAGTTCATAACCCAAAAAGAGTACCGCCATACAAGCAATGTGTGACTTGACAAAATTAAATTTGTAGCCCAAGTCTACAAAAGAGAGAATTTTGCAATCCACACGCACAAGATGTGGGATCAATTCGTCATACGTCAATTACATGTCAACAACATATGAGAATTCATCAGGGTCAATGTCATGTAATAGAGACAAAACACACACTGCAAAAGCTGAGAGACTGTTCTTATAGGCCAGAAGCACATGCGTAAAATGCTTCTGATTGCCGACAGCAGTAAATGTGGTCAAGTCGCGGCTACCAGTAGCCAAATTGTGAATATAAAAAACATTGCATATATCAAGTGTCGTTTTGTATTTTTTTGCGAACAAATTATTCACTAACGCAGAGCTGTGTGTGTTTTGTACTGCAAATGTACAAACCTGACCATTTAAATGTCTGTAATTCAAAACTATATGATATGAACCATCCGGTTTCGATATCGTAAAAATAGGGTTCAATGACAGCCTGATTTTCCAACTGGGTCAAAATATCACTAACAGAACTTTTGATTCACGCCTGATCAACTATTGAGCCTGCGACTGTGGCATAGACCGTAAAGCTATTTCATGTACTGGCGAATCATTATCCCATCCCACCTGATTACGACACACAGCTGGCGCTAACGCCAAAGCCCATTATGCAGCCTAAGCAAGTTTAGTCTCTTCAGGGATGTAACGGGAAAAACTCTGGAGTATCACTTATTCCCCTCTGGAAGAAGACAAAACAAATGGAAGAGGCCAATCTGTCTCTGCCAACTAAATGTTATATTAGGAGGTAGGGTAGTCCCAAAAAACTCCCTTAACGGTTATTTTTTTGCATTTGTAACACAGAAAAGAAAACAACAATTACAATCAGAAAGACAGTTGCTGTCAGCAAGTAATAAGTGTTCTAACCCGCCACACCATATATAGCATATATCAGACAAAATCAATAACAGCACATAACAATGTCACAATGTTATACAATAAACAATGTCTTGCGATCAGAGGATGTTGTAATAATCTGGAATGGGATTTCGGACACTAGTGCCATGGAGGGGTTCAGGTATCAGGTGTGCATACTAACGATCATCCAAATTCACAGTATTGAGCCAATCTACCAGTGACTCCCAAAAATACCGGGGGCGGGATCGGGCTGGCAGCTGTTCCCAATACACTCCAATTGTGCTTTACAATGGGTAACGCTAACAATCCCATTTCCTGTGGTTAGCGGTTGAGACGGCCTCAAATAAATAGCGACTTGGCGTTTGGCCATGACTATCAACAACGTGGTTAGCCTCTTGCACTTGTGGGGAATATCAGTGCTGTCACCTATCAACGCCGCCAGCGGTGTGCAGAGTAGCTGATCCCCGGTAATGCCCCGAATGTATTGCAAAATGTGTATCCAGCCGGCAATTCCATGCCACGTGCAGGAAGTTTGCTTGTGTGTCCCCACAGTCCCAGCAGTGATCATCCGAGCGCAGGCCCATTCGTTGTAGGTGCTTCGGAGTCCGATACAGGTCATGTAGATATTTAAAGTGAATTAACCTTAGCCGGTAATTAGAGGATAGCAGTTATGACTGTCCACAGATCGACTTCCATTGGTCGGCCGAAATGTTCGTCCCCTTTCTGTTTCCCACCCTACTTTGGCCTCCGGGGTGATCAGTGGGGATTCTCATTGCGTTGTGGTATATATACGGGTGATCAGTTTGCGGCCATGTTCGATCGCGAGTACATTTTCCAGTGCAGCTAGTGTCGGGGTGGGTGTAGGAATGTGGTAAACCTATTCCTGCAGGAAGAATGTAGCTTATAATATAGCATCATGTCTGCCCCTGTGGGGGGAGTCTGTCCGCACATCTGTTCCATTGTAAGGAATGTGTTCATCGGGAAATAGGTCCCTGCCTTTGCAGACCTTCAGCTGTGTCGCTCTCTATTGCGCCCTACAGTGTCCTAGTGGGGGTATTTGGGGATGGCTCGCTATCTGCATCGAGGGGGCGTACACCAGGTCAAGCTTTGCTCTTTTACGCAGACCTGCCCCAGCCCAGCGTAGTGCCTCCATTGTGTTAACGTCTTCTCGAGGTCTCTTGAATGGCTGGAAAACGGCCACGGCCAGTGGTAGTGGTGCTGCTCTATCCATTCTATTGCTACATTCGGTTGAAAAGGTGTATGGTGTACCCAATAGTGTAAAAAGTGTGCCTGTGAGCTATAAGTATACAGTATAAAGTCTGGTGTGGCCAGTCTTCCTTGGGAATGCGGTAGGGTAAGCATCTCCCATGTTATCCTGGTTGTTTCCCCGCCCATACTAATTCAATCATAACGGAGCGTAATGTTTTTAAAAAGTGTGTTGTTTGTGGGATGGGGATGTGAACAAAAAGATATAATAGTTTGGGCAGCATGATCATTTTGGTCAGTGCAACGTGACCTATCAGTGAGAAGGACTGTGTCATCCATCGATGTACCCTCCCCGTGATACAGTTGATTGTCTTGCCATAGTTTTTGGACCAGAGTTCATTCAAATAATTACTGAGCCAAATTCCCAGATACTGCGTTGGTCCTAACACGCAGGTGATGGGGTATTCCATCTCAAAGGGGCGAGTGGCGGAGGTTGAAGGGAAGATAAGAGACTTGCTCCAGGTTATGCGCACCCCGGAGAGTTCCCCATAGCGGATCTTCTCTCGGGTCATGGGGGCCAGATTTTCCTTGAGGTTGGTCATATAGAGAATAATGTCATTGGTGTATAGGGAAATTGACAGACTGCGTGATGTAAACCCGATGCTGCGGTGTGTATGGTGTTGTCGAATACGGGCTGTCAGTGGCTCTGTTGCAATAGCAAAAAGTAGGGGCAAAAGGGGACAGCCTTGTATCTCCCTGTTTATATTAAAGTGGTATGATACCAGCTCCTTTCAGCCATTTGTGTGCTGTGGGCATCGTATATAATAATTGTATCTGTTTGATAAAGATAGGGCTAAGACCTATGCGGCTTAGCAGTGGAAAAAGGAAGCTCCTCTCCAGGGAATCGAATGCCTTAGTGGCATCCAGCAAAGCCGCGATTGCCAGGACGCGTGGTGCTAAATAGAGGATTAAAGCAAACATTGTGCGGAGACTATGAGATGTAGATCGTCCCGGTATGAAACCGGATTGATCTGGTAAAATATATTCGGGTGAGCAAGGGTTGCATTCGGGTAGCTAAAAGTTTTGCGACTATTTTGACATCTATATTGATTAATGAGATTGGGCGCTAGGAATAACAGTGGGTGGGGTCCTTGTGCAGTTTTAAGATTGTTATAATAAGGGCTTCCCTCATCGAAGGGGGCAGGTAACCCACCTCCATCATTTCAAGGTACACCGCCAGGAGGCAAGGAGCAAAAATCTCCACATACAACTTATAGAATTTGTCCTTCAGGCCATCAGGGCTCGGGGCTTTATCTGCTGGAATTCCCCCTATGGTCTGCTTGATGTCTTCTACTGTAAAGGGCAACTCCATATACCAGCAGTGGGCTCTCTCAAACCACACTAGTGCTATTGAATCAAAATATTCTGTCAATAAGGCTTACGTCGTCCAATATCAGATTTATACAATTGTGCGTAGAAACTGCACATTGTTGCAAGGATATCGCGTGGGGAGCGGACCAGTTCTCCCTCTGAGTTGGATAATCTATACTACTATTATAAAGGAAGAACTTTGAGGCTTTGAGGTGGGTAAACTCGGGAACCACAGCGCCAATCCACACACCCAATACATTGTTGTAATTCTCAGGGTGTGCAGATGGACATAGGCTATATAAACTTAGAAAATAGTTTATATTTAAAAAATTTACATTATAAAAAAAGTATTCCCCTCGAAGTAGCGCCGGCCGCGACCTGCGTGCTGACGTCAGGAGCGTTGGGAGGTGCGGCGTCCAGGAGCGCGAGGAAAAGCGGCGGACATGGCGCGGGAGAGGAGGTGGGGAGCAGCGGACCGGCGGGAGGAGTGGTGACCAGCGGCGAGGAGCAGTGAACTGAGGAGCTGTGGCTGAGGTAAGGCTCCGGGGGACAATGTCGGGGCAGGCAGGGGTCGGGGCAGGCGGGGGACGGAGCGGCCGGGGGCCCGGGCTGCTGGGCAATGTCGGGGCAGGCAGGGGTTGGGGAAGCCTGATTGCTCCCGGACAATGCTGCTAGTTCTGTTATAGGTAGGTAGCCTCTTGGGCCTATGTTCTGCTTGGTCTATCCCCTTCTCCATATCTACACTCAGAGGCCTGTTTGTGTAAGAATATTACCTCCCGTTCCGCCTCTTCCTGATGCGACATGAGCACCCTATGTATTTTGGCTAAAATACAAGGTGTTGGTGTTGTGCAATATTGTGATTCTAGGTCGTGCAGTTCCTTTTTGATCCGGCTTAAACTATTTCTAAGATCTCGGAGAGCCCCGGATTGCCCCGCTATGCAATGTCCTCGGATTACTACCTTGAACGCTTCCCATAAGCTGCATTCTGTCTTTACCAAACCATGATTCTGTTAAAAAGTATTTTTGAAAAGTAAAGAGAGGCCTGGTACTCCAGTACCTGAAACGCTGTGGCCCTGCAGTGGTATTTCTGCAGGAGACGCACCTGGTTGGGTCGGTGGTTCGAGCTATGGACAGATGGGGTTACCAGATGCTGGCCCATGCAGACTTTTTCTCAGGCTCCAGGGGTACGGGGATTCTTATTAAGAAAAACTTCCCATTGGTGGTGCAGCAAACACGAATTGACGAATAGGGCCGCTTCGCAGCGCTGACATGTCAGTGGGAGGGGTGCTTATTCAATTTAGTCTCTGTCTACATACCACCTGGGCTCCATGCACAATCTCACTCCGCCCTCACATCATTTCTATTGACATTGCCGGAGGCGACACTCCTAATGGGGGGCGACTTCAACGATATACTAGATGGCTCACGGGACAGATTCCCTGTTAGGCTGGAGATTCGGGGTGGGCGGCGTCTTCTTGGCCTGGTATATTCCCTGGGACTCACGGATAGCTGGAGGTTCAAGCACCCGAGTGATACGTGTTACACCTACTACTCAGCAGCGCATAAATGTCACCCGCGTATTGATTATTTCCTGGTCTCTGCGGATGCCCTACAGGGTACAGAGGAGGTCACTCTCCATCCCAGGGGCATCTCGGATCACTCCCCAATACTGTTCAAATACACCCTTCATCAGGTCTGCCGAAGGCGCATGTTCCCGGTACATGCTGGCTTCCTTCAGATCGCACCCATTCAATCGACCCTCGCACATACCACTACACAATTTTTCCAAGAAAACCTGGGCTTGGTGGCTTATCCCAGTACGCTCTAGGAGGCATACAAAGTGATCCTCCGGGGACAAGCAATGGCATCAATCCTGGGTTACAAACGGGAGCGTCAGGCAGAGTTGGACAGCCTCGAGGCTGAACTGGATGTTGCCAGAGCAGGAGGCCCACCCTTCCCCGGGAACCATGCGTACGGCTCACTTGAAACAAGTAGAAGTCCTGGCTCGCCAGAGAGAAATGGCGCAAAGCAAGATACAAACTACTAGACATAGGGTGTACGAGCTGGGACGAGTTGGCCTGGCTGGATAGGAAAGAAAAAGCACATAAATCATTGCACAACTAGCCTCGCTGGCAGGCTCCCGATCTCTGACCCTGATGGCATAGTTAGTCTCCTGGCCGACCATTATGAGCAGGTCTATGCTCCCCTGACATTCTACACGATCGCAGAGGCATATGAGTACATTAAGTATCTATCAATACCTAAGCTCTCCCCGGAGGCAGCGCTTCTGTTGGAGGCAGACATCACCACTGACGAGGTACAAACAGCTACCTATGCACTGGCATCGGGTAAAGCACTGGGGCCAAACGGGCTCCCAGTTGAACTGCATAAGAAACTGATACAAACGACTGCTCTCTTTTTCCTCAATATGCTATCCGAAAGTCTTGAGGTAGGGGAGCTGCCACGAGATCAGCGACTAGCCACAATTGTCATGATTCACAAGCCTGGCAGGCCGAAGACAGACTGCACTTCCTACCGTCCAATCTCACTTATCAATGCGGAACCTAAGATACTCACCAAGCTGCTGGCGTTGCGACTTACTCCACACCTAGCGACGCTAGTTCACCCGGATCAATCTGGATTCATGCGACATCGGAGCACGGCTCTCAACCTTCGCCGGCTTCATGCCATTCTGGCTCATCCCCCTATCTTACAGACCCCTCTGTCATCCTTTCGCTTGACGCCACTATGGCGTTCGACACAGTCGAATGGCCATACTTGTTCGCGGTGCTCCAACATATGGGATTTGGTCCCTGGGTTCGTCTGCTTTATACTAGACCACTGGCGCATGTTGTTGCAAATGGCCACATCTCACGAGACTTTCCACTTGGCCGAGGCACAAGACAGGGATGTCCTTTGTCTCCGTTGCTCTTCGCATTGATCCTGGAACCACTTGCGATTTAGATCAGATGGGAACCTTCCATCAAAGGGTTCCGGTGGACTGACGCATGGGAGGATCACATATCTCTATATGCGGACGATATCCTCCTATACCTCACCTCCCCCAAAAAATCAATTCTCGAATTGCTGAATGTGTGCGAGAAGTTCGGTAGAGTGTCAGGTTACGCGATTAACTGGACTAAGTTAATCCTTTTTGTCCTTGCTGGTCCGCCACCTGTTCTGCCATTGAGCTGCCCCTTGAGGGCTACAACAGCGGCTTTCAAGTACCTGGGTATCCTTATAACGCCTGACCCTGACGAGTTCTATAATCTAAATCTCAGCCCCCTTCTAGAACGGTTTAAGCGTGACGTGAAAGTGTGGCAAACTCTACCTCTCACGCTTTTAGGCAAGGCGGCACTGTATCAAATGATGTCGCTCCCCCGTTTCCTTTATGTGCTTGAAAATACCCCGTCATTGATCTCTTCACAATATTTTAAAGCTGTTGCTGCTTTGCTAAAAATCATCGTGATCGGAAGGACGCGGTTGTAACATCCCGGGAAAATCTGCTGGTGAATTAAATAAGCCACAATCGTGGAATACCCGGGCTAATGAAGACAAGCACATTATTGAAAAGCTGTTTTTAAGTAAGTAAAGTGGGTAACAGCTGCAATTATAAAAGAAACACTCGAAAAAAGAGTGGGATAGATAAATCAGCCGTTGAGGTGTTTACGAGTGACTCTGGAACTGACCTTTGATAAGAATATTGTACTCTAGGCCGACTCAAGCCTTTTCAACACAGCTGCGGGTGAAGCCAAGGAACATAGAAACGTCTCACCGTAAGAAAAATATGCTTAATCCAAAATCTGCTCACCAACATGTTATTGCACCGGTGACACTTTGGATGTGAAGAAAGACATTGAAACTGTCCTGAAGAAGGAGGCCATAATCATCTAAGGCTTCCGAAATGCGTTGACGCATTAAAGAAGGGTTAAATTCGAAGTTGTCAACAATTAATTGGGTATAGGATGGGAACGCCTCCCCATTGTTGTCAGCAAATGGTCTGAATTAACCATATATCAAGACAAAGTGTGTTGTCTCGGTTACATTTCTCCATTTTCCACATTAGGTGGTTTTATTGTGAATTATGTTTTTAATGATTTTGTATATGGATTCATATGTTTATATTTAATAATAAATGTATATATTTTTTAACACCAACCTAGTTTATTCCTTGTTAAGTGTATTTTAGTATACTGGTCATAAGTGAATTAGTGATTCTGAGTGAGGTGAATGTATGAATTTTGTGATTATTTGCCCTCCCAACGGAAAAAACCTTGTTTTACTTGGCTGCAACAGTGTCCCATCTATTATGGGGAGGAAAGCCACCCCGAATCGCACAAGAAGTTGGTACGATGGGGGGATAGCACTTCCGAATGTAGAACTATATTACTGGGCAGCCCATCTCAAACAGATTAATTTCTGGTTGCACGCCTCACAAACTGACCCTGCATACCTTGCAGATAGACACTCTTTGGAAGGTAAGGGTCTGTTGGGTAATCTCTATAGCCCTCGTCCGCCTCCAGACTTGATAGGTTCGACACGTCACTCAGTACAGTTGTGGTACCGGGCCAACAGGCATCTCAAATGCTTGGGAACTATCACCCAAATGACACCGCTTTGGGACTCAAGCAAGTTGGGCTTTCTCCGAAATAGTAAGGGATTCCAGGCCTCGGACAACATTGGTATTTTGGTAGTAGGTAACTTATGGAAAAAGGGTAAGGTGGTTGATTTTACACACCTAGAAACACAATATGAGATGTCACAGACGGAGAAGTTCAGATACTTGCAAATTAAACATGCGCTGCAATCGGTTATACTGATGGGCACTGTCCTAGAGGAGTCGTCTCCTCTTGAAGATAGGCTTCTTACTGAACACATGGAGGTCAAGGCCACTTCTCTTACTTATAGGAAGCTCATAAATATTCTCCCGGATGCTACAGCTACACTGAAACAAAACTGGACTGGGGAGGTGGGCCCCTTTGAAGACTCTGAATGGCGGGAGGCCCTCGATTCGCCCCGCGAAACCGCAATCCCCTCAAGATTGCAACTGGTCCAACTCAAAATACTTCACCGCACGTACTACACCAGACCACTCCTACACAAGATGGGAAGGGCCGTGTACAAATTCTGCCTGCGAGGCTGCAGGGAGGAGGGGACATTCTTCCACACCATCTGGGATTGCAGGTTCATAGCGACATATTGGATAGCAGTGATGCGCACGATCTCCCAAACAATAGGCATCTCCCTGCTGCCGCAGCCTCGTCGCTGCTTGCTTAATGTATGGGAACCTAGCGATCTGAATCATCGACAGCAGGACTGGGTAATGTTAGGTATGTTGATGGCAAAGCGCAACATTGCCAGGCTCGACACTCCCACCGACTCTTTGTAGTTGGTGTAAGGACATGAATGAAGCGAGGGTGGCAGAGAGGTCTGTGTAGGTCCACCGTGGCTGCCCAAGCAAATGGGGTAGGATATTGGGTGCATGGAACTCATTCAGGGGTAACATCTGTGAACCACCAAGCACCGCTGGGGAAGACATTGACCCAGACTAGCAATGTTGAATTTGGATGTGCAATGGAAGCGGCGATACGATTTTCGATACAATGTACAGTATTTTTGATTTGAATGTGAAAATGGCTGCGAGAGGCCTGCTGCAGGATTTATGTATTTGCTGTAATATTCCTATGCAGATCTGTCCCATGTGCTTTGTTCTAATAAAAACAATTTAAAAAAAAGTATTATTGAATACATGTTTGAATACTTTCACGGAATACCAAGTCCAGTAGGGTATTAGAGGGGAGGCGCCATGAGAATGGCTGATGATAAGGTTGCGGGACCTGGAGCGCTAGAGCTACAGGAGCGTGATCCAAGAGTGTCCTCGCCTGGTGATTAGTGTCCTGCACCCAGACCTGTAAGTCTTTGGTTGATAGCCAAAAATCCATTCTTGACCAGGACTGTCGGTGATGTGTAATGCAGGTTCCCTCCCTCAATTTGTGGGTGGAGTGCTCAACAGGGGTCAGATAATGAGTAGTCTTGTATTATACGGTGTAGTGTAGCTGTCACGTGTCGATGATGAGCACGCGTCATTCCCTCCCTATCTAGGTAACGGGAAAGTGTAATGTTAAAGTCCCCACCCCAGAGTATCACAGAGTCTCCCAATGACTGAATCTTGTTCCAAAGGTGTTGGAAAACGTTTGGCCCATAGACATTGGCTATATTCAGTGGACGGTTATATAGTGTACATTTCAAAAGGAGAAAGAGCCCTTCTGGATCTTTAATCGATTGGTGTGTCTGTCAGGGGACCACTTTTCGAATGAGAGTGGTCACCCTCTGGAATATTTAGAGTAGCCTGCACTATAGATTTCGCCCCAGCAGGCACCAGACAATCTTGTGCCTGTGATCTCTAGGAGGTGAGTCTCCTGTAGGAGGCCAATGTCTATTTGGTGTCTGGATAGGTGTGATTGAGCAAGCCTAGACTTTTGGTGGTCCTTCAGACCAAGCAAGTTCCAAGTGAGGCAAGTGAGTTTAGACAGCCATCCGTGAGGGTGTCTCTAGTGCTGTGGCAAGTATGTCTCTGTTAGGTCCTGTCCCCCATTGTGGTCTCATCCTCGCTGGAAGTCTAAGGTGCGTTGTATGTGTAAGTCTATATAGTGCTGTGACTGGGCGTAGCTGACTGTGGATAGGAACATAAGAGTCTCTTACTGTCGTGTTTTGGGTCAAAACAACAACAATCTGCAAATCCCCCCCAACCCCCACCCACACCAACCCCCACAATCAGGTTGTGCATCCCATATCCAACAGCTCCCTTCGTGAGGGAACCCTTGGAACTTCATGCAACTGAGAATCATCCCTCAGGTGGTGTGGGGTAGCCTGCTAACAGCCCTATCACTCTTGGTTAGGGTCGCAGAGCATGTATGGGCGGCTATGGCATACATAGTTACCCAACATTGACCTCCCCAGTATTGGAACGTGTATAGTCCCCATTTTCTGCATATCATCAGTTATTGTCACTCATCTACTTGCTGGGATCATGTAGGGCCTCTGCCTCCTGCTGTCTGTGCTTCTTGGCATTCTGCTTTGTGAACTTTAAGGCAGCGCTAGCCTCCATGAAAAACAGAGGATTTCCTCCTGTGTGGACACGTATTTTGGCCGGATACATCATACCGTATTTGGTTCCAATCTGTTGCAGCAGTTTTGTGGCCGGTTTGAATTCTCTCCTTGCCATTTAAATGGCTTGGGTGAAGACCCAGTAGAGTGCGATCCTGTTTCCTTGGTACTGAACATCTCCATTCTCACTAGCTGCTTTCAGCACAATGTCTCTGTCCTTATAGTTAAGAAGGCAGACGATAGTCAGTCTTGGGGTGTCCCCAGGGCTGGTCTGGGGCCCAAGGTACGATGCGCTCGCTCTACTAAAAACATCGGAGTGAGGTCGGCCGCACACAGGTCTCAGAGCAAGTCCTCTACATAGCGTCCTATATTTTGAATGTTGGTCGATTCCGGAATTCCTGTGACACAGATGTTCCTTCTTGACCTCACCTCCAAATCCTTGTTGCAGACCCGGATCACTTCAAGGACTCTTTCCATATAAAGTAATGTTTCCTGGCAATCTCCAGAGTCCAAGACTCGATGTTCCAGCGTGCCTAACCTACCTCCATGCTTGTCAATCTTTTGGGACATGTGGTCCATTCGTTCAGCCATATTGCCTAACTTGGTGTCAATAGCCTTCAAACGGCCGCGTACATCGCGCATCATTGCTCGAATATCATCGTCCGGACCTGAGTCCATTTGGGTATCAGGGACTACTGTAAGCGTAGCAGTTCTTGAAGGCTCTTTGATAGTTTCTCAAAGGTGAGTTTTGGTTGTTTGTTTTGGGCCTTTCCCATCACGATAGTCGGTGCTTTAACACTGCAGTTCTTGGCTTTGTCGCAACCGCTCAGTATTACCCCAGCTTGTGACGCAGGCGAGCCTTATCTGCGGATAGAATACGTTTTCTGAGGGAGTAGTGGCACCCTGTTGGCCGTAGACCCACCGTGTGGAGTAGTTTGATGAGAGTGGCCCGATTAGTTACAGGAGCACATGCGCGGCATCTGGCCAGGACCAATCAGTACTCGCTGGAATATGGTTGTCCTCTGCATCTTAGCAGTTGCCTTACTGCACCGCCGCCTCTACAACCGGCCTCCGATAGAGGACAGTGGGGATCTGTTACGTCCGCTGTCCTGGTTCCCACCGCAAACAGCTCTTCGTGTAGGATTTGTGGCTTATTATGCGCCCAGAGCGGCTCAGTCCAGATTTCACTACTGGTATGCCAATGTTCTTACGGGGAAATCGGCAAATGTTCACTCCCCGCAGCTCGTGAGCAAGGCTGGCTGTAGCCAGATGGTGCCAGGAAAACAGCGAGTCTCCCCCTGAGGCTCTTTTTCATGCACCGCTTGCTCCCTGTCTGCTGGAAATTGGAGGGGGGTCCTCTACCCCGTTGCTCCCAGCACTGTTGTATGGGTTAAACAGGCTCAGCCAGCCTCACAGCACCACGACTGCCACCACGGGGCCCGGAATGCTGCAGCCCAGCAGTGCGCGCCAGAGATCAAGGGCCTGTGTATTGAGCGCAGGGGGGATCAAAACAGGAGTGCTGCGGGCATCTGGTGAGCGATGACTCAGAGATCTTCACAGCGCTGATGTCCCTATAACACAATGTTGGAGAGTTCCAACTTCCACGGCGATGATCCTTCCCTGCACACCTGCCCTCGTCCCTCAACCTCCGCAATATGCACCAGCCCGCTTCCGCCGCCCACGGGCTGTTAACCTGACTGCAGACTGCGGCGGGAGGGGGGAGAGGAGAACGCCGGCCAGCCAGACTCACCGCTGTTAATGTGCAGGTGCTGAGGTCACAGCTCCCGCAGACATTCAGGCAGGTCTCCGGCTGCAGGGGCACCCAAGTTTGGGTCGCACCTCTTTCCAGCTCAAAATTTCTGACCCTCCTCTGCCGCCTCGACTCACTATATAATTTCTCTCAAGGGTTGGTCCCATCGTGGGCTTTCGGATCAGCAGCGCCGAAGGGGGGCCCCAGTCAAACGTCTCCGCCGGAGGCAGCCGTCACAAATCTCTGCTGTGTCCTCGAGGCTCAGTGTAAGCCCGTTGTCTCTGCGCCAGAGCCGCTGCTTCCCACTGGATATTTCCAGCCAAAGCCTTGTCCATTGCTGAGTGGGGGTAAGTCTTGTAGTTGTTTCTACTTTTTAGGCGTCAATGGTGCGCCAGGCCTCAGATATTGAACGGATTTTGTGCTCTGCCGGCAGAGCCAACTTACTATGCGACCATCTTGCCGCTCATCTCAGCCATGCCCCACCTTAATGGTTCTTTTAATATCACCTTCAATTTGGAGGACTATCTCATGAAGCCTATCAGGGGTTGCAACTCGTTTATCCGCTATTTCCATTGTAATGAAGGTATCAGTTGCTCTCGCCTCCAGGCAAGGATGGTAGTGCCTCCTGCACTATGGTAACTTCAGCCGCGCTGATGAGGACCATCACTGGCCATCTCCAATTAAGAAACAGGGTTCTCACCATCCGGTTTAGCTTTAAAGTCAAACTGGTGTGGTGGATCAAGATGCTGCTGAGTGGTCTCGCCTTGTCTGCGATCCTGGCATTCTCCACCACTGAACTTTGAATACGATGAGTCCTGTAAGGAAGGAGGAGAGCACGGATCAGAAACTTGAAACCTCTCTGGTGTCTTAATTTTAGAGAGGTCACATAAATCATATCTATGCTCAAAAGATTTAGTTGTCGGTGAACCAGCACTTGAACCTTGCTTCTGTTGTTGCTGCTGCTGATTGCTATTCCATGTCTTTGTAGGAAAGACAGGGCGACTGTCCTTCTCAGATTGGGTCTTTTGTTGTATCTGTGTAAAAGGCTTAATTCCCAGATTATTGCACCCTAAGGATTTATATACTTTAGCAATAATCTTCGGCAACTTGCGTTGGTTATCAGTATTTGAAAACGCCTCAAGGCGTTGACTCACCTGTAAGCTAACAGCTTCCCCCTTTACATTAGCAATGATCATATCGGAAACAATAGGGACACTCACACCGATCTCATCTCCAACTCCAGGGCAGCCTCTGCCCTGTCTTCAATCCTGAACCTTTTTAGGTATGGACGGAAGAAGAGTAATGGAGGGGGTGCCAAAACACAGCAAATATACCGCCACAAACACTGTCCTCCAGGTGGTGCCTGATTGGGAATAAGACATTTAGGTAAACTCATTGTAAGGATCCTGTGTTTCTCCACAGGCGTAGTATGTGGAAGACAACCTCGAGTTGCTCAAATTTTTCTGCAAGCCAGTAAGGGAAATTATCCCTATTCTGGGGATGTAACCTAGTCCAATGCACACGCTACATTCATCAGCACTTGTAATATGGTTTTATCACTGTATTGTGATTGCATATTAAAAAAAACAAAAATAAAAGTTATAATTCCTGATTATGGTCGTTAGGTGTTCTTATGTTCTTTATTTTAGGTGGATTGCCCAGCCAACACGTGTTTCATCATGGGTGATTTCCCAATCGACTTCTTCATGGCTAGTGGGGACTACTGATAACAGATAAAACCAGAAGTCATATTAATCACAGCAGGGCGGCTGTAGAACTGGCAGGGAGAACGCTACAGATTCTGTCCACTTGCTTGACAGCCCGGAAGAAGTCAATTGAGATTTCACCCACGACGAAACACGTGTTGGCTGGGCAAACCTTCTAAAATAAAGAACATAAGAACACCTAATGACAATAATCATTGAAAGGAATTATAACTGTTATTATTGTGTTTTTAATATGCAATCACAATACGGTGATAAAATCATATCACAAGTGCTGATTAATGTAGCGTGTGCATAGGACTGTGTTACATGTTAATAGTCAACCACGCCAAGGGTCCTGTTTGAGGGTTCAGGGTGTTATTGTCCCTCACCTTTTTGCACTGCACGTATACATTACATATAATTGTGCATGCCCAGGAGGCACCAGCTCTACACTAGGAAAAAAACACTGTTTGTTTTCACTATGCTGGGGATGTTTTCCCATCACTGAATTAATCATGATGGGACTAATAACAAGACCACCACCATGTCCTGGTGGGTGTTCATCAGCTCCAGGTGGAGCCACCTGAACATTACGTGACATAAACTGTATTACTGCTCTATGTATATGTATCAATGATGTATGAAATTGTCGTAGCTCTACGACAAGAACATTTGGTAATTTGGATGTGGTGTAAACCAGCCAAAACGGGCAACGTGGCCCCATTGACTGATAAAGGGCCTAAACGGACCACAGACACAGGGTGAGGTTGGGCGCCATTAAACCAGATGGCATGCTACCAGCCTGTTAAAGGAACTTCAAGTAATCGATAATGATGATAGTCCTGCGGGACAAAATATAATTTCTATCCACTGCCAGAAAGGTAAACCAAGAATAGAAAACCTCAAAGTGGTATGCTGCATCCGCCTCAACAACAAAAAGAAAATCAGTCCCTCCATTTGGGACTGCATATTGTGACAAGTAAGCTGTGACTGTAGAGTGGTTAGGTGCTGCAATAGCGAACGCCATAAGAAGAGCATTAATGGTAATAAAGAAATGCTAGTGCACAATTGGGCTAATATAGAACAAATCAGCACTCAAACACCGACTAGACAACAACGCCCACAACAGCAAGGAACTTTTCAACATCATCAAAGAATTCACCAACTCCACCGCCAGCTCCAATGACATCACCCCCTCTCAAGCCCTCTGCAACTCCCTCGCCTCATTCTTCCATGACAAAATCGCCGACATCCATAACAGCTTTGACAACCAACCCGTAAACCAGTCCACCCCACTCACCTCCGAACCTGTACCTCCTCCGAATAACCTTTTCGACTGGAACCCAATCTCCACAGAAGACACCATTTGCCTGATGAACTTCATCCACTCAGGATCCCCTACAGACCCATGCCCCCATCACATCTTCAACAAAGCAGACTCCATTATCGCACCCCACCTCCGAGACGTCATCAACTGCTCCCTCAAGTCCACCACATTCCCAGAAAGCTGGAAACAAGCCGAACTCAGCGCCCTTCTGAAAAAACCCACAGCAGACCCCACCGAACTCAAAAACTACCGCCCCATCTCGCTCCTCCCATTCCCAGCCAAAGTCATTGAGAAAGCCGTAAACAATCAGCTTGCCGCCTTCCTCGAAACCAACAAATCCCTCGACTCCTCACAGTCCGGCCTCCGAGCCAAACACAGCACCGAAACCGCCCTCATCGCAGCAACAGACGACATTCCAACACTTCTGTACAACGGAGACACAGTCGCTCTCATCCTCCTTGACCTCTCTGCAGCCTTCGACACAGTCTGTCATAGCACCATGATACAACGCCTCAGAAACATCGGAATTCAAGGAAAAGCATTGGAATGGATCATCTCGTTCCTCGCAGGAAGAACTCAGAGAGTCCGCCTCCCCCTTTTAAGTCAGAGGCCACCGAAGTCATCTGCGGCGTCCCGCAAGGATCATCACTCAGCCCCACCCTCTTCAACGTCTACATGAGCCCCCTCACATCCATCGCACGTCAACACAACCTCAACATCATCTCCTACGCTGATGACACTCAGCTAATCCTCTCTTTCACCAAAGACCCAATCACCGCCAAAACCAACCTACATGAAGGGATGAAAGAAGTAGCCGAGTGGATGAAGCACAGCCGGCTGAAACTGAACTCGGACAAAACGGAAGTCCTCATCTTAGGTGCATCCCCTTCTGCCTGGGATGACTCTTGGTGGCCAACGGCCCTAGCAAAAGCTCCCATACCTACGGACCACGCACGGAACCTGGGCATCATCCTGGACTCCTCACTCTCGATGACCAAACAAGTCAACGCCATCTCATCATCATGCTTCAACATCCTACGCATGCTCAAAAAAACATTTAGCTGGATCCCCACCGAAACAAGAAAAACGGTCACCCACGCACTGGTTACAAGCCATCTGGACTACGGAAACACCCTTTACGCTGGTACCACCGTAAAACTGCAGAAAAAACTCCAACGCATCCAAAATGCTTCAGCCAGACTCATACTAGACATCCCCCGCACAGACCACATCTCCGTTCACCTGAAAGACCTTCACTGGCTCCCCGTCAACAAGAGTATAACGTTCCGCCTCCTCACCCACGCACACAAAGCCCTATACGAACTTGGACCTGATTGTCTCAACACGCGCCTTTCCTTTTACACCCCCACCCGCCAGCTGCGCTCGTCCAACCAAGCCCTCGCCGCTGTTCCACGCATCCACAAAGCCACCATGGGGGGAAGATCCTTCTCCTACTTAGCGGCCAAAACTTGGAATACCCTTCCCATCCACCTCCGTCTCACTCAGAACCACCTAGCCTTCAGAAAACAGCTTAAAACCTGGATATTCGATAAGTAAACCCCCCCCCCATTCCTCAAGCGCCTTGAGACCCCCTGGGTATGTAGTGCGCTATATAAATTCTGACATGACTTGACTATAGAAAGAAGAACCTTTTAAAATTCAAGCTTGAAAATCTTATATATTTCAAATACAGGAGGTTAGGTATTGACACCACGGACATCTCCGGAAACTGGTGAAAGGGATTGTTGACAAACACAGGTGCAACTCAGGAGTCATGCAAATAAGTACCAGACCAAACATTGGGTACCATGATGGAGGGATTCTGCACATAAACAGAGCTATGCGCAGGAATATGGGATCACGGGGCTAAGCCTTCCCACCACCTTAGTGCCCACAAACCCAGGACCGAACAGCTATAGTGTCTCACTCACTCTCCTACACACCCATGAAGAAGCAAATGATTAGACACCCCAGAACATAACACTCCCGGATCTCTCAGGAATTGCGGTAACAAGACACACATTTTTCACTCACACTCTTATTTATTTATTTATATTTATTTAAAGAGATTTATATAGCGCTCTGGCTAGACCAGTAGGTATTTGAGCGCGTTACATAAGGTCAGCAAAGTTACAACAATAATAACAATTACACGTTACATCAAATATATGAGACACGTTAACGGGAGATAAGGAGAGACTAGTAGAGAGGGAAGGGGGAGAGGGGGAGTGAGAAGGGAGAGGACAATGGGGAAGACAGAAAAAGAGACTGAGGTTAAGGCAGCCCGAAGACCGAATGGGTAGTTCACGGCCAGAGAGGTAGTCCAAGGCCAGTCTCCCCTGTAGGTCTCAAGGAAGCTCCAACGGGTATCAGTCAGACAGGTGGATAGAAAGGAGACAAGACAAAAGCAGAACAGCAGAAATATGATATGGGGGAGGGTGGGCGAAACAGTGATAAGTGGAGAAACTGTGCCCAAGGTCCGGCTGGGCAGGTGACGGTCAGGGGGGGAACCAAGTCCGATCTCCTCATTAGCTGAACAGAGCAGCTCAACCGGGCATCAGACATAATGCTCGGACTCCGCTGTCGGTATAGAGGGCATCTGTACTCAGGGATTGTCAAAGTAGTGCAGGGGGTGCCATGGTCCAAAAGAATTCTAGAAGTCCTCTTGAGGTCAGGCACAGTCCTGGAAGGGTTGAGTAAGTAAAGGTTCAGCCAAGGCCAGTCTCACCTATAGCTCTTAAGGAAGCTCCAATGTGTATCAGTCAGACAGGTGGATCGAAAGGAGGCAAGGCAAAAGCAGAAAAGCAGAAATACGATGTGGGGGAGGGTGGGTGAGACAGGGAGAAGGGGAGAAACTGTGCCCAAGGTCCGACTGGGAAGGTGACGGACAGGGGGTGAACCAAGTCCGATCTCCTCGTTAGCTGAACAGAGCAGCTCCACCGGGCGTCGGACATAATGCTCGGACTCCGCTGTCAGGATAGAGTCAGAGGTCATGTGTACTCAAGGATTGTCAGAGTAGTGCGGGGGTTTCAATTTGACAGCATCAGTTTTGCCACTTTTGAATGACCTTCAATGCTGTCCATAGATTCCAATCGGGGTCCCCCATAGCCAGCTCTCGGAGACTCAACCTCTTTGGTAAGTCGGAGCAGAGGATTTTTAATGGCAATTTCTTTTTTTTCTTGCTTTTTGGTGAGTCTCTCTAAATCTCTACATCTATGTGGTTTTAGGTCCATCTTTGAATAGTGCTTATTTTGAATACTACCGAACAGCATTTTCATTGACTGTGGTACAATACCATGGTGAACGGGTGTACCTTGAAATGTATACGTCTTTCCCGAATTTGAAACACCACAAGTGAAAATTAGTCGACTTCGGCCATCCAAGAAGTTGTTGACTAGCTCTTTCACAGGTCCTTAAAAAAATTATATCTGAGATGTTTTGTACATGTCCACAATAAGAACTGACCAAAACACGAATATAGTTTAAAATGTTTATTTTAACTATTCTGCTCTAGTGTACGAGCTACGACCGTCATAAAAATGCATAAAATCAACACAATTATCATTGCAGAAAGGCCATATATCATAAAGAGAGATGTCATCATATAAATACACTGGATAAATCCTGTAAGGCCCAACCACCCTCCCTTGGTAAGAAGAAGTATTATTATATAATGGAAGATCTCTGGGCCTTGTCAACAGACCCCATACCCTAGTGCCTAGATGGTATATCTACATAATAGGAATCACATGGCTCTTCTCCCTGGAAAGATCCCTCTCCAAGTACATGTTACCTAAATATGCATCCCCATAATAGCAAAGCTCGAGTATCCAGCAGCAGCCGTGTTAGCATGCTTTGTTTGTGTGCTAGGGTCTGACCAGAACAGAATAACAAGGGGCATTGTTTATTGACCTTGCTAACAGTGTTCAGACTAACTCCAGGAATAAGCAGAGAACAAACCAAGCAGACGGTTCTCATGTGAAAGGCATAAGCAGAGTCTTGCAAAAATAAAGCCATGTAGTATCATGGCTGCTAGGCTCATACTAGCTTAGCGATGTCGACAATGTCCCTATCGGCCACGTGACAATATTTCACTACTGGATATTGAGGGAAAATATTTTGCCTCGTTTCTTCTTAAGGATTTACAAGAATGGGCAATGTCAAACAACTCGCTCTCCCTTAACCAAACTGGGTTTAGAACGCAGGGCGGCACCACAGATAATCTGGTGGCCATAAGGATGCTTGCTAGGAGACTAATACAGTAAAGCTTTTGACCGAGTCAGCAGTCACTTACTGTGGTTTAAACTTACAGCTTGGAAAATCCCAGAGCCATTAATAGAAGACATCATGCTGCTCTATTCCAACATATAGGCTAGAGTAAAACTAGGACGACGCACAGCAGTTTCGACATGTAACAAGGGGTTAAACAGGGGAGCGTATTAGCACATACCCTTTTTAATCTGTACATTAGTGATTTAGTTCCTGTATTCAATCAAATTATTATTCACACTCCTAAACTGGCTAATCAACACGGGAAACATTGTTTACATGGCATGCGTTACATCGCATGCCATTACAACGTGGTCATTACAATGACCGCGTTGTTACAGCGCAAACCATATCAACGCAAGTTGTTACAACAACTTAAATGTAAGGGGCAGAAGGTGTTGGATTTAAAATCCAACACCTTACCTACTGTAGCACAAACTGGAGTTGGAATAGTAAATTATACTATTCCAACATCAAGCGCCCCCTACAGCAAGTCATTGTAACGACTTGAGTTGTAATGGTATGGGATGTGACAACGCAGTCATTGTAACTACCACGTTGTATTGACGTGAAATGTAGTGCATGCATTGTAACATGGACTTTTCATCAACACATCTCTTCCCTCCTGTATGCAGATGATGTCGTCCTGCTCAGCCAAACGCCGGTTGGGCTTTAAAGACTATTAGATGTCTTAGACATGCATTGACTGGCAAATGAGATGAAGATCAACTATGAAAAAAAACAATATTATTATCTTTGGTCAGAGAAAGAAAAAACAATATCAATGGCATCTTGACAATCATTGCCTGATGATCGTGAACCAATATAAATACCTGGGATGCTGGTTAGACCACAAAGAAGGCCACTTATTGTGCTTGTACTCACTAAAACCAAAACTAGCCTTGCTGCAAGATGCTTTCTGAGCAACATTTCATAGCACAAACAAGTTCTCTTTTGAGGCACTGCTGAAAAAAGTCTCTGCAAAATTAGTGCCAACATTGTCATATGGGTCAGAGGCCTATCAGCGAAAATGGGGCTTTCTTGAACAGGGCACAGAGCACAGTGTTCAGGTCTTTATTTCAAATGCCAGGGAATACCTCGCCAGCTCAAATTAGGATGGAATTTGAATTACAGGAAAACTGCTCGTACAGATGGCCTGTATAATAAAATATATCACACAACAAGAAGCTACATTGACTCAGTGTCTGATTCTTACCAAAAGTTGAGGCACATTATGCAGATGAGTAGGGGGTGCTAGATATCTAAAAGAAATGTATGGACTGGCCTCACACACCACCATGTGTCATGCTTCATCATTGGCTGTCCTTGGCCTTTAATCTGTTGACAACATGTTTCTGCCACTACGGCAAGGAGGGTCCATGGCATTCATCAGGGCATAAGTGAGAGAAGAACTCCTTTCTTGTCTCTAAGAGACAAAGACAAATCCAAATCCACTCACATAGGTTGGCTCTAGATCAACTCTACCATAACATTTTCTGAACGCCCTATTAGAGGTATGGGAATGTCACATGGGAAGGGAGGAGTAGAGGCACCCCTGTAAAAATAATAATAATAATAATAATAATACATTTTATAAAGCGCAACAGCTAACTCAAACAGAGGTGTCCTGGCGCTAACACAGTCAAGAAGGGCTGATAGAATGTGAGCAGACTAGCCTTGGCTGAATAGCCATGTCTTTAGTGTTTTCCTGAACTCCAGTTCGGATTGAATTAATCAACGTCTATCTGGAAGGGAATTCCATAATTTGGTCGTTACCACAGTAAACGCTCATCCTCCCATACAGGACTTTGTGAATTGGGGAACGCATAACAGGTTCTTGGAGTTCAATCTTAAAGAGCGATTTTGTTGATAGGGGCGAATATGTTCCCTAATGTAGCTGGGACAGATATCTCTCAGGGCCCAGAAAGCTATCGTCAAGTCCTTGAATTCTATCCATTTAGCAACGGGCAGCCAATGCAGCTGACTGATTTGCGGAGAGATGTGTGGCCTAAAATGCACTCTTCTGATTAATCTTGCAGTCTCTTAATCAGATATGCAGGCAGTCGAACTTACATCAAGGTGGGTCCCTCGTAATGATCCTAAATCCTTCCTCGCTGCTTCCCCAGCGGGGGCGAGGACTGGCCTCACACACCTTGTGGTGTGTGAGGCCAGTCCACACATTTTATTGAGATATCCAGCACCACCTACTCATCGGCATAATGTGCCTCAACTTTTGGTAAGAATCAGACACTGAGTCAGGGTAGCTTCTTGCTGTGTGATATATGTTGGTTGCAAACCGGCTCAAGGGAAATGTGGAACTTAAAATGACCTTATCTTCAGTTTAAAACAGCTCTGAACAGAATGGTAAAAATGACATCTCTTAAATGTGATCAAAGAGAATTTGCTAGAAGAGAACATGCCTACTTGGTCGTTAGCAGCAAAAATACATCAACAAAACATTTTCCTCCTATTATATAATGAAATACCTGCAACTCCGCATGAGCACTTTTGGGTCCTTAGACCTGTTGCCACCATAAGCAATTAAACCAGAGACGAAAATATGCAGTCTATGCAATCTATTACAGGAGTCAATAACTCACTTGCTAAGATATGCCCTACACTCCTGGAAGACTGCAGATGATTGCTTAGGCTTCTATGGGATAAGGAGGGGACACAGACATTACCATCTGCTGTCAGCCTCCTATTGAACAATGAACAGCTGCAAATGATCACAAAACTGGTAAAAACAATTGGGTGTGTGGAGAATAACCCCGGGCATAGTTCACATAGTAGCATCACGCGTAGCTACGCGAAGTGCATTTCGCATTACGCAAGCTACACGTAGCTACGTTAACTGTGTGGTTCACTGTGCAAAATGCTGTTCGCACTAATTGCACAGTGCCGGATGATTGTCCGCACACTGCAATCAGTACAAACCGCATCTTGCACAGTGCAAGCGGTGGACTTCTGCCGCACGTGTAGATTTCTACTCGAGTGGCAGTGTTCTCAACGCGAACTCGTTGTTTCTCATCGTGAGCGGTCGCGAGCAAACGTGACCACTCGCAATGAGAAACCTTACCTCCCCCCGTTGAGAATCTCGCCGGAAGGTTTATTTTCCACGCTCGCGATCGGCAACTTCATGTTTCTGATTGCGAACGAGGAAAAAGTATTGCCGGGATGTCATTTTCCTCGCTCGCGGTCATCAACTCGGCGTTGAGGACCGAGAGCAAGCAAAAAATGACATCTGCGCTAGGCTATGTGTGTTTGCACTGTGCTACATGCAGTTTGCGTAGTGCAAAGTAGCGCAAACTTCGCAAACTACGCAAGCATAGCATAGTAGTTCGCCCAGGGTTAGTGGAGAAGCAACTAAGAATAAATTCAGAACCCCAAACGTAAGAAGGGGAAGAACTTTGAATCTTAGTAGTCTTAAAGAATTACCCTCAAGTAGACAGATAGTGCTGGTTTTCCTTTTAACTCAAGACTATTTATTTGGTCATTAGTTGTTTATCGAATTGTTTTTTAATAAATTTTACTATTGAGGAAATCTGCGGACGAACTATGGGTTACCTGTTACATCATTAAGTCTTATGAAAAACCATGACAATAGTTCTAATTTTTTTTTATTTTGAGTTAATGCACTTTGACAGACTTTATTTTCTAAATAAGTTATTTGTTTGAATTTGACATGGCCTGAACAAGAATGTGACCTTCAACAAGAAAGTGGCCTCTAAATCCTGTCTTGAATGTGTGTGCACGAGACAACGTCTACACATTTTTAAATGGCTCTACTTATTTTGCTTTTGATTGGTGAAATGTTGCTTAAAAATTCAGTGTTTTAATGGTAAGGTAGGGTATTCCGTAGGGAATCGTAGGAAAGAAAAACTTTTCAGTATCACCCAGGATCTGGATCTGTATGCGAGTTTCGGGTGTAAAGCACAATGAAGGTCTTGGGAGAAAGTTCAATGGGTGAGTAACTTTACCTTTACAGCACAGCATTAATGGAGAAGGTAACTTGGTAAGACCTATGCAGAAATGTGCTGGCAGTAAAATACAAAATTATGGAACAGAGGGGCATATTACCAACAACTAGTGATAATTATCGCTATGTTGGTTTAGCGGCGATATTTTTATCGCTGAGCTGCAGCGATTTTTATCGCTTAGGAAACTTGCTATAATCAAGGTTGATCTCCTAAGCGATAAAAATCAGCCAAAATGCATGAATATAGCTGAAAAGTCAGCGATATTCATGCATTACCGAGCTAATGCTCTTAGCCATGTGTTAGCTTTTAGAGATATTCACGCTTAGCGCGAATATCTCGAGAAGTTGGTAATAGGAGATAGCGATGCTAGCGACTGTTTCCAGTCGCTAACATCTTGGCATGCCCACTTTGCATGTCATTAGTGATAAATATCACTGACATGCAAAGCCGGGCCCAAGATGGTCGCTATCTCCTACTAGCTGTCGCTAACTGGTGTTAGCGACAGCTAGGTAATAGGGAGATAATTTTATCTCCGCTTTCTTGGCTTTTAAAGCCAAAAAAGCGGAGATAAACCCCCTTGATAATATGCCTGCCAGATTCTAAATGAGGCTATAGAAGTCTTTTCTCTTATATGCCTGGCCTCTTTTCTTATCCGAACTTGCAGTGATTATATTGTTGTTGGTTTGTGTGATTGATTTCTCTGACAGTGATTCATTCTACATATTGTTGTAGGTTAGTATGCACCATGGATGGTACCAGCCTTCAGCGTACTGTATATGATAATACAATGCATTAGAATCATAGAATGATACAGATCGAAGTTCAACAGATCAAATAATTGTTTCGCATGCAAAGCACATCTAAGAGGTCAAAGAAGGACGAGGGATTTTCTAATCTAAAAGCTTACACACTGAGGGCGCAATGATACTGAGTAAAAAGCAATTAGTGCCACGTTGGCAAGCTTATTTTAAGTGGGTACTTGTGAAAGGTCACTATGAATAAATTAGCGACATGGTACAGAAGGTGAAGGAAAGTATTCAGAATATGCTTAAAGTGCAGATGAAAAAATAGACAAAGGAGAAGAAAACAAAAGGAGAGATACTCAATAAAGTGACGCAGAGTGTACGCCACATACGGGATTGTAGCAGGAGATACGAGCAGGCTCTGAGGGTCCATTAGTGCATTGAGTAAAGTTTAATAGAAGTAGCACTCTAGTGCCCATAACAAAATAACTACACTATTCTCATGACATGGTGGTAAACAAAGAATTGACAATCAACACATTCCTGGAATTGATGGACGGTAAGTAAAAAAAAATCCAGCATAGCCATACCATAGTAGTAGGACGATGGCTTGTGAAGGACATTTTAGGCACTGTGGCAAAACTTCAAGATTACCCCTGCCGAGAAGTCACACAGGGAAAAATTGAACTCATCTTTTACTATATCCTTGTCTCTAAGCTGAGCAGCATGCAACAAGTTTTAGTTTTTATCTCAGACAAGTTTATGGAGTGCAAGAATCAGCATCTCAAACAGTCACATGTTTAAACATTTAACGATGCTATCCTCCAGCTCTTAGAAAATGGAAAGAAGATGTTTGACTTTCTCAGTAATTCAAAGAAAACCAATAAAGGGAAAACATGGATGTAACCATTTCAATGGATGGGAAATACCTTCAAGATAGAATTCTAGGGCCTCCATTATCCTATAAGGGATGGATAAAAAGTCAAAATAAGATGAGTACGCGCCTACTACGGATATGTCTGAAAATGAATAACCATCTGTAATTCAGGGGTAATATAATTTCCTATCTAAATAGCATTCCCAATGCACAATTGGTGCCAAAGCAAGTTACAGTGTTTTACTGTAGCAGAGTAATGGATAATGTTATAGCAGAGAATCCCACAGAGAACCTTAAACATTGTGTTAAGTAAGGATACCACTACATTTTAGAGGTTCTACATTAGCACCCTTCAGTAAAGCAGTCCCTAGGTATCACTATATCTTTTTCAGTGGGCCAGGGGTGAAAGTTAAGCCAGTTTGGAGAATTAATTATCAGACCAGGTTTAGAGGAATAGCCAAGGAGCATACCTGCCTTTGTTTTTATCGATCTCAATCATCACTCCAAGACTGGGTCTTGCAAATCTTCAGACAAGAACTGCATGGGGTTAAATGTACTTCTGCTGCTATAATGAAAAGGATTGTAGAAGAACAATAAAATTCAAGTGTGGCAATGTATCTCTTTTAATCTGATGCTAAATGCAAAGTTAATTCGATACCCGCCAGCTTCCAATGTGCACTTATGGAGTGGGCTGAGAATTAGGGGGCATATTACCAACAACTAGCGATCATTTTTGTCTCTAACTTGTTTAGAGACAACAATTATCGCCGCACATCGGCGATTTTTATCGCAGATAAACCTTGCTATTAGCAAGGTTTATCGCAAATGCGATAAAAAACGGCCGCAATGCATGAATATCGCTGAAAAGTCAGCGATATTCATGCATTATCGAGCAAATGCTCTTAGCCATGTTATCCACCTCCCATTGGATAACATGGCTAAGAACTGCTCAGGGCAGGTGTTAGCTTTTGGAGATATTCCCGCTTAGCGCGAATATCTCCAAAGGTTGGTAATAGGAGATAGCGATGTTAGTGACTGTTTTCAGTCTCTAACATCTTGGCACGCCCACTTTGCATCTCATTAGTGATAAATATCACTGACATGCAAAGTGGGGCCCAAGATGGTCGCTATCTCCTACTAGCTGTCGCTAACTGGTGTTAGCGGCAGCTTGGTAATAGGGAGATAATTTTATCTCCGCTTTCTTGGCTTTTAAAGCCAAAAAAGCGGAGATAAACCCCCTTGATAATATGCCCCAAAGTGTGTTTCCCAGGGCTACAAGTATCATTGGTTCTGCAGATGCAATGACACTGGGGCCAAATAAACCACAATTATGCAAGATTTTCTATCCTTCCATGCTTGCATTAGGGCCCAGTGCATCCTTGCTGTGTAGTGTACAGAGGAGACTGCCCACGTTGCAGGTAAGCAGCTGTCATTAGTGAAACAGTTACAGGGGCACTGGGGTCTAGGTGCATGATGGGACCACTGCATCATAGGTATGACTGTCCTACTTTACAAAATGACCATGGGGACTCATTTTCCTCGCCATCACTAGGGCCTAGGGCACTCTTGCTACAAAGAGGAGGGGCAACAAATGGGAGCTAACGTTTTCCCAATCAGGACAGAGTCTGTTTCAAGATTAAGGAATGCCTCGCCGTGGTAGCGAAGTGATGAAGGAGGTAGAGGGACAATCAGCTACTAATGACCACAAGTACCATCAGTGCAGCATTTGCATTGGGTCCCAGGAGTGTGAGGGCTCACAACACCCCAATTATGTAGAGTAGGGTTTCTTGAACATTTTTTGTTTTGTTTGATGTATTTACACTTTTATAAGTCTCAGATTTAGTGTGAATTATAAGGTAAAAAAAAGTACCCCTGAAATGATCTTCTTTAGACCCATCAGTCGTATGGTGGTCTCCTACTTAGCATTTCCCAAGGCAAGATCAGTAAAAGGTGTTAGCATGTGAAGGCTTCATAAGAGGCCATCTCATGTTGAATGGTCCAGGTAGCATGAAGCTACTGAGCTCGTTCTAAGATGCTCTCTCACTCAAAGCAAGGCAGAAGTCCCTCCGGGCACTGTTCCTAACTTCCATACAAAAACTTACAAGTAATGTTCCAAGAAGCATTGCGCCATAACACCATCTGCAACAGAAATGTGAGAAAGAACAAATTCAACATGCACATGGATTTCTCTAATAAATCTAATGTGAGAGCTTCCAGGGGAAAAATACAATTCAGGCATATGGAGATAGGTCAACCTAGGGAATGGCACACAGCCTCATGAAATTATACATATAATACATATACTACCATACATACCACTAAAAAAAATAGATATTGTGGAAATCGATATTTTCAATTCCATATTATGGAATTCGATATTTCATACCGTAAATTCGATATTATAGGCTGTCTATATTTTGGTAATTTGATATTCTGGGCTGTCTATATTTTTTATTCGATATTTTGGGCAGTCTATATTTTGGATTTGATATTTAGGGTGTTCACCAAACAATATAACCAAGAATTGGTATATCACATAAAGAGTCAGCTTTCCACAAACTATATTGACATTTGTACTGCTGTAGTTACAGTAGATGTGTATTGTTTGAATAGAAATCATCTTACTCATTTATGGGCGGGTGTTTGCACACACATGCCCCTCTCAAGCACCTCATGGAAATTTCCCTAAACCTCTACCATTTAGTGGCAAATATTCCCCCTTTTCTAGCTTCTCCCCCTTGTCCCTTCCACATTTATTTCTGAAACACATACTTACATATGCAGAGATCTCCGCCACGGTGCCAGTGACAGCTGCATAAAAAAGACAGGAGAGGCAGAGTTCACTGTCAATAGGCTTGTAAACAGCATTTTGTATTATGTGAGTAGTACTACTATAGTACTACATTTCACAATCCACAATCTGCAGCTTGTGAATAGGTTTCACAGACGTTAGCAACATACACTTGATTTGCTGTATTATTTGAGAGCCTTATTTGAGCAGATAACTACGATGACGGGTAAGTATACTGAGGGTATATCCTGAGTCAATATTCCATAGCACAATGTTCTTTGGGTACAGATCAAGACCTATATTTAAGGATCATTTTTCAATCACACAATATTTGAAGGCCACCATACAATTGCATCTTACTGCTGCAATGAGGCATTGTTTTTAAAGCGTACACAGTATTCTTGGCAGCTATTAGTTTCTCTTATAAAGTATGTTTCATGCTATTATATTCAGATTACAGTTTTTGGATCAGCTTTTTCTTTTCTGTCAGACATTGATGATGATAATTACATCAGTTCACTATGAGGTCACGCTTTAGGAGTGATCAATGACTAGATATTTGGTTGAATCTATGAATTATGCAGACACCAAATGTGGATGACTGAATATAGGTGCTATCAATGGCAAAGATGTGAAGTTTGTATGGTTCTGCGTGATATCAATAGCTTTATACTGAAAGTATGCGTATTAGCAGGAACAGATTTGCTAAGCACACTTGACATTCTAAGGAGAAGAGCTTGGAGTGACTGCAGTTTTAGAAATGTGTCTTGTGTGAGTCTGTGTCTCATGATGATTCATTTCCTGGCCTGTCCCTAAAAGTGACCATTATTCTGTGAATTGTGAAACATAATTAAAGCCTGTTTATTAACTTAGTAAGAGTGAGTGGGTTTTTCAGTGGTTGTTGCTATTGATTTCACCTCATTAAGAGGTCATTCAGATCAAGGGTGCCATTTCTATAAAGGAACATACCAAACCATATTGTTTTTGTGCTATGGGGAGCATGCACTTTAAAGGGCAGACTCTGTCCCAGTTTTTAAAAATGTAATTGGGAAAGAATAAAGGTACTACTCTCCTACACAAAGAGTAAAGCTTTTGCTACACTTTTTTATTTAAAACCAACACTTGAACTCCTGTATCCCGTAACAATATTGATGGGGCTCTACTGACCGGCATTCCCCCTCTAAAAATGGTCCCAACCCCACTGATTGTAGGCAATGATTGGCACTACATGGTGAGAAATCTACCAGCGTTAAATACCAGCCTGCCCAAAAAGCCGCGGAAAAGCTATGAAATAGTCAAGTGGCCATCAAGAATGATATACAAGATATAAGATGGGCACAGTCAATGTACAGCATCAAACAGCCAATATTGTTGGTATGCCGGCCACATTTTCTAGAGGTGCACTTCTTCAACGTATTATATGTTTGTAATGCTAGTGCTTATAAAGCTGAACAAATACCTGATATCACATAATATGCCATTACTAGTAAGGTGTTTACATTCTTCAATCCGGCAATGTAAAAAGGGTAATATTACGGACCATTTGTTGTAACTAAAACAGTAATGCCGCCTGTTCTGCTACACATGTGTTGGTTTGCACCCTAGTGTACTATAGTTATATTAAACATACTTTCACTCATCGAACAATCCTTTCACTATCATGAATTTCATCCCCCCTGGGCTTTTTGGGCTGACAGTGTATTTCATATTGTTTTGTAGATTTATTCACTAAGCAACCAGAACTTACCACCTTACTTGGCCATAGCTGTGCCTGTAACCTGGGGAAATAGGCAAGACCTGGGTTGACTAGGCCCATCTCCAAGCAAACATTGGTGATGACTCAGTAGGCATTTAAGATGAACTAGAATAGTCTTGTATGACTGCATTCCTGTGTGGTCTACTTGTGGATGACATGGAGTTAACATAGGAAACGTGTATGCAATGTGCCAGTAATGGTAGGAAACCCATGAATCAGTGAGAACAGTATCCTTGTTAGCTGCTGGTTATTAAGAGTGTGTGGCACGCCATGTTGAGCGTTCTGCTAACCATGCCATGGCTGTGTGTCCTGGTGAAATCTAATGATGCACAACGGTTGATTAATGACAACAAATTGGGCCAGTGTGTGGAGATCAGATTACAACCTCATGAATTCTTGCATGGAATCCCCTCACAAACATAACTTCTAACACTACACCATTACTGAAAAGCTGTGGATGCCGATAGGAACTGACTAAGCACTGATCCTATTATGGTGCCTTTTGGGCAACAGTGTAAATACGTCACGCTACCAATAAATACACCCGAGTCTGTAGTGTACAAACGTAAATGTTTATTCACTATAACAGGATACTATGTTTATTTTTAAAAAAGCAAGTGAAGCAATGCGAATATAAAACAAATACAATTATGGTATTCAAGTAGTCACAAACAGGTACAGAGTTTCTGTGAAATATATAAATTGTGTTCACATTTCACAAAGAGAACACCCTGGATTAGACTCCTGCAAGCTCTTTACATCAGTGAAGCAGATACCAATTGTTCACTTGGCAACTGTTGATATATGTGTAATAAAACATATGACACTCTCTACCTTAAGTCCCAAGGGCATTCGACAAATGTTGGCAAACATGTAACAGAAGACTTTGCGGCATATTATCAAGGGGGGGCAATAGGAAATTATCGCCCCTTTAGCGGCCGTTTTCGGCTGCTAAGCGGCGATAATTCTATTGCCCTATTAGCAGCAGTTAGCAACAGCTTGTAGGCGATAGCGAGCGGTTTGGGGCCCGCTTTGCATGTCAGAGATATTTATCGCTAATGACATGCAAATTGGGCGTACCCAACCTGTTAGCTACTGAAAGCAGTCGCTAACATCGCTATCGCCTATTACCAACACAGGCGTAGCGATGGAAATATCTCCAAAAATTAACGCCTGCTCAGACCAGTTCTTAGCCATTACATCCAATGGGAGGTGGATATAATGGCTAAGACCCTGTTAGCGATAAAGCGTGAATATCACTGTATTCTCAGAAATATTCACGGATTTTGCCGCTATCGCCAGGAATTTTATCGCTTTTGAGATAAACAATGATATTAGAACGTTATCTCAGCGATAAAATCCGCTGAGGCGCGGCAATAAAAAATTGCCGGTAAGCCTACTTAGCGATAAATATCACTATTTGTTGATAATATGCCCCTTTACTATTTACTGCGGGGTCCGAGGGATGGGCGATAGGGGCTTTCTCTGTTATTCTTTCTTCCCAGGGCAAACCTGTCACCCAGTCTGAACTAGCGTCTCATTCATGGCACATGAGTACTAGCAGGCTACAAGCCGCCGCCTTGCTACTGGGGTGCAGGAGATCCTGCTCAGCAGGGGGGCCAGTGGCCTGGGCTCATTAAAGCTTTAGCTAATAGACTCAAGGCCCACAGACCAAGGTGTGCAGTTCTCCTTCTCCTCTAGAGGCAGGTGTTTATATATATACCTTAAAGCCATTAGGTAGTGATCCACAGGAGAGTCCTAACGGGCAGTTTATAACATCTTTTAGAAAGCTCTTTCAGAAATATATTTTATTGACATGTTTTAAAAGCATCGTTTTTAATGTTCAATGGCAGTTAGATGAGGATATGGTGGTCATTGGCTATTACTGGGTTTTGTATAAACAACCAGAAACGTTTTCCTAAAGCACTATTTAAAACAATTTGTAGAGAAGCATGTTGTAAAAGAAAAAGATGTCCAATCACAAATCAGCAAACACGAAGCATTGTCAGTGACCAAAAGGTGCCAAACATGGCTATCGAGAGCTTGTTAATAGAGTTTAAAAGGCTGACGTTTTTTTTTTTTTATAACAGTTGGTCCAGAGACCAACGTTATCTGTAGTCAAAAATCAAAATGTAAAATCATCACCCATGGTAATGCATAGCAGCTTTAACAGCATAACATCAAATCATAACTGTGGTAGTCGTTGTGGCTTCCTTAATGTTTGAATCTCATAATGGTCAATAATACAGCAGCCGCCTAGGGGAAAATGTATGACAAATAAATATTTTAGCCACCACCGAAGTCACAAAGGGTAGGTTTGACTAGTTTCTTTGCATATGAAGAATGCTTTTGCACATTTATATACCCCGTAGACTTAGGGGGAGATTTACAAGCCCCTTGCAACACTTTTGTGTCCCCATTGCATCAAATTATGACGCAACGGCGGCGTAAACAATGCAGTGAATTCACAACGTGACGCATCTAGGGAGATGCGTTACGTTGTAAAGCCCTGCATCACCTTATACCTGCGTCAGGTATAATGTACGCAGGGTGGACGTTCCCACACTGGAAAGCCTCGTAAAAGTGACGCAGTGAAATCGACAACTGCGTTAAAACCGTACGCCTGCTTGAAGCAGGCATACAGAGTGACGCAGTACAATAGGTTTAGGCCTCAATATTCATTGCTGTAGTTGCGTCCGACTTGCAACACAATTCCAGCAATGCAGGACTTTTGGGTCAACATATGTCAATCCTTGCGCCATGGTGCATCATATTGTAAATACAGCAAACACAAGGAAATGATGGACAGAGAGCTGAAACTTTTCAGACACTCACCCCAAGGCACAGATTTGGGTTGAATCCATCATCGTTCTTTAGCTCACTTCGCCACCCCAGTTCAGACACAGCTATATGCAAATCAGTCTTGACCCTGTGCCTCATGGGAACAGTCCAGCCCGAACTGCCAAGCCATGTCTTCCCTGGACCGGAAACAAGCATCCTGGGTTCAGTTTCGGGCTAACAGCCCTCATCAGCCAGGCTAGCTTGAATCCAGTGGCAAAGTGAACAAGGGACCCACGTCTGGGCATACACTGCCAACTTAGGGCAAACAAAGCAAACAGAAGGAAATGATGGACGGAGCGCTGAAAGTTTTCAGACATTCACCCCTAGACGCAGATCTGGGTTGAATCCATCATCATTCTTTAGCTCACTTCTTCATCCTGGCTGATTGGAGAGTTAGACCTATAGACTGGGAGAGGGAATAGGATTGTTAAGCCATAAGAGAGTCAGGCCAAAGTCTAGACGTGCTCTTTGACTAAACACCCTAAAGATCTAAACAATCTGACCCTGAAGGTAAACAGGTTTCTGTGAGGGATCTTTGTCTCACTTCTGAGAGCTTGGTCAAAACAGAAGACAATGCATATTGTAAACAAGCTAAACAAGACAACAACAGAATTAAGAAATAAAGAGCATAATAAAGTAAACAACTAAAAGATAATAAAGAAAATCGGATATAGGGATCAGTCGTTCTAGGGAAAATATCAAACATTACATAAAAACAATTTGAATTTAAAATTTCTGTGATAGTCTAACAGCAGTGGAAGACTAGAAACTAGCCACCTACTCCATCGTAAGACCAGGTCTGATTTAAAACTGGTGGTTCATTGTGTCCAGAAGCTTTCCTTCACAATTACAAACATTTCTGGAATGGAGTGTGTGTCAAGAAGAATACTACAAGCTCCGTTATGTCAGTTGAGCAGTCTATGTGTAGCCATTAACTTCCCAAGAAAAAGCTAAAAATTGGGAAAAAATGCTAAGACAAATCTGCTGTGATGATGCCTTTTTCAGGAAACTTGGACGCTTTTCCTGGTCGACTGCGATCTAAGGACCTAATTCACAAATGAGGGCCTTCGTCCTCATGGTGAAGGCCTCACAGTCATGAGGTGGTCTCAGCACTCAGGGTGGAATCCCTGCTATGAGAATTCTCATTGTGGAAATTCCGACCCTAATGCGGAGGTTGCCCCAAAACTGCGGGGCCTCCACCACGAGTGTCCTAAATGTTTATGCAAGTCTTAACTTCTAGAACAAGCATTTGCAATGGCTGCCCATAAAGAAGCGGATCGCTTTTAAGGCCCTGACCATTGCCTTTAAAGCCCTGCATGGTATAAGCGCCCGCTATCTTCAGAAGTGGATCACTTTCTACCTTCCTTCGAGATCCCTTCGTTCTTCGTCACAAGCTAGGGCAGTCACCCCTAGGATACATTGAGCTCGCCTCGGCGGACGTTCCTTTAAACATCTTGCGCCCCTGCTGTGGAACGATCTTCCTCTCATGCTCAGATCCTGTTCCAATCTTTTGGCATTCAGGAAGGATTTGAAAACCTGACTGTTTCAGCAATAAGTCCTTTCACTGTGTCCTCTCCTCATGCTGCCTGCGCCGCTGTTTTGTTTTCCCCCTTAGACCTGTGAGGCTCTGACAGCGCCGGGACACTCCTCGGAGTAGCCGTGCGCTATAGAAGCACCCCAATTAACATAACATAACATAACAATGCAATAGGTCTCGCATTTGTAAGAGTTGGAGATATTGGCATTGTAAATGACAATGCCTTTTATTCTTTTGTTTTGAAAACCTACAAGCCATGCATAAACATGCACTTTGTACGTATAGTCCTTGCTTACGAGAAGCAAGGCTGTCAGTAAAAGAGACTGCCAGCTTTGCTTCTCATAAGCAAGGACTACAATTACAAAGTGCTTGTTTACGCACAGCTTGCAGGTTTTAAAACACTTTTAATAAAAGGCATTGCCATTTACAATGCCAATTGCTCAAACTCTCGCAAATGCAAATGCAAGACCTATTGCATTGCAAATGCTTGTTTTAATGAACTGTGCAACTACAGATTTGACTCTAGTGAATCCCCGCCTGTGGCGGCGCAGAGTACTGTGTGCCACAGCATCCCAATGCTAGCCGTGCCAGGGGAAGGCCAGATTCCGACAGAGATGGGTATCCCTGAGTTAACATAGAAGGAACAGTTCCACAGTGTCAGGAAGCCACCCGAGCCCTGTGAGCCACAGATTTCTCAAGTCATCAGAGCCTGTTGCCAGGCAGAGAAAAGCAGTGAGCCATGGTGGCACAGAGCTACCTTAGACCGTGGCAGGGCATCCTTTTAAGATGAAGTTTTGTGCAGCTCTGTCTTAAATGCACCAAAATGATTACAAACACAAAATAGTTTTTTTCCTCAAGGACTTGCGAGTCTAATAGGCACCAGAGAGGTACCAGTACCACCGCATTCACACTTATAAACATTTGCATAGCTCCCACGCGGTTGTCTTTTGAGAGGCGTTGTATCAGCTGTGCGTTTTCCTGCAGACCCCGGCCAGTATGCACTAGCTGTAGTGCAGTGTGAGGGCAGCAGCAGCCCAGACCCCTCTGCTGAGGATGCCCCCTGACCAGCTGTGTGGGGCTAACAGAATGCGGGTGGGATATTAAGCCGGCCTTTGATTAGTAATTACAGTTATATGGGAATCCCAGCATATGACATGATAATCCACATTTGTAAAGCGGCACACTCACCAGTAAGGGTCTCTAGGCGCTGGGGGCCGTTGGCAAGATTAAGCAAGCTATTGCCCAGAGTCATGATGGTAATTTGGAAACGTTACTATTGATGCCAAGCCCCTCCAGAGATCAGCCTCAGCCCACTTTGAGAAAGGTTGCAAAAGTCCCTCTGAAGCCCCCTCGAAGGGATTCCTCAGATATTGCGGTTGTCGAAGTGCACATAAATCTGAAAGGCGCTGCTTCTGAGCGCTCCATAAATTCATAGCTCCCCGCCCCTTCCTCCGGGAGAGCCCCCTCTCCTGACCATTCACCCACACCCCTCCTCGTGTTCATTTCTAGGCAGATGCATTCAGGGGCCGACGGTGCTCAATGGGGCTGTGTGGCAGCCGCCCCTAATTGGCAATAAAGCACTCAGTACTTGGGAGCATATGCGGGGAGGGGGCTCCCAAGTCCCATCGAGCAGCGCACCCAACCGCAGGACCCTCAACCCGGAGGGGAAAGGCAGAGCAGAAGCTGAAAGTGTCAGGGTGTGAGGGAGCGGGAACTGGTACGGACCGAGGGACATTACCCCTTGCATTCCGCAGGTGTGGGAGCAGGAAGGGGGTTAATGGAGACCTGCCTTCTACAGGCAGAGAAATCTCGCTGTAAGCCCCACAGGCCAGGCCACGGGGAAGGGACAGTTGTTCTGCACTCTGGCTCTGCAGTACAAATGGGGAAGGGTTGGGGGATGCGCACCCCATGGGGTGCATCGATGGAAGGACATTATCCCTGCATTCCACAGACGGGGCCCAGTGAGGGGGGTTCATGCACAGGTGCCCTCTACAGGCAGAGACATCACGCTATAAGCCCCACAAGCTGTAGTGTAGTTCCTATTTTCCCAATAGGCCCTGCGCATTGTAATAACATAAACAGTAGTATCGACGTAGAAGTGCGGATCTTCCAGGCCTCCACTGACTATGCTAAACTTAATTGGGTTTGTTACCAACTAGCTCAGAGGTCACTGGAAACTTTCTTGACTGAATAGGAAGTGATCAGCTTCCCTGGTACAGACAAGAAGGGATTCAGTTTTCCAACAACCGTGCAACATGAAAACTTTGCTCCTCAGATAAGAGTCAATCTGTAGAGTCGTGTGAACAATAGACAGTTATTTTACTCAGTCAGTTGTTGTGCAGATTACTTTCACAATATGTAGAGAATAGAGAGACGGGCATTGTCAATAAAAAGTATTATTTATTGAACAGTCTTTCTTCTCGTACAAGAGAAATGAATTGCCACAATTGCAAGACTTGTCATTATAAAAAGTACGTACAGTAAGATGAGTATTGCGAAATAATACTGTAAAAGCATTGATATGGTTTCTTAGCCATACAATGATTTAAAATGAATAAAACATATAAACATTCATATATATATTAGGCTAAAAATACTCAACTGGTGCTTCTAACTACGCATACCCCAGTGTACCTGACCTAAGCCTAATACTTGGGAGGGGAGTAAGTAAGTAGCTTTAAGTTAAGTTGGTTTTGCCAAGGTTTGCTTCAAGAATTCTCTCTAAGGGTTTAGTCAACACCATACCTCTGGAATAGAATGCTGGAGGTCTGGTATCTCCATCAGGGAACTCGATATCCCAGTTACTCGCAAGAGTAGGCTGGAAACGCCGGAGCTGGATTTCTCAGCAGGAGAAAAGACAGTGTCTCTCTCAGCGCGTCGAGGAGGAGGAGGAGGGGCAGCGTCCGCGGGCAGCTTGCATCTGCTGGGCTCTTGCAGGGGACGGCTGTTCAGCTCCTGTGTTCACCACACCATCGTTCGCTCGTTTAGCAGCGATAGCAGTAGCGATAATGTCAGCATTAGCTTGACAGCGAAAGCTTCAGCATAACAGCAGCATTTGCTTAAGGCAACGTTGGTAATATTTATACCTGAAAGGTGCCTGGTTTGACGTAAGTTTTTGGACATAAGACGTCAATAAAGATGTCACTAGGAAGTGATCGTCTATCAGTGCTCATTAGAGTTCTATTACTAATCAAAACATAGCAAGCGGGGCTTTCCCAGGTTGCTGAGTTTTTATCTTGTTGAAGAACTCGGAGTGTTAATCTAGGAATCTTAGATAGTAACTTCTGCTATGTCATTGCACTAATGAGCTGCAAAGGAAGTTGCAGAGGAAGCGATTCTGAAATGTGGCTCTGTTCGTGTGAGGCCAGAGACGAGTTTCTGAATATTGCATTTGATCGGTTATGCCAATAGAGGGGTACAAAGGGATTATAGCCGTATAGGGGCATAAGGTCACAGTATCGATCAGGGTCCTAGATTAGAACGCGACACCCACTCCACGAATTTATGTCCATCAAATTACTAAAACTATAGCAATAAGATGCATGTGTAACATTGCCCACCCCAAAAAACATATATGCATTTGAAATAGGCGTATTTGTAATACGTGAAAATATAGGTACTGTACGTTTTTGAAGCATAGAAATCATTCAAATTATAGCATATGCAATCAATGAACGAATTTGCAAAAAGAATTACACATGAAATATCTCTGAATACAGAAAAGAAGGGCGAGATAATTTCATCACATATAAATGCATTTCAGTAAAATGTGCTAGAGGCAGGTTGAAAGTTATTATGTCTCTAGATTTACCTAAATAGAAGTAGAAGCTTCTGTTCTCTAGGAATAGGTCTACTTTAACACCTTCGCTGCTAGGTGTTTTCCCCTCCTGTGCTGCAGGCTCCACTTTCCCATTGTTCATGACGAGCTCAGCTCGTCATCAGCACAGCTCAACCGTGCATCATGACGAGCTGAGCTCGTCATCAGCATCGAAAGGGTTAAGCAAATAATTTTTCGTGCCAGAAAAAAGGTGAATATTAAAAAAAGTGTTCAATTCAAAAGAATTCTTGTTGAACGGGGGAATAGAGTTCCAACGCTTTTAGCAGTTTTTGTTGTTCAAAACTGAAGGCCGAATTCAGAGTTCATGGGAACGCTGTGTGTCGGAATGCTTCTCTAAAGTTATTGTTTCTGTTCGGGTGAGAACATCATATCAGACAGGCTCTCAAAGAATTGGTCTACAAAATCAGGTGACAGTTCGACCAAATTCGATAGTGCTGTAACTTGGCAGGTGGGAGAATGATTGCTGTCATCAAAGGCTGGATCAGCAATGTTCACAGAAGGTCGTACCTGGGTGATGTTGCTTTTGTCACTCGCTCCACTGTTACCACCTAGTCGTAGTACAGGAGTTTCAACGAATGCCGTCATCAGGATTGGTAGCCGCTGGGGACAACACAATGCGTGAGCCGTTATCGGACTGAGCAAAGTATCGATATCCATTGGTACTGCTGATGGAAGTGCAAGACAGGTGTCCAACACGCACTCATCTCCGCATAGCAAAAATCGTAATACAGGTAAGATGCAGTTTTGCCATATAGGTCTGAATGAAAGGAACCAGGTCATGTTTAGATCTCTCAGCCTGGCCAATCCAAGGACTCTAGTTATTCTGTCCCGGTAGCGCACTGCTAGGATTGTTTCTTCCATTCCCATAGGAGTCATGTCTGAGCTGTGGCTTGCCATATCGGAGCAGGAGGGCCAAAAATAAAATGCCTACTACAAGTCCCAAAAATAGGGGTATGCCGCCAAAGACTGAATGGACAAAATTGGGAACGATTCCCAGAATTGCTTGAAATGGTGTTAGCAGTCCCGTAAAAATCGTCTTAAATATGCCTGGGATGCCTATGGCACTAGACATGCTAAGGAGTTGGCTAAGCATTTCTACGAAATGCACGGGGCAATTTGTTGATAAAAGGTCATTAACCTCCGTAGCTGTCCTTGCAACTAGGAGATCATACGTCTCTTTTGATGACGTGATGGGCACTGTTGTCTGCAAAAGCACAGACTTCATTTTGCTTAAAGTATCAATTCGTATAGAAGAGAAATTCAGACGAGGCCAGATGGGAGTCTCTATGTCTCCAGGGCCGCTCGGAAACAATGCTTGCATACAGCATTTGACCATGGAAGTTACGCTTACGAGATACGCTTTTCCTGGCAAAAGGCCACAACATCTGTGATCCGTTCTTAGAATGTAACTCCCATTCGCGAGTTGCATAAAGAAAGGCTCTATCTGCGTTGCAGGTGTGACAAGCTGGTGGCATGAAAGGTTGTTAGAATTACCTTCACAGGCTCCGTGTAAATTAATACCCTGGCACAAAAGTATACCGCTTAGTGAACGTTTACAGTTTTCACCACTAAGAAATACATTTTTGTCGCTGTCACTATAGCATGAATGTGTGTATGGTAATTTCCATGCTGACTTAACATAACCTTTACCTAATCGTTCATACTGGCCAGTAGGTATGTATTCAAGGCACTTTTTAAATCGGAAAGTTGTTATCGGAATTGTGATAATCCCGTGTATTATCCATTCAATGACAGGACTTTCTGACATTGTCAAAGGTAATCTCTCAAGTTTTTCGATGCTCAGGATTGTATAGTCTGCTCCTTTCTGTGCCAAGCTGATTTGTTTATCAGTAAGGTTAAAGATGGAAAACAATGACGTTGTGTTGATTAAACGCCAAGGCACATAGCCTGAACGAAGATTTTGCAGCGTCCAGCCTAATTGTACAATAGAACGTAATTGCGACTGGCCATGCTGTAACATTAGCAAGTCTCTGTCTATTATATCAAAGGCAGAGGATACAATATTGTCCAACGAATATTTTCTGGAGGACAGAGTCATTAACCCATTGTCCACTACAGAAAGTGATTTTTCCAAATTAATACAATCAATTTCTCGTATTTTTTCAGCTGTTTCAATTTGTGTGACTTGCCAAGCCTCGTTGTATACCGCATAGATACTGGTCGCTATGAAACGCTTCTGACGCTGTTTGCATGGTCCCATAACAGAAGAACAGAACAAAGAACAGGCAAGATGGCCGCCTGGTAGGAGCTCCTGTGAAGAGCTCCCAGTGCTTGGGATCCCGTTGTGGGCTTTATCCCGGTCAGCACCCACCAGAAGCAGAAAAAGTAACTGGAACAAGTTACTGGAACACTACAAGTAACTGGATTGCTGGCCTGATCGGCGGATTGACGAGGTTGGAGCCTGTGGAGCCCTACGACCTGCCACTGGACACTCGCCTCGGACACCTACATCGCGTCGCCAGGACCGGGCGGCTGGGGCGCCGGGAGACTGCAGAGCCATAGCGGGTTGACGAGTCAGGCTGGTTGGCGAAGGTGGGTGCCTGCAAAACCCCTCGACCTGGCTCTGGTCATTCCCCCGTCGCGTCGCCGGGACTGGGCGGCTGGTCCACCGGAGGATCCGGGAACCGGCTGAGTGCAACGTGCAACCGGCACCGGGGATTGCTGATCGGACCGCACTGCAGCAGAAGGACTAGCAGCGGCACTGGGGAGCTGTGAGTGGCCCCCCTGCCCCCGACGGCTCCAAGGCAGAGGCGTGGGTTGTTGCGCCGGTTGCTGCGATCGGCGGGGAGTGGCAGAGAGGAGCCGCCTGCACCACATCATTGAAATCACGGCGCCTTCGGAGGACGAACACCGGACCCCTCCCCCCCTACTCCTAGTCAAAGCTGATGCTGTCTGCTACACCGGGACAGGGGGTAGAGGCAACAACAACGGACCCCCTCCCATCGGCGGCAGCAGAGGGCACAGGCTACAGCACCGGGACCAGCGCGGATAGTTGTGGACAAAGAAGTGCTGGAACTTTTCCACAACAAAATCGGCGCGAAAAAGGAACAAGCCGCCCCTGCCTTCTCCGGACACCGGGCTGCATCTGACCATTGGCTTAGTCAGAACGGACGCTTGACTGCCTGCCTGGAGCCTCTCACCACCCTGAGACTTTGTGCATCGTGGGAGAGGACCGAGTCGCCCCTGCCCATGCATGAGTGAACGCTGAGGCGGACGTGAGAACACAGGGGAATTGTAATTAAGGGGAACAGGCAATCGGGAACCACGCAAAAACGCCCATCGAGACGGTTAGAGGCTGTACCCCTGCTGCTCTGCCATGCACGATCATTATCCAGCAACCTGCTATGCACACTGAGGATGTTTACACTCTGGCTAGTCATGTGATAGATAACCTTACTATCAACATCGACGTGCTTGCTGAGTAGCACCCACAAATAAGGTATTTATTCTCCCCATTCGCTTGCACACATTTTTGAAAAACTTCCTTTGTTCAAAATGGCTGGAGCCATAAAACTGTAGTCATAAATCCCATCCTCTACCTTCTTTTGGTCACGAGGCTCCACAATTTAACTCCCCCCCACAAGACCTCCATAGCAGAGATAAGACTCCCTCCAGCAAGCTAGGGACTGGACTTGCTTGAATAGAAACTGAAACTGCACTTCCCTGCTCTCAAAGCAAAACAACAAAAAGAGGACTAACTATCTATCTTCACTATTTGGTGGCCATTTTAGATTGGTCTCTCTCCCCCTTGGGCGGCCATTTTGGACTAGTCATTCTCTCTATCCGACCATTCCCTAAGACCTGGCCTTGTTAGATAGCACACTTTACATAGCTTTGTATTTAAACCCTCATGTGACTAAGAGTCTACCTTTTATTGCAGTACTATACCTCTACTTGTATTTTGTACATTTTGTGTAACCTGCACAAACCTCACTCTTCTTACTAGTAATGTACAGTTCGCTACCTCAATTATTTCAGGCTGCTCGCTAATGTCATTTCTGCTTCATGCAGCTCTTGGTTGCACCGGTACCTTGTATCAGTATATCATTCTTTGATTTGGTTATTGTACATTTTGTAAGCTGCACCTATTTCACTTTTATGCCTGGAATGCAACGACTGATACCTCACATATACCATCATGCAGCTTCTTGGTTGCACTGGTATCCTGCTCTCAGCACATCATTAGTACCATTCTTGTAGTTGTCTATTGTACATTTTTGTAAGCTGCACCTATCACACCTTTATCCTGGAATTTCTCACTTTTATCCCGGAATGCACCGATTGATACCTCATATATTTACGTAGATTTTTGTACATTGTGTTAACTGTATCGTGTGCTACCTCATATACACGTACACCTTGCACTTTGTAATTCACCGTATATACCATATGCTACTATTGTGTATCAAGTGCACTTGCACCTATTGACACTATGGTTTTAGGGCATGTGAGTCCCCATCCGAAATGGCCAGCTGGACTAGGAGTCTGCAAGACTTGTAGGGCGCCAGGCCAGTAGATATTTGTTGGTGTTGGAAATCGCTATGCATATAGTATATTCTCCGCACCCTGCCCTGAGCACCTCTACTGATACTCTTAAGATGTTGAGGCTGGTTTGCACACCTAGGCTTTGCTAGTCCCAAACGGCACATTAGCTCTGATATCCTCACCTTAACGTCCGGACTATGTGCCCCCTTTATGCCCTTCTATTTCTCTTCTCCACCGCTTTCCCAGTAACACCTTCCTCTTATCCCCCCCACACTCCTTCGCCACTTTTCACCATCATGGCCACCCCCCGAGTTAAGGCTGGAACTAATTGCTACAAAATCATTTATCCTCCTAGCCTGTCTAAAGCCGCAACTAAACGATGGAAACATAACACTATTGAACGTTTCCCAGATTCCCTTTTTGTGGATAATTTTACAATAGTCGTTTTGGGAGGCTAAAAAATGATTTCATTTTCTTCACTCATGACATCCCCTCCTGGTCCAACAGTTTTTACTATTCCCTCAATGTCACCTCCTCCTCCTCTATCCCCCATGGGAAAAAACTAAAAATTTCCCCCTCTGCTTGCTTCAAAGGTAACCTCACTATCTCACTCTACAACAATGGTACTGTCCTGATCCAAGGCACAGACAACTGCCTCTCGCTCTTTGACTGCCTCTTCCCCTCCTTACTCCCCTCCTCTGCAACCGGATTCCGCCATCACTCTCCTTCCAGCTCCACCCATTACTCCCTTTCTCCTCCGCAGACCCCACCTCACTCCAATTGGCGGCTCCCTGGAGGAGCACAGGTCGGCACCCTTCCCTCCCCCCCCCTTGTGACCTCCCCTCCTATTCCTCCCCCCTCACAGTATATCCCTTCACACATCATTTCAACCTTACCACAAGCCAATACGCTCCTCGTCTCATCTGCACCATCCCGTTTCTCCAATCTCTTCTCCTCCCCCATCTTCCTTCCCATTACCCCCCTTTTTAGCCCACCTCTCCTCTGTCCCTCTCCCCAAGTGTACTTTCCTTATGCTCCCCTCACCCCTTCCATCCCTCCCCCTTACCTCCTCCTCCCCTCGTTATTCACCCCGTCCTCTCCTCAATCCCCCCGCATCTCTCTCCTCCCCCCTACTCCGCCAGGAATGCTGCACTACTCCCCTTCCCCGCCCGGTAACCCCCTCCACTTCCCTCCCTCGGGCCCAGCAGAACCACTTCCTCTCTTCAACTCCCCTTTCTCCCAACACCCCTCACCTTTCCTGATGCCCGTTCCCTCGCAGCCACCTCTCCTAGCTGACAGGTCCTCCACAACCACCTCACCTCTTTTCCTCCCAAACCTCCTACATTCTCATGACGCCACACAGGCCTCCCCTCTCATTCTACCCAACTGCCGAGTTCCACACACCTCTCCCCCTAAATTTGTCCTTAATTCCTCTCCCTCTTGCAACACCAACATTGACAACTCTCCCTTAACCTCCGTTTCACTAACTCCCGCTCTCACCCACTACCCTTCCCCACTTATGAACCCCACACCCAAAATTACCTCCTTTCCTGCCACCTCTCCCTGCCTGCCACCACCCACTCCACCCCCCCTTGTTTCAATAGAGCCACCCAACCTTCCCCAACCCAACCTTCCGTGCTCTGCCCCATTCTCACTGGAAAACACACTAGGCTCCCTTATCACCTCCATCTCCCAGCTTACAGCTGCCATTTCACTTTTATGCTCTAAGATTGTCACCCCTTCTTGCACCGCTACTCCTTCCCAACTTCCCACGAGATGCACCTCGCCCCCTCACCCCAGTACAGCCAAGCTTAACCTATCATCGGGAAACTATGTTAACTCACTCAAGCCCTTGAGCGCCACCCCTCCTCAACTGACATACCCTAGCAACCCCACTATCTACGCCATTCCGATCATCACCTCTGTCAGAACAAAGCATCCACCTAAACCCCCCCCGAGCACCCCCTCATAAGTACAATATCCCGATCACCCTTCAGAGCCCTAGTGCCCCCGTCACCAAAACAGTCTTGACAGAGCTGCGCTGCATGCTTCACAACTGCAGATCTGCAGTAAAACACAAACTTGAAATCTCCGATACCATCACCCTTCATAATATTGACATGCTCTTCCTCACAGAGACCTGGTTCAAAGATACATCTCACTCTATATTTGATCTCCTATTACCCACAGGCTACTCTTTACTTAGGAATGACAGAACTGACAACACGGGGGGAGGTGTTGCAGTCATCTTTAGAAACGCCCTCCAACTCAAGGCCTCTCCTAACAGCTCCTCCAAAACCTTTGAATGCCTTTCTCTTGAGCTTCAATTGCAACACCGTTCACCCCTCAGATTCCATGTCATTTACCGCCCGCCTCGTAGTGGCCCTTCGTTTATGGATGAACTCACCGACTTCATCAGCGACCAATACTCGCGAAGTGACAATCAGACCTTCGTGGGTGACTTCAATCTCCACTGGGGAGTACCGCAAGACTCCTATGCGAACTCACTGGCCACTTTCCTATCCACTAACGATCTTATCCAACACTGCACTGAATCAACCCATTCTAAGGGCACAATCCTGGACCTTGTTATATCTAAAGCAGGCATGCTTTCTACCACTACCCCAATTCATGTAGATTGGTCTGACCACCTCCTCATCCCATTCTCTCTTCAACTTTCACACTCTATAACTCTTGGCCAACCCAAGAGGGCCATCTCATGGTTCCGGGATGCAAAAAATATTGATGTCGGTCCCCTCTGTGAATCAGCTTTGCTATCCCTTCCAAGGCTCGACCCGAACCTAGATGTTGACGAACTCACCTCTCAAAGCCTCACAGTTCTTGCAGCTGAAATTAATAAAGTCGCTCCACTCAAAAGCAAAAGGTTAAGGCCCACTCCCTCAGCACCTTGGTTCAACAAATCCCTTTATGAGGAAAGGAAGCAGCTAAGATCCCTGGAGAAACAATGGAGGCAAGTGCCCTCCTCCGACAATCTGGCCAAGCTTCGCTCAGCAAGATCCAAGTACCACAAGCACATCTTCCTTGGGAAAGCGACACACTTCAAAACCCTCCTTGATTCCGCCAAAAATAGACCCAAAAAACTATTTGATCTCATCAAAATGCCTAACTGCTCTCCCCCAACCTCCAAGGTGGATGATTCTACAAAGAGAGCAGCGGATTTTGCTATTTTCTTTGATGAAAAAGTGAAATCACTTGTGGATCAGGTCGCTCATCCTACCCCTCTAGAGGAGCGCAAATCCTTAGCCATTTGGCAGAGCTTTGACCCTATATCTGAAGATGCCCTTCTCAAGTGCATACGAGAAACGAAGCCATCCAACCATTCTCTTGACCCTATCCCCAGTGCCATTGCCATTGACTTCTATACCCATTCCCTCTCCTTTTGGACCACTCTGATCAACCTCTCCCTCTGGCAAGGCTCCCTTCCTGCCTCCTTCAAAACTGGGCAGGTCACCCCTCTTTTGAAAAAACCCACTGCTGATGCGAATGACCTCAACAACTTCCGCCCCATCACTAACCTTCCCTTTCTGGCGAAGATCACAGAAAGATGTGTAGCAAAACAACTCTCCTGTCATATCAAGGACAATGACCTTCTAGACCACTGTCAGTCCGGCTTCATCCAAAACTGCAGCACTGAAACAGCCCTACTGCAAGTGGTTGATGACGCGTTGAGGATACTCGATTCAGGGGGGTCCTGTCTGCTAATTCTCCTTGACCTTTCCGCAGCCTTTGACACTGTCAATCACAATACCCTCCTCAATATTCTTCAACAGAGAATGGGCATGAAGGGCACTGTGCTTAAATGGTTTGCATCCTTCCTTTCTGGCAGATCCCAAATGATCAAAATAGCGAACAGTCTTTCACCTCCTGTGGCGGTAGGTCAAGGTGTTCCCCAAGGCTCGATACTTGCTCCCACACTGTTCAATCTCTATTTAGAACCACTGGGAAATCTCCTAAGTAAATCCGGGATTCACTATCATCTTTATGCTGACGACACTCAACTCTACCTCAAGATTGCCTCTACTCACGATCTTTCCATCCTAAGCTCCACTCTCGACTCCATTCAAAACTGGATGTCAACTCATCAACTGATTCTGAATCCCTCCAAAACTGAATTCCTCCTCTTCTCCTCCTCACTCTCTCCTCCCCCGGTTCAATCATGGATGGATCAGATGAATCTACTAAACAATAAAACCATCATTGTCGACAGCGCCAAATCCCTTGGTGTCATACTAGACAAAAAACTTAATCTAATTCCCCACATCAATTCCATTGCGAAATCAGCTCGATACCAACTGCGCCTTCTTTGGGGAATCCGTCGCTTCTTCGCGGAGCGGGACCTTATAACCCTGGTGCAAGCACTGGTCCTCTCCAGACTCGACTACTGCAATTCTCTTCTTACTGGCCTCCCCAAATCCCACGTGTCCCCACTTAAGTCTGTTTTCCACTCAGCAACTCGTTTCATTTATGGGGCCAAAAGAAGCGATCACATCACACCGATGCTATCTACCCTCCGCTGGCTTCCCTTGGAGGCTAGAGCTATCTACAAGACCGCTTGTATCACCCACAAAGCCCTGCACTCCTCTTCTCCTCTCTACCTGGCGAACAAACTGAAACTCTCTGGAGGTTCTAGACCTTCACGCAATGCGGAGAATCTACTGCTTGAACCTCCCACTTTCAAGAAGGAAAGAACGATGGCCCAATCATTTTCAGGCAACGCAGTGAGAATCTGGAACTCATTGCCGCCTCAGCTCCGGACCACAGCCTCCTCCCAGGCCTTTAAAAGGGACCTCAAAGCTCTCCTCCTCCAGAGACACCTCCAAAAGTAACTCTCTTCTGTCTGTAGGAAGATCTCCCACTACTGATAATTTCTACTTCTCATGTCCATGGAAGTGCCTTCCCAGTGTGTTCTTGCGGTTAGAGTGTTTGCCTTTTATTGCAGTATTATCCATGTACTTGTGTTTGGTACCCTCTTGCAACTTGCACTCACCACTTTGCCCCTGTAACACACGGTTTGCTTCCTCTCACAGGTTTTTTACCTTTGATACTTGCACAAGTGCCACTTTTGCCTACGTAATCGTTTGATCTTGTGCTTGAGTGTGTAACATATACTGCAGTATTATACCACAAATTATACTCTATTTTCTCTTGTAGCCTGCACACTTGTCACTTTCCCCTCCTGAGCACTTTTTACTACCTCATGTATTTTTGGTAGCCCACATTTTTACTACCTCATGTATTCTTGGTTGCTCACAATTATCACTTTACCGTATGTAACATAACGAATGCCTCTGCAATCTGTTGCTCGTGTAACGTTCTCAGTTTGTATCTTTTCTGTTCCTATTGTGAAGCGCTCTGACACCTTCGGGTAAAGTCCGCGCTATATAAAATTGCATAAATAAAATAAATAAATAATAAAATCGCGCAAATCAGCACCCTCTTTAAGTAAAGACAAGTGTTGCTTAATTTCAGCCAGTGTGGATGATCCTAGCCATTCAAGGCAGAGTTTCCCTACACTGTATGTTGTTACTATCCCTGGATGTTGTCTCTGGGAGTATCTAGGGTCTTGTCTGGTCATTTTTAACCCCTGTGTTTTATTCAGGAATCTATCTTGACAGTTGTTTGTGTCAGTAGGCCAGACCAGATTAACCACTTTTTCCAATCAGGATGTGTTCTGTTTAAATGTAAAATTTTAGTTGCGTCTATCTCAATATCTGTTGTTGCATTTTCAGGTATTGGCTTTGGAATAGACAGTTTGTTAAGGTCTTTAATCTTAGCTAGGCCAAGACAGGATGTTTGATGAATTGTGTCATTTAAAAAAATCATTTGTTCTGGTATCATGCAGGTTCTGAATAATGCTTCTAGGCCTTGTACCTGCCACTCTTTCGTACCCCAGATGGTTTTTGTTTCAATGTTATTTTTCCAATAATCAAAACCAAATGTCATCATTTTTTCATAAAACGCTTCTGAATATATCAATTTAGTATTTGTCAGCATTGTTTTCAATCCTGTTTTATCTAACAGTTTATAATAAAACGTTTCTGCATCACTGGTGTTAAACCCTGAGAAGTACTTGAATTTCTCAAAGAATGTTTTAGAACTGCTTTTAGGTGGTGTAGCACAATGTTCCCATTGGTTATACTTAAAAACATTTCTAGGCTGTGCAGATTTATGCAAGTAATGGTCACCATAATGTGTGAAGCAGAACATCTGTTCATAACTAGACGAACCTTGTAAATATTCATGTTCTGTGAATCTAGCTGACATTACTAAATTAGACATCATGGGCCCGATTCACAGAATGAACTTAAGACTTAATCCTAAACTTACTACTATTTTGGTATTCACAGAATGCACTTACTACTTTTGGCATTCACAGAATGCACTTACTACTTTTGGTATTCACAGAATGAACTTACTACTTTTGGTATTCACAGAAGTTAGGATTTTGTCTTAAGTCTGTCTTAAGTCTGTCTTAAGTTTGTCTTAAGTCTGTCTTAAGTCTGTCTTAAGACAAACTTAAGACAAAATCCTAACTTCTGTGAATACCAAAAGTAGTAAGTTCATTCTGTGAATGCCAAAAGTAGTAAGTGCATTCTGTGAATGCCAAAAGTAGTAAGTGCATTCTGTGAATACCAAAATAGTAGTAAATTTAGGATTGAGTCTTAAGTTCATTCTGTGAATCGGGCCCCATGTTATTAATACTGTCAAAGTCCCAATCATCAGAGAATGTACTAGGTTTTACAAAGTCACTTAAGGAAACCTTGAGTTGATGAGGATACTTCGGGATCTCGACCGGACCATAGATCTCATAGTCAGTTTTCTCCCATACTACCCCACCGGGTATTGGAATGGCTGTGACATTCACTGTTGACAGTTCTCTTTTCTTCATGTGGGATGATCTGTGTGGTTTGAGGACTAAGTTGATGTTCTGACTTGCTGTGTCCATTGTACTATATTTTCCCTCAATGAATTTTCCCAAACAAAGTACCATGATGAGCCAAAGCAGGAGGAAAAATACACCTAGACCAAACCAGAACTCTAACCATGGGGAAATAAGGTAAATTTCCTTCAGTTGATGAAAGAGTTCCGTTGCTTCTTAAAAGTCATTTTTGTTTCTGGCATCACTTCGGGGTTGCTTTGAGCTCGGAAAAGTTGTCGAAATTGATGAAATAGCCAGAGGCAGTTCTGTCAATTGTTGGGATCGTTCTTTCAATTTGTCTCTCGGTAGCACATTCTGATGCCACACCATTGTAGACTGGTGTTTCTTGACGAACTGTTTCAATCTGTGTCTTAATAGGCATGAGTTCTATGACATTATTGCATAGTCCTTCTCTGTGCACTGCAGGCTGATCGAATGTGATTAGTCTTTCAGTTTGAACCTCTTGGATTGTTGCAAGTTTGGGTATTCTGTTGTTTCTTGGGAGTCCACTGGGCCTTCTGTTGATTATAGGCCACATGCTTGTGGTTTTACCAGGTCGATTGATACAACTCTGTTCTCCTTTTTACCAGCAAGGGGCGGTAGTACTACTGATCTTGTTCCGTTGACAGCTAAGACAGGTACTGCTTTTCTGTAAGAAGGCCCAAATTCCTTCTTCACCGCTATTTTTTCTCTGACTAGATCCCCAATCTTTGGAATCCAGACAGGCCTTGCTGGGGCTGTTGCTGGTGGTGCCTCGTCAGTGGTAGCTGGCTGTTGCTTTAACTTTATGTTGCTTAAGGATTTTCTTGGTTCGTTCAAGTCCTGTAAAACAGCCAAACGATCTTTGATGTCAAAGTCTGTTTTTTTATCTTGTACCCATGATACTTGACTATCTAAGTCCTGCTGAACTCGCATTCTAGTTCCGAACAATAGTTCGTATGGGCTGAAACCTTTTAGAGAATTTCTTGGCAAATTATTAAGACTGATCTGGACACTTATTAAATGTTTGACCCACCCAGCACCTGAACCTAATACCTTCGCTGGTATAGATTGCTTTATGTCCCGGTTTTTTCTTTCTACCACACTGTTCCCTTCGGGGTGTGACGGACAAGAATACTGCAACCCAACTCCCATGCTGGCCATGGCCTCCCTATAAGCTCGAGAGCTAAAAGCAGGACCCTGGTCAGAATGGAACATGGCAATTGCGTATGTGCCGATAAAGACTCGCAGATCTTTTATAACCGTTCTGGCGTCAGCCGAGCGCTGGGGCCACATTTTTTTAAGTGGATTTAGCCTTCATGATGTACAATGGGACGCGTTTCTCTTTTTTGATAGCGCGGATAGATTGCCTAATGCTTTCTATTAGGGCTTCTGACACTACACTGGCCGGTTCTCCACTGCAATCTCTATTGCAGTCTTCACAGTTTTTCGCAAACTCATGAATACCTTCACTCATTTCCGGCCACCAGTACTCTGATTGCAATTCTCTAAGAGAGTCCCTGATTGTTTGGTGTCTCAGACCCAACCCCATATGTGCCTCCTGTAAGAGGAAGCCCCTCTGGTTCCTGTTTGGAATTACCCTATCCCCCACTCCAGGTATTCGAGCAAAAGGAACGGAGTTCGCATCGATTACGTATGCATAATTGAGTGGATAGTTCACGGGTAGTGCTGCACAGTCGCCTTTTACGGACGTTTTTACTGCCAGCATAGTTTCCCCGTCTATGTATTTTTCTGCATGCTTTTTTGTGGCTACGGAAGCTGGTTTAGTTGCTTCCGCTGTGGCTGTATTAGCCAATGAATTCCCTGCAACGTGAACGCCATCACGTTGAAGACTCTGTGCGTGTATCACGTGAGTCTTTTGTAGTTCTTTCTGTAAAAGAGCTACCTGTTTCCAGAGCAATTTATGCTTTATTGTGGCACCTGTGTCATCTTTGTAATCATTTTCAATCCAGCTCTGCAACTTATTATTGTAATAATTGACGCATAAATTAGAATCGCACACGATAAGTGTCGGGAATTCACGTTCTGCATTTTCAAGCGCCATCTTTAAAGATCTGATTTCAGCTCTCTGAGCCGAACAGTACTTCACTGATTCAGTTTTTGTTATTTTCGGTCTGAATTTACCGCTCAGCCAGCGACCTTTAACAATCGCATAGGCTGCATCGTAGGATTTGCTCTCTACGTTGAAATGCTGTACAAATCTATCTGTATAGATTATACAGGCGTACTGTGGGAGAGGCAGAAGTTCGATTGGCAGAGGATATTCTTCTTCATATTCTAAATCATTCAGTTTTTTAAATTGCGGGCGAAATAGTATTTCACATCTTCCGCTCCTAGAGAATCTACATACTGTATCCATTTCGGATCCAGTGACACTGTAGGCAGGTTTACTGGGCTGAATAGCGCCTCGAAGGCGGATTCCGCTGTGAGGATATTAATCCTTTTGCCGTGTGCTAGTTCTCGTTCATTCGCTAATGCAGTCTGCACTGCTTTCAATGTATTTTCTGTGGGACTGAATGTTTTTTCTGCTTGTGTGTACAAGTGAGATTTAATTGAAATTGGTACCTTTTCTCCCTCATTAGAGGTCAGGTACGTGAATCCGCATCTTCCTGGGATGACTCGGATTACAAGATTGCGTGTGTTGTCACGTGTATCTAATTTTGTTTTTGCTAACATGTCTGTTTGCAGTGATCTCAAAATTTCTGTGTGTTTTTGAGTCCAATTGATTTGTTTAAATCAAGTTTAATTAGTTTGTAGAGAGGTTTAACCCTCTCTGCGTAATTTAGAATGTAAGTTCTACCGAAATTCAGAAAGCCTAGAATCGATTGTAAATTCTTCAGCTTTTTTGGAGCTTGGAGTACAGTGCACTTCTCTAAGAAGTTGTCCGCTAGGCTTTTTCCTTCACTTGATAATTCGTATCCTAAAAATAATACTGTCAGATGGGCAATTCGGGAGTTTTTAAAGTTGAATTTGTAACCCTCTGCTGCGAACCCAAGTATAATGGTGTTCACTCTTTTCAAGTGAGTATCCAAGTCGTCGTCTGTGAGATAGATATCATCTACGTAAGATAATGCCTCATCATCATATATTTGTAGTAACTCTGTTACTCTAGCTGAGAATAGTCCTGGGCTGTTCTTGAACCCCTGTGGGAGCCTACAGAAATTTTTCTGAGACCCCATTACTGAGAAAGCGGTCAAGTATCTGCTTTCTGGTGCAATGTTTTGACAAAAGAAACCATTAGATATGTCTAATGTTGTTTTATATTTTTTCCTAACTATGTTATTCATTAGTGCAGCACTATGCAAATTTTGTACTGCAAATGTTTTGCAACATGCATTAAGGTGTCTGTAGTCCAAAACTAGACGATATGAATTGTCTGGCTTGGAGACAGGAAACAAAGGATTGTTCATATGAGAGGTGCATGTTTGAATCACCCCCTGGTATTCAAGTTGATCTAAGATCTCCCTGACTTGTTTTTAGCTTCTTGCTCAATGGGATACTGCCTTTGTGCAGTTGGTTCACTTTTTACCTGGATTTTGTGAGGAGGAGAGTTCTCATCCCATCCTACATGATTTTTATATAATACCGGTGCCTGGGTCACTGCCCATTTCCTTGCATATGTATATTTTTTGTGAATCGGAATATGATTCGAGAAGGCAGGCATAATCATTTCTTCGCCACGAGGGCACTCCCTGACAAACTCTGGGGGCCAATCTTTTTCAGCTAACAGAATATCATAGCCTTTTGAGAGTTTATCCCAAAATAGACCCCTTATTTTCCTAGTCTTATCACCCTCTATACGCAGTGTTATTTCGTATATCTTATGGGGCTCGCTAAGTCTGGTGTCGGCAGTTTCAACCTGAATGTATTCATTTGTGTCCACTGTCTCCAGATGACTCATCAAGATCTTGCGGGCTATACTGATTTCTGCTGCACTGTCTAGCATTGTCTGTGCCCACTCCCCGTTTTTCAACTGTGTCCTCAGTATTCTCGGCATGTTCGATTACTCTAATACTGGCTACCTTTTTCTTTCGAAATTGAGATTTTTTACTCTGAGCAGGTTCCTTGTCTTTGGACTTGGTGTGCTCTCCTGGGTCTGACCGTCCTCTTCTTTCCGATTTTTGCGAAAAAGATCCAGAGGGACGTGTATCAATACTTTGATATCTACCAGGCTTCTTCAAATTATCCCTATTTCTAAGGTTATATCTTTTCTCAGAGGGCTCCCTCTGGGGAGACTGGTGTTCTCGAGTCGGAGTTCTTTCCCTCCGTCGAGGAGACCTTCCTTGGGAGTGGATTGTTTATTTCCATCCCAGCTCTTTTTAGGAGTGTTTGAATTATTTTTAATAAATAATTTTACTAACTCTCTATATGCTTTTGTTAGTTCTCTTATGTTAACTAAGAGTTCTTCACTTGACATTTTATCAATGTCTGGATGTGGTGTGTAGCTGGCTATAACTGGCCACGTTGCTCCTGGTCTACCTAGTGGACCGAGCCTGGTAATATGATCATTATGTTTTAGGGCGCCATTAAACCAGAGCACGTGCTCTTGGAATTTTAATGGGATTTCAATCTCCTCGAAAGGAGCGGACTCTCCCGAGGGATCCTCTATTTTGTAATAGTGGAACTCATGTGTTGCAGCGTTTGCCACTGGAAATGTTATCCATGAATAGAATACCTCTGTCTGCCGATATTTGTGTGCCTCTATCACGAAGACGACTGTGCCACCTTGTGTGGTCAGTCCAGTTTCTATAAGTTTTGACGTTATAGATTTTCTTAAATGTGCCGGGATGATTATTGCCCCGGTTCAGTAGTCCCGTCGGGACCCTGCTGAGTCGCATCTGCTGCGACATCAGTTCCGTTGTTTTCTACTGACATTTTATAAATGCAGGTTTTGCAGAGCAGGTCTCCAAGGAGACAAAGATTAGGTGCACAATATTTTGGAACACTGTATCCTTCAACGTTGAATAAACCAGAGCTTTACATAGGAATCTCTTCCTACTGAGTTCGGGCGGATTTTAACCTTTCACCCACTCCAGACGTCTATTGGAGTATTTACGGGAGAAAGGGGTCTGTGTGAAATATGCACGACTGAGTTACTCTAACGTCTTGCGTTAGTTTATCGCCTTACCAAACGTTTGGGCGCCATGTGGTGTAGTTCCTATTTTCCCAAAAGGCCCTGCGCATTGGAATAACATAAACAGTAGTATCGACGTAGAAGTGCTGATCTTCCAGGCCTCCACTGACTATGCTAAACTTGATTGGGTTTCTTACCAATTAGCCCAGAGGTCACTGGAAACTTTCTTGACTGAATAGGAAGTGATCAGCTTCCCTGGTACAGACAAGAAGGGATTCAGTTTTCCAACAACCGTGCAACATGACAACTTTGCTCCTCAGATAAGAGTCAATCTCTAGAGTCGTGTGAACAATAGACAGTTATTTTACTCAGTCAGTTGTTGTGAGTAAGTAAGTAGCTTTAAGTTAAGTTGGTTTTGCCAAGGTTTGCTTCAAGAATTCTCTCTAAGGGTTTAGTCAACACCATACCTCTGAAATAGAATGCTGGAGGTCTGGTATCTCCTTCAGGGAACTCGATATCCCAGTCACTCGCAAGAGTAGGCTGGAAACGCCGGAGCTGGATTTCTCAGCAGGAGAAAAGACAGCGGGCCTTATTTATGAAGGACTTGCGCCGCCGGTGCGTCACTTTTTCCCATGTTAAAAGTGACGCACCGGCGGCGCAAGGCCTTCATAAATAAGGCCCAGCGTCTCTCTCAGCGCGTCGAGGAGGAGGAGGAGGAGGGGCAGTGTCCGCGGGCATCTTGCATCTGCTGGGCTCTTGCAGGGGACGGCTGTTCAGCTCCTGTGTTCACCACACCATCGTTCGCTCGTTTAGCAGCGATAGCAGTAGCGATAGTGTCAGCATTAGCTTGACAGCGATAGCTTCAGCATAACAGCAGCATTTGCTTAAGGCAACGTTGGTAATATTTATACCTGAAAGGTGCCTGGTTTGACGTAAGTTTTTGGACATAAGACGTCAATAAAGATGTCACTAGGAAGTGATCGTCTATTAGTGCTCATTAGAGTTCTATTACTAATCAAAACATAGCAAGCGGGGCTTTTCCAGGTTGCTGAGTTTTTTTCTTGTTGAAGAACTCGGAGTGTTAATCTAGGAATCTTAGATAGTAACTTCTGCTATGTCATTGCACTAATGAGCTGCAAAGGAAGTTGCAGAGGAAGCAATTCTGAAATGTGGCTCTGTTCGTATGAGGCCAGAGACGAGTTTCTGAATATTGCATTTGATTGGTTATGCCAATATAGGGGTACAAAGGGATTATAGCTGTATAGGGGCATAAGGTCACAGTATCGATCAGGGTCCTAGATTAGAACGCGACAAGGCCAGGCCAAGAGGAAGGGGCAGTGGCTCTGCACTCTGCAGTACAAATAGGAATGGGTGGATGTGCACCCCATGGGGATCCTCGATGGAGGGACAGTGGTTTGGCTCCCCTCAGGCAAAGAGCCCTAGAATGAGGGCTGCGGGCATCGGACTGAGCGCCACACAGGCAAAGCCCCAGAGAGGGTGCTTCAAGGCTTTGCGCCCGCATGCAGGGGCCCAATGGGGTGTGAGGGGGCTCAATACCTCAGAGAAGAGGTCTGCTTGAATCTCACAGGAAGGGCCATGAGAGGCTGGGAGAGAGTCCCAGAGGATAAAGGCGGTGGTCTCACCCGGCATAAAGAGGCCACTAAACAGGGTGCATCCAGCTCAGAGAGCCTGCAGTGAAGTCTGCCCCACAGGTGGATGCAAGGAAGACAGGTTCTCGCACAGCTGAGGCAATCTTTTTTCCTCCTAAAACAGTCTATAAATGGTAACGTTTGTCTAAGGCTATGAGAGTAAATAAATTTGCCATTCAGGTCAGAGTGAGCGTTGGAACTTCAGACTGAGGTGAGCTGGGGCAGAGCAGAAAGTGTGTCTCTCTCGAAGAAGAAACCTAGGTTGGGATCCCGGCTCCCCACTTCATCAGCTTGTGTGATTCTTGGCCTATCGCGCCTCCTTGTATACAGCAACATTCGCAGCTCTTTCAAATGTAAATATTCTTATCTAGCTAATTGAAAGCTTAGAGCGCATCAAACAAAGTTGGTAGACACTACTGAGAAAAGCTGCAAGCAAATGCCGACCACAACAAGCAACGTACCTTTCTTGGATTGAGTGTTTCCGGTCCCTCTGCACGGGCGAGACACAGGAAGCCAGGCTGGACTGCTTGGGGCTGCCTGCTTGAGGGCGTGGCCACCAGCACAGACAGGAAGCGGACAGGAGCCTACCCTGCGCTCCTGTGAAGAGAAGGGAGCTAGCCGCCTACGAATCCCGTGCAGCGCCACTACCGCGGGACAGGACGAGAGGAGTATGAGAGACCCGGTGAGTGGGGGCGTCAGGGCGCATTGATGGCTAGACTGATAGACGGAAGTCATTTGGCGCGGTCATTAGGCACGTTCGGCATGTTCACAACACCAGAGCTGCAGCGCCCTGGAGAGCCTGAACACGTGATCCGAGCCCGCCAGCTGAAGCGTGTCCTTGAGGTGAAATCGCTGATGTTATGCCCATAACCACCCCCTCTCAGCCATTCCCAGGAAACCCACAACAATAGGTCTTTCGCTGGAGCAGCGATATGCGCTGCTAACACCAGCGAGACCTAATAAAAAGCACCAATCACATTAGTTCACAACAGCTGAACGGAAGTGCACAGGAGAGTGTGCACAGGGCCAGCAGAAGCGGCAGTGAGGCGGCTTTTTACATAACTTGTTGATTTTAATTCATTCCATAACATGAGAGCTATCGTAGAAATGATATATTGTAAGCCGTTCTTTTAACCATAATGGTGCCAGCGACAAGAAGGGTTACGAAGTTTGAGACGTGGAAATGCTTTGGAATTTAAAAGCAACCATAGTCCCAGTGAGGTGGCTTTTAACGTACCTTTGCGACTTTTAAAACCGTGGTTAAATAAAAATCACCAAGCACATTAGTTAACAACATCTGAACTGAAGCGCACAGGAGAGTCTGCACACGGCCAGCAGAAGCGTGTGCCACTTGCCTAAAATAATTAGAGACGCGGAAGTCATTAGGCGCGATCACAACAACAGATCTGCAGCACCCTGGAGAGTCAAGCGCGTGCCACTTGCCTGCAAAAAAAAAAGCGAGTGCAACTTGCCTATAAAAAGAAATGAGACCCGGAAGTCATTAGGCGTGATCGCAAAAACAGATCTGCAGCGCCCTGGAGAGTCTGCACATGTGATGCAAGCCCGACTGCAGAAGCGCGTCCTCAAGATGAAAATGCCGAGGTGAAGCACGTAACCACCCCCTGTGCCCCATTCCCGGCAAACCCACAACAATAGGTATTTCGCTGGAGCAGCGATTCTCGCTGCTAACACCAGCGAGACCTAAAAAGGGGCAAAACTTCAGGACTGGTATCCAGCAGAAGGGTTACCAGGAGGCTTAATGTAACCCATGTCATGCAACAGCTGCTTCCAGTCCACAGTAAAGTCTACTTCCAACAGGCCCTAAGGATAGCTCGGCAGGTGCAAAATGTTCTCTGTACAAAGGGGCTTTTCTCCCTGCCATCCCGAGGAGAGAAGTTCCAGGGGGCAAGCAGAAACAGAGGCTGTCAAGGCACTGGTCCTCTTTAGCAATGCCACAAACCATAGTGGTGCTAATGGATGCAGATTTTTAAGTCAAAAAGTTGGAGACAACCCTTGTCAAATTTCAGACAGGCAGACAACGGATCACCTCGTTCCTCACCGGAAGAACCCAGAGAGTCCGCCTCCCACCATTCAAGTCCGAGGCCTCTGAAATCATCTGCGGCGTACCACAAGGATCCTCACTCAGTCCCACCCTCTTCAACGTATACATGAGCCCCCTCGCAGCCATCGCCCGCCAACACAACCTCAACATCATCTCTTACGCGGATGACACTCAACTGATCCTATCTCTCACCAAGGACCCCAACACCGCCAAAACTAACCTACACGAAGGAATGAAAGAAGTCGCCGAATGGATGAAACAAAGCCGTCTGAAACTGAACTCAGACAAAACAGAAGTCCTCATCTTAGGTAAATCCCCCTCTGCATGGGACGACTCCTGGTGGCCGGAAGCCCTCGGAAATGCACCCATCCCGACAGACCACGCACGGATCCTTGGCGTCATCCTGGATTCTTCACTCTCAATGAACAGACAAGTCAACGCCGTATCCTCTTCTTGCTTTAACATTCTTCGCATGCTCAGAAAAACATTTCGCTGGATCCCCTCCGAAACAAGGAAAACAGTCACCCACGCTCTAGTCACGAGCCGACTGGACTACGGAAACACCCTCTACGCAGGTACCACCGCTAAACTCCAGAAGAAACTACAACGAATCCAAAACGCCTCAGCCAGGCTCATATTAGACATCCCACGCAACGAACACATCTCTGATCACCTTAAAGACCTCCACTGGCTACCCGTCAATAAGAGGATTACTTTCCGTCTGCTTACCCACGCACACAAATCACTCTACGACATCGGACCAGATTGCCTCAACTCTCGACTGTCCTTCTACACCCCCCCCCCGCCAACTTCGCTCTTCCAGCCAAGCCCTCGCCACTGTACCTCGCATCAAGAAGACCACCATGGGAGGCAGATCCTTCTCCTACCTGGCTGCCAAAACATGGAACTCACTCCCCGCTTACCTTCGCCTCACCCAGAATCACCTAGCGTTCAGAAAGCAGCTTAAAACGTGGATTTTTGACAAATAATCCTCCTCCCCTTCCTAAGCGCCTTGAAACCCTCTGGGTATGTAGTGCGCTATACAAATTTTATGACTTGACTTATGACTTGACAGGGCAGGGTTGGACCTTAGCTTCTTGGCCAATGACAAGTGACTTTAAATGCCACCCAAGGCCCAGATTAGCTGCAGTGACCACTTGTTTCAACCTTCGCCATACTGCACAGGATGAGGCAGGGGTGTCTGCTCTCCCCTCTCCTGTTCTGATTAACGTTGGAGCCCCACCATTCTCCAGCCCGAACTTATCTGAGCCATTGATTGGTGTATCAGCCAAATGCAAGTTACTGCTTTGTGCTGACGACATGCTGTTGTCTTTGACTTATCTGTGGGCTTCTGTTCCACATCTTACTTTCTTGATTGATAATTTCATAGTCATTTTGGAGTACAAGGATAACTGAACCAAGAGTGAGGTTATTTCATTTACACATTATGGTTCCCACCTTTCTCTGGCTATGTATGGTTTTATGTGGAAGAAGATGTGTTTGAAGTCTCTAGGCCTGTTGATCAATGAGAGTCTGCACAATATGGTGCAGGAGAACATACAGCCCCTTCTAGCCCAAATGAAGCAGAACTTCACTCAGCAGTCAGCTCTACAGGTCTCCATGTGGGGGAGAGTTCAGATGATCAAAATGGTCACGCTCCCCAGTTCAATTATATTTTTGGCATGCTGCTCCTCCAGATGTATGTGCATTGGCTCTTCTCCATTAACAGGCACATCAAGTTGTTTGTCTGTGTGAGCAGGGACCCTCAGCTCAAAACTGTGAGACTGCATGCTGATACTGGGGCAGGGGGGTTTTGCGCACCACCTTTCTCAGGTGGCTAACTTTTTGGCCTCCATGGATGCTCTTCCATACACTCTTGGGAATGCAAAGTTGTCCATACCCCCACGGGTATGGAACATCTGTACAATACGCAGGCTTCAAGATACTCCACTGCCCTCTAACTTTGAGGGCTACTTGGGGGACGTGGAAAGAGGCATATTGACTCCTGGGAGTCCATCAGGTGGTCCTCAAGGGGGCACATTCTGGTCCAATTAGAGCATGGCTACTGCCTGCCACTTGTTTACCTAGGACCTCTGGGGGGAAAGGAGAATTAGGATGATTGGGGTCTCTTAGATGGTGACTCCTTTTGTTTATTTGAGACACTTGAATAAATGTTACTGCTGGGCCATTCGGAGTTATGGTGTTACTGGAAATTGGGACACTGCCTTATGGGACTATTGGGGCTAGACCCTATCCATCTCCCCAATATTGGGGGATCTTAGGCTGTGGGGACTTTCTAGGGGAGCAATCTCTAATCTGTGTCAAATCTTCATTAACAAAGTGTACTCCAAGTACACATGCACCATCTCTTTGGTTTATTGGCGGGAACGTCTGAGCACAGAATATTCAGTTGAGGACTGCTTTGAGGTCTTGGACTTCCATGATCATTCCCCCAGGGAGGCACACCTGAAATATTTCTACTTCAAGGTTAACCATGACTGGTATTGGACTCCATTTAAACTGTGCAGAGCCTGGCTACTGTTGACAGATGGCTGTTAGCACTGCTCCTCTGCTGCGTGTGACTTGTTTCATGTCTTATGGTCATGTCCTGTTCTGGTACCCTACCGGCACTGTGTGGGAGGCAAACCATTTTCTTCAATAGCTACATTCCCTTTCAGAACAGTGCCAAGGTGTCTCTGTTATGCAATTTTATGGAAATGGATGTTGTGTCCTCCCATTGGCGGCAGTGGCTGGCGACAGCCCTCATGGTGGCCAAAATATGTATCCTCCATCATTGGCGTTTTCCCTACTGCCTGCTCCCCAGGAATGGGTCATGGTGTTAAAATGGGTGGCCATGTATGAGTGGCAAGTCTATAAACATCTGAATCGCTTACATGTGTTTGAGGAGGTGTAGGGTCCCTTCTAACATTTGGATGGGCTCAAAGTTTTGCACTACTGGGTGGTATTCATCCCATCTGTTCACCCCAGACTCTGGGCCCCATAATCTTTATTCTAAGGGGTTACATGTGTGGACAATCCGCCATAGGTAGCAGCATTGGTTCTGTAAGGGGGCATTCATGTGGCTGGCTTTGCCCGACGGTGCGGTGGAGTGGGTTCACTGTTGGTTGGGGGATCAGTGTTGGTGTCAGGATATGTGGGAGCATGGTTGCTACCGGGCTCAATGTTGCTGTGGCAGCAGGTGAGTAGGATGGTACTTGTTGATTGGTAGTCTTCTTTAGCATGAATGTTGTGGTATGTTGCTTCGTGAGGCACCCAATTAGTTAGTTATTAATGCTGTACATACTTCTGTAATCATGTATTTGATTTAGTATCTTTCTTGTTTGTACAACTTTTTTTCCAGCACTTTCTGTCTGTTGGACAAACTTATTGCGTCTTCCTCCTATTTTTTTCCTGACCTGCTGTTGTGGGCTTTAGGACTATGGGCACTTTACTACTGCTGATCAGTGCCAAAGTGCATATGCCCTCTGTGTAAATTGTTATTATTATTGGTTCTTCCCTGATTGGCATATTTGATTTACTGGTCAGTCTCTAGTAAAGTGCATTGAGTGTGCCGGGGCTGGTAAATCAAATACTACTAGTGGGCCTGCAGCGCTGATTGTGCCACCCACATGAGTAGTTCTTAAACGGTAACTCAGAACAGCCACTGCAGTGTCTGTGCCCAGTTGTTAGCTACCAGGTTGACTTGGCCAGTGCACCCACTTGCCAGGTCCTAACCTTCCCTTTTCTTACATATAGGACACCCCTATGGTGGGCCAAAGGAACCCTCCTGGGCAGGATGCAGTGTATGTGAAAGGTAGGACATATACTGATGTGTGTTACATATCCTGATAGCAAAATACTGCCAATTTCGTTTTTCACTATTGAAAGGCTATCTTGCGCCATAGGACAGAATGGGGAATGCTTTGTAACATTTTACAACCATATCTTCCCATAGGGACCTCTGGTCTGCAAAGGTCGCACTGGCTGAAACCCCTCGCATCCACAATAGCCAGAGCAGGTGGAAGATTGTTCTCCCACATTGCACTCAGAACCTGGAACGAGCTACCAGTAAATATCTGACTCGCCCCCAAACAGAACACCTTCAGGAAGACCCTCAAGACCTGGCTCTTTGGATGAACGGATCGGCACGCATCCTCCCTGCACCCTCCCCGCAGTGCCTTGAGACCCTCACGGGTGAGTGGCGTGCTTACAAATCCCTGATTGATTGATTGATTGATTGATAGAAAAAGTTTAGGCTCTCTGAACTCATACTTTAATAGCACATCAGAGTAGGGGGAGGAGTTCTCACTTGCACATGAGTAGACCCTGTCTGCATTTAGAGTGGTGGGAGGAGATTTCCTTTGCACCTGAATAGGGCCTATCTACCTTACACAATGCTGTCTCCACCTTCTGACGGACGGCTGCACAAGAGTGGGCAGAACTGGTTTGTACTGGGCTAGGAGACCCATTCAAAAAGAGAACAAAGACATCTCAAAGTATGAGACCTAAAGACTTTGGACTACTTCTGCAATCAAGAGGAACCTTTGCTAAGGAGAAGAGCTGGAGAAACTGAGAAGAAGTACTACCCTTGTTGTGTGTCTGGGGTTGGCCTGCAGTTGCTGTTTCTGTTTCTGCCAAGTAAAGGAGAAGGACTTTGCTGTGTGCTGTGTCCCCTGCTTGAGGAAAGTTTCCAAGGGCTTGAGTAGAGCTTGCCTTCTGTTTTGAATTCTCAGGAACACAAAGACTTCACCCCCAGCTTCCCTGAACTTCCCTGCTGGGAGTTCTGACCTGTTAGGAGCGCCTGTGACTGTGTGGACCTCTTGGGCGTGTTTCAGCTGCTGGGAGGTGGAAAGCAATGCAACAACAAGAAAATTGACACATTGCTCTTCTTGCAACAGTTTTTCAGGTGCAATGCCGTTGTGCGAGAAGAATCTCCTCCCACTGCCGCACCACTGCTGAAACCGACGCAGCGCCTGTCACCGCAGCAAGAATCCATGCATCGAGGGATCGTGGCTGACAAAATAGACACAGCGCCACTCAATGCTGTCGCATTATTTACTGATGAATCTCGGATTTCCTCACATCGTCCCTGTGTGGCAAGTTTTCACCGACATATCACCCGCGGATTGGAGTCGTCTCAGAATCGACGCATCACTTCCCCCTACAGAGTGGACATGGCGTACCGCTCCCTTGTGTCCAGCGAAACTGTCACATCACATCCACTAAGGTCCCAGGAATCTATGCATCTCTTTGTTTTTCAATGCTTCCCATCGCTGCAGCTGTTTGGCATGGTGAATTTTGTCGCAATCACAGGTACTTTGCAAGAAATCACGCATCCATAGTTTTCTATGGACTCAGTTGCTATAAACCTTTTGAAAGTCATATTTGTAACTGTGTATGTTGGATTTTTTTCGTTTTGATCTTGTTCCCTATTTGGACAAAGGTACCTACCTCTGCCAACTAGAGACCCCCATTTCTAACACTGTTGTACTCTCTCAAATGTATGTATGTGTTATGGGATACTGGCAGGTGCTGCCTGTAAAACTTTGAAAATCTGAATAAAGAAATGTTTACCAAAAAAAGAACAGCGCAATATACTAGCAAGTATGGTTCGGTGCGTGGTACAGGGGGCAACAACAGCAATTGATAAAATCGCAGTTGCACCCGTGATGAGTGCTCCTGGGAACAGGGGTATGATGTCTCTGATGACAGTCATACTGCAGCCATTTAAATATCTCAAGCAGCCATTGAGGAGAAGAAAAATACCATTTCAATAGATGTTAAGCTGCTCTTGTTAGACTTCAGGAAAATTGCGGAAAAAGCTCAAAACACAGAGTCTGATGTTAAGGTAGTTGCTGGGGAGATGCATGATCTGCAAAGCAATTTCGATGAATTGAGCATCTTTTAGGAGATAACAGAGGATGCCAAAGGGTGTTCAAGGAAAAATTATCTGCAATGTATAGGATTCCTTGAGGGTGTAGTGGGGACCTCCATTGAAAGCTTTTTAGAGGACTGAATATGGAACAACAAGGAGATTGTGCAACTGGCTATGTACTCTTTCTACCTTGTTTCAAGGTGGAAAGAGCACATAGAGCATTATGGTCAAGGCTGCCACCTGTGGCTCTGCATAAGGCGAATATAACCCGCATCCTTAACCACAGAGAGAGATCAAGACATAATTTTGCAGGCAACACACACATGTAATAGGCTTCTTAGTCCTATTGATTGTCTGCTGTGCCGCCAACTGGGATTATGTCATAATAAAGAAATCATAATGAAGACAGAAATCAGTGATTTACCCATAATGAAGAAAAATGAAAATGAAAAAAAATTAATAAGTAAAATTAAAGCATAGTACTCATATTCAACACAAGTACATTTTGTATTTGCTGTCTATGTATTTATCAATCATGGTATTACTTATTTCCACAGCGCCACCCAATATTCCTTAGGGCAAAATATGGCAAAAATGTGCATTTCTTCCCTTTTTAATTTCAGATGGAAAACATTTCACTGTGGCAGAAAATCCTTCCATTGTTGTATGTTTAGCCAATTACAGGGGTTTCCAAATAACGACCTGCCTAATTAATGTCAATTAGGCAGGTTGTTTTCTGAGCCCCTTTGATTGGAGATTTTGTGAATCAACCTGTTATTACATAGGTTGCATCCTAAAATCAGATGCAGGTCATAAATGTTTTAGGGCCATATTTACTAAGATTTTGCATCAAGGTTACGCCACTTTTTTGTTGCAGACCATACGCAAAATCTTTTGGGTTTAAAAGCGACACAAATTTGCATGGCTTTGTGTGGTTTTATAATAAAAAATCAAAAAAAGTAACACAACGCAGCACCACTGACTTGCATTACCTTGTGTCAGGCAGTGCTACATGGATGGAGCATGGACGTTCTACTGCATCCACCCATGTATTTTGACGCAAACTCATATTTACAAATATTTGTATCTTGACTACACCTGGTCACTCTTGCAGTTCCCATTTTGTAATTAAGTGAACCACTGGAACATTGTGACACGTTAGGCTCGGTAATTACTCAATAGAGAAAAAGTTATCAAATTATGAATGCCATTTTTACACAGATAACATGATAATTTCGCAGCGTCAGCGGAACCGGAAATGTATACCAATTTGTTTTTAAATAAAGAGAGTCGTTAGCGCTGGCAAATTCCTTAACTCGTCGTGAACTCAGATGGCTTATGTTAAAAATATAGGTGAAGGGCTGTGCACTTTGTGTGGGATTCATCCGAAAAATGCACTTCGTAATTAAGGTTCACCTAGCAAATTGCTGAAGATCTTGACACCACCTCCATAATGCGACATACATTAAAATAGCTATGGAATCAAATAGGAGCATAATAGCAATACTTTCAAGCACTTAGGTTTTGTAGTTTATGATAAATGCATTGCTCACTGGGGGCTCTATCCAGAAAATTTAACATGTGAATTATATTTCTATTCTCATATTTATTTCTGTGGGCATTTTAAGTTGTACATAAGTGTTTCCAGATTCTCTTTGAATACCTTATTCTTCCTACAATGTGTACATTAACACCTGCATAGCTATTTGTCTGACAATGGGACAAAAATCATCTGTAATTTTAAACTACTGAATGCTTCATTGTACTTGTTTATATGGATATTCTATGTACTATTTTTAAGGTAATTTACTGATATACCCTAATACCTAGCAACACGCAAGTTGTGAGAAAATGCGTCACCTTATCAGGCTTTCTTCTTCCAGTCAGATGAGATTTTCATTGATAATGGATGAGTGCTTTACCTTTGTGGATTTTATGGAGATCAAATATCATAATTCCATACACATGTACCTCTAACTGTATACAGGTCCTTTAGAAGTGTATAGAAAATCGCACGTTTTGGTATTTTCCTGGCTACCATTTGAGAATCAGCCAAATGTTTAGATGGGTGTAAATATTCTGTTGTAATGATGGCTCAGTGCTTTTAGCATTCTTTGCTGAAATGGCTGACATCTATTGGACGGCTGCTCACTCATTCATATTCGGCAAGGCAGGCCCAGCTTTCAGTGCTTCTGAAGTTAAAAAATGGAGTACCCTTAAACTGACAAGTGTCCAAGCATATTTTACATAAATCACAATTTTTGCAGAATTCGCCCTTGTTACATGTTAAAAACGTGGGCCTTATCTAGACGTTGGTAGGCAGCTTACCAGCACTTTGAGTTAGTGGGGGACTATCTTCAATATCTAGCAGGTGGATATCTCTGTGATGACATTAGGGAATATTGGTGATGGTCAACACTGTGGGGGGAAAGAAAGCTGTGGCCGTGCAAGACAACTAGTGATTTTTTTAAATCTCTTGGTGTCAGTCAAAGAAACTGCAAATGGGGGCAAGTTAAGGAACATTCTTACCTTTGGGTAATACAGGCCAGGGTGGAGCTATAGGGGCCTATTCACAAACTTCATTTTGCCATACACTTTGTCGTACTACTATGAAATGTTATTCAAAACCTTTGTGCATAGTTTATGCCACTGCCTTTTCTATCTTTTTCTGTGCGGAGATCTCTGCCCCAGTCGCTGCGGCAACACTAAAGAGGTGGAGGGGGTGAGGGTGGAACACGGGAGGGGATCGCGCGGGGAGATTGTAATAATTTTAAAAAATCCTGCACCACACTAAGCACAGTCCTTCCTGGTCCCAGCAAGCACTGGGACCACGTTGTAGACTCTCTGCAATTGGTCCGAGTAGGCAAGAAAGACGCCAATCTCAGACCAGGGACTCTGTGTGATTTCTCCAGCCGGGTTGCTCAATGTAGCAGGGCTGGAAAAAACCTAAGTCTGTAGGTGTGTTTCGGTCATTCTGAGACAGCCCGACAAAACACATATGCGCACTTAGGGAGTGGAATGCACGTCGTGCTCCTCCTCCCAATGCCCCACCCCTCCCTTCGCAAGCTGGCTCAGAAACAGAAAATGAAAAATAAAATGATGACATTGTTTTATTTTTCATCTACTGGCTCTGAGCCAGGCAGGGGGCGATGCTTTTCCGCCATTGCGGCAGAGCTACCAATGCTCTGCCCAGAGTGAGTAGTCTCTGCACACATAAGTATACTTTTCAGTAGTAAATGTGGGAGGATTAGAGGAGTGACTGGAAAATAAGGGAATACTTACTACCAAAGGAGGGGGGTAGGGAAGAGTGAGAAGGGGGTAAGGAAGGGTCACAGAGGGGTTTGGAAGGTGAATCTAGCCATCCATAAAAGAGTAGGCCCAATCTCAGTCACAAACTGCACTTCTAAAGTTAACACAGAAAGGGATCCAAAGCGATATTATAGAAGTGTTGAAGTAAGTCCACCACCACACAAGGCCAACCGCTGGTATTGCACTACCCTTCCCTTGAAATCAATAGCGTTAGGAATTTTAAATAAAATAATAGAAAATAATGTTACATTTATAACATTAATAAATATATTTTAATGTTAACAAAGATATAAATATAGTACATATGTTTAATAATTATTAAATCATAATATTGCTTTTACTTTAGGTGGGAGTTAATTTGTAAATTTTACCTTGAGAAAAATACATTTTAATGCAATTTAATATATTTTTATTAATTTTAATAATAATTAAAAGTGATGTCTACAATTACTTAATGTAATTTATTGACATTTAATAACATTTTTGTTACATTATTTTCAAATGTAAAAAAGTTATCAAAATATGTACTATTCTTTAACATTAATATTATATTTATTTATATTTTAACTATTTGAAATAATTTAAGTCAAATTAACATTATTTCTAATGGGTTTTACATTTCAGTTCATCTGAGACCATGCCTCCATAATTGTATATGGAAGGCTGTTGCATTAAGAGGGAATGGCCATGTGTGGTGCTAGACTTACGATTATATTTAGTAGTAACTTACAGAAGTAATTTAGTCCCCACCTTCCTTTCCGGGGTATGGAGATGTGCAAGTCTACACTTTTGAGTAACTGTACACAGTAAAGTGTTTTTGGTACATCTAGTTGTGTGCTTCTTTCCATAGGCCACAGTTTTCTCAAACCAGCACATTCAATAGTAGTGGAGATCAAAAAACTATGCTCCTGTTGTGGCAAAAAGCAACTGTTGTTCTTTTCTCATGTACCCTTCTACTGGATCCCACATAATGTGGCACTTCTTGCCTTGGATAACCATATGGGGATTCGGGCTAGAAGGTGTAAAATATTATCTAGTGGACATTGCTCACAAAACCGGTTCCTTGTTCAAATTCTCAGAAGTGGATGGTACAAAGGCACATTGCAGCCCACAGCCAACATTTGAATTTTCAATTGTATATCACTTGTGAAGTTTTTGTGCATTTTTACCACGGTCTTACCTAAATGTTATTTGAGTGTTTTGGAGTAAATAAATATACTTGCAGTGTTTAAGGGGTTAGGGCGCATGTACTGGGTTGTGTGTAGCAGCCTTACAGTACTCAGAGTCCAAATATGGCAGCAAATCGGGTAAAGAAATGGGATATTATGAAAGAATTCACTTTTTCATGCAGTGTAAAATCAAACTACTCTCAAGATGCAATTATTAACTTTCCATGCTAAAGAAGAGCCAGATCTTCAGCTTCCTATGGAAGAGAGGAGGAGGCTCTGCTGTGTTGTCAGAGGGTGTACAAAGTTTTGGTTGTGATGTAGGAGAATTAGCAATCTCCTATTGTGCCTCTGTAAATGTGCGGTGTGTGAGAGTCAAGTGAGGCTGAGCATAGGTGTATGGCAGCCTGGTTAAATTATGTGTGACTGTTCAGGTATGCTGGCCTATTGCTGTGCAAGAATTTGAATGTGTGTGAGGAGTTTGAATTGGCTGTATTTGTGAATAGGGAGCCAGTGGAGCTATCTGAGGTGTGGTGAGATGTGGGTGAGGAGCGGGAGATTGCGTATGAGTCTTTTGGTGGTGTTCTGGATGGTCTGAAGTCTGTATAGGAGCTGCTTGGGGAATTCGGTGAGGACTGTGTTGGTATATTGAAATCTGCTTATGATGAGTGCTGGTGTGATGGTGCATTGGGTGTTCTGTGACAGCCACTTAAATATCTTTCATAGCATATGTAGGATGTGGAAGCAGGCAGCACTCACTGCGTTGACTTGCGCCATCATGCTGAGCTTGTCATCCTGGATGATCCCCAGATTACTGGTATGGTTGTTGGGTGTTGGTCTGAGGTCTGTAGACCACCGGGGGGCGTCTTACAAGGAGGTCTTGTTTCTGTAGATCAGTCCTTTCATCTTGTCGGAGTTGAGAGTCAAGCAGTTGGTTCTCATCCATTCTGCTATCATGGTAATGACATTTGTGAAGGTGGTGGTGGTTGTCTTGTCTGTCAGAGAAAGTATTAGTTGTGTGTTATCGGCATAGGAGTTGAGGGTGATGCCTTGGGATCAGACGATGTTGGCGAGCGCAATCATATAGACATTGAACAGGGTAGAGCTGAGAAACAATCCCTGCGGGACTCCACAGATCAGGCTCTTGGTCCACAATGTGAAGGGTGGCAGTCCGAATTTTTTGGTTCTTCCTATGAGGAAGGAGAAGATCAATTTGAGTGCAGATCTCTGTACTGGGGTGAATGTATGACATTGTTCTGCATTCTGTCCAACAGTTGTTCTTTTTCCAATTTGAGTGCAGTGCCAAGCTCATGAACGGTTCTGATGAGTGTGTAGTGGGAAACCATGTTGAATGCCGCTGTGAGATTGAGCAGGGTGAGGGCGCTGTTTTTACTTGGTCCAGAAAGGGTCCGGATGCGAAATGGTGACTGCGATGAGTGCTGTTTCAGTGCTGTGTTTTTTTTAATTCTGACTGAGTGTAGTCCAGTAGGTGGTGGTGTTCGAGGGGATTTGTGAGTTCCTTGTTGATGGCCATACTTATCACGTTGGATGGGGTGCAGGGAGAAAGGACGGAAGATGCTCAGTTGACTCGGGTCAGCCTCTGGCTTCTTGAAGAGGACGTTGACCACTGCATGCTTCCAGTCTTCTGGGAATGTTGCAGATGTGATGGAGGTGTTGATGATGTGAGTGAGGGCGGTGCTGCTGGGTGATTCTCCAAGGCTGTAGGCATGGTGGTTCCATAGATCTGTTGGGGCTGCTTGAGTAGATGGTCTGCATGATCGACACTGTGTATTCTATGATGACAGGTGGTCATCTTGGTTGGTTATGAGCAGGTTTGCAATGTGATTGCTGGGGTCTGGTTGGTGTAGGATGTGTCTGTATATGTTTGTGATTTTGTCGTGAAAGAAGTCTGATAGGCTGTCATAGAGATCTTGAGAGGGAGCAACGCTGCTGATGGAGGCCAAGGATGTGGTGAAGTCCTTGGCAATCAAGAAGATCTCCTTGCTCTTCCCTTCAATGTGTTCAGCGAGCACTTTTTCTTGGTGTCACTCAGTTGCTAGAGGTATCGTCTTAGTGCAGCCCTGCAGGTTGTTCTGTCGATGGTTTCGTGGCTGGTTCTGTGAGAGCTGAAATATCATATTTCAAAATGGAAGTGATAATTATTGAGCACTATAATATATTTCTGTTTATATTGGTGCATATTGTAGTCCAGTATAGAAGTGCACTGTAAGAGGAATGTAGACGATGTGTCAGTAAATGTCACAATTCACTCCATGGTTCTTTCTGATGCTAAACTCCCTGGCACTGTGCTACACGTCTATAGTGACTTCTAGCCTCTTGAACAATATTCAAAACTTGCCTTTAATTTGAGATTTATGTTAGGCCTTGTGGCAGCCTGGCCGCTGTTCCTGCTAAAGACAGCATTTTCTTGAATCCCCTTCTAACTACTTTCTCTTTACCTTTGCTGGCCAGTGATGGGAGGAGGGATCAGCATATTTGTGATTGGTTGCTGCTAACTTGATCAGACATGAGGCATGTGAACATTAGTAAGTGTTTGCCTCAGTCCACTGTTGATCATTCACAAAGGGACCTGTTAGATTGACCACCTGTTTTCATAGAATTTCTGATTCTTCTCATCCAGCATTTCAGTTTCCTGACCCAGAAGTGCTTTGTAATACATTATTGTTTCCTGAACTTGAACTGTGTAATAGCAGGCACTTGTTTCTTGAGCTATCTTTGATTTGCATCACACCCTTAATCCCAGCTGTAGCACTGTTTACCAGTCTTGCATTTTTAGCAGTGTTTCATTGTGTACTGAATAGGAACTTTTTTCAATGCAGTTTTATTTTTTTGCCTTATGCTACTTTAAGTGCTGTCCTTGCTTTCCTATCCCAAGTTACTTACTCCTTAATTCCCCGGTATGCTGCCTTCCTTTTCCTGTTGACTCATCAGAATCCCAGTATGCTGCATTCCTATCGCTCCTGCCTTAGTTCCCAATCTAATAATATATTTTGGGTGCTTGCCTTCTGCTAAGAATTACAACTGTTTCCCTTCCTTCGTATTGAGCACTATACCCCCTTGCTCCCTGTCTGTTATTGATGCTTAGTAACATGTACGTTCCTGTGTGATTGTCAGGATTCTTGTGCAGGATGACAACCTAGGTGGCTTTTCTATGCGCTTTGGGCATATTTACAAGCCCCTATCTCCACCATGTCACTTTTGAGGATGTTGCATTGGCAATAGGGGCTTTGCCTTATTTACAAGGAAGCGTTAAGTCACTTAACGTGACTTAATGCTGCCTTGTAAATAAAGTACCCTTTCACGCTATACTTAGCGTGAAAGGGGAGGGCAATGGGAATTGCTGTGGGCCTTCCACCGCAACACCCATTGATATTGACGTTGCCCCATATTTACAAGGGTGGCGTAAATATGGGGCAGCGCCAAAACCTGTGTTAATGGTTCTTCCTATGAGGAAGGAGAAGATCTATTTGAGTGCAGATCTCTGTACTGGGGTGAATGTATGACATTGCTCTGCATTCTGTCCATCAGTTGTTCTTTATTTCCATTTGAGTGCAGTGCCAAGCTCATGAACGGTTCTGATGAGTGTGTAGTGGAAAACCATGTTGAATGCCGCTGTGAGATTGAGCAGGGTGAGGGCGCTGTTTTTACTTGGTCCAGAATGGGTCTGGATGCGAAATGGTGACTGTGATGAGTGCTGTGTTTTTTTTAATTCTGACTGAGTGTCTACACCATGTCACTTTTGAGGACAATGCAGTGGCTATAGGGGCTTTGCCTTATTTACAAGGCAGCGTTCAGTCACTTAACGTGACTTAATGCTGCCTTGTAAATAAAGTACCCTTTCATGCTATACTTAGCGTGAAAGGGGAGGGCAATGGGTATTGCTGTGGGCGTTCCACCGCAACACCCATTGATATTGATGTTGCCCCATATTTACAAGGGTGGCGTAAATATGGGGCAGTGCCAAAACCTGTGTTATCCTGGCGAAACGAGGACAAATGTTTAATTTCTCCTCGTTTTTGCTGTTTTCATGTGTGCTGCGTTGTGCACCACTCATGGAAACAGCAAAACACCAATGATTGTTCGTGTGCAGGAAGGTGTTCCATCCAGCACATAAACATTTTATATTTACAAAAATGCAACTTTTATGTGAGCTGCATAAAACAGCACACATAGAAGTTACAAAACACCATTTAGAGATGGTTTAGGTGTCCCTTCCTGCACATAAACAATCTTCCCCTATGGTGCAAGGGTGCCTGCGTTGGCACTAGGCAGCTAAATTTAGCTACAGCACAGGGGGAAGTGCAGGGCTACACCATATTCTTGTAAATATGATGCATCCCTGCATTTATAAAGTGACGGAGCGTGTTGTTAGACTATTTGATTTAACAACATGCTTCGCCACTTTAGAAGTAAATATGCCTCTGTGAGTCTTGCTTTATGTTACTCTCTACGCCAATGATTGGTCATGTGCAGGAACCTTTCCCTTCCTGCACATAAACAATCATTGTAAGAAAATGATGTTTTTCAGCTTCTATGTGTGCAGGGGAAGTGCAGGGCTAAACCATAATCTTGTACTTATGGTCCAGCCCAGCATTTCTAAAGTGACGAAACGTGCTGTTAGCCTATTAGGTTTAACGACACGCTTCACAACTTTATTAGTATATATGCCTCTGTGAGTCTTGTCTTTATGTTACTATCTAAGGCACCACAACGTATATCAGCTTCACGGAGCCGTATATTTGGATATTTTGGGGACGAGTACTTTCAGCAATTCCTATTGAGGAAATTACAGAATTTCTGTCTTACTGTGTGAAGCTCCAGACTGCTTTTGTCAATACAATTCAGTCCCAGCCCCAGTTTCCGCATTACTCCCCCTCTCTGTGAGACCCCCAAATTGATGGCAGTCCCACATCGCACAACCTTCCAGCTATTTGCACACTGGCTGTGCCACCAGATCTTGTCAGTCTGGCTTGGGGAAGGCTGTTGGAAGTTCCTGCATGGGCTTTCCTACACACTTAGATGGTGTGAGAGACTGTGTAAGCCTTGCCCTTCAGTGGTTGCTTTTGGTGGGGTGGACAGTGGGTCATACACGACCTTGTGTAATTCAGTGGCCTTCTTTGGTGAGGCTAAGATGTTTAAGAGCCCAACCCTTAGTTACTTGTTATGGAGTAAATGCAATAATGTAAGATTGCATGCCCTCAATTTACTTTGTATCTTTGATTATTGGAAAGAGTGGTGAACACCTTAAGGGACTGGGTACCAAAACAATCAGCAAGTTGGTGAGATAGAATTTGTGTGGCATTTGTTTGAATTTTGGCAGAAGGTGTAGCCCTTTCTTCTTGGGAAGTGATCACTTGAGATGTTTGATTTTAAGTTGTGACTCTGTGTGTGAAGAGAAGGTTTACACAGTTGCAAGTGAAATCACTGATGAGACTGTTGTGAATTAGGCCCAGTGTCTGTAACAAAGGAAACCTGAACAAATACAGGAAACTATTAATCCATGTGTGAAAGCAACCAATGGACTCACCAAAGAGGTATTTGGGAATAAGTGCGACATGAAAGCAACACATATTCCTAATAAACTATTCACAGAACTTTGGGTGTTTGAGGTAAGAATTCCCCAAAATATTTGGCTTTCCTCATTAAAGTGAATGTTAAGTGTTCTCCCCAGGTGAGTGCATCAGCCTAAATGGACTCCCACTCTGGAGGAGCCTTACCGGGACACGTGGGAGGGTTGTTGCTGTGACGGATCCCGCCGTTTCTTTTGCCTTGCCGGCCACTTCACCACCTCTCGCGGCCCCCGCTTCGCGGGAGCCGCTCGTGGGATATTGAATCTTCCTGTGGCTGTGGGACTCTGTCTGGACCCCAAGGACTGTGGAGCAGCTAGGAATCACCCGCCCTACAGCCAGGACAGAGGCGGGACTGCGAGGACCATCCTGCTCAGCGGCGCTGATCGGCCGCAGCTGGTCCTCTTCCCGCCCCTCCTGCATAAAAAAGACCTTGCAGAGAGTGTTCCTTGGAGGAGCCTTATCGGGACACATGGGAGGGTTGTTGCTGTGACGGATCCCACCGTTTCTTTTGCCTTGCCGGCCACTTTGCCACCTCTCGCGGCCCCCGCTTCGCGGGAGCCGCTCGTGGGATATTGAATCTTCCTGTGGCTGTGGGACTCTGTCTGGACCCCAAGGACTGTGGAGCAGCTAGGAATCACCTGCCCTACAGCCAGGACAGAGATGGGACTGCGAGGACCAGCCTGCTCAGCGGCGCTGATCGGCCGCAGCTGGTCCTCTTCCCGCCCCCTCCTGTGTCTCCCCCTTTAAACTTTGGGTAACCCCAACGCGCACGCGGAACGCGCGCATGACTCAGCGCGGGCTAAGCCCGGGCAAAGGGCAGGCCCTCTGTGGCCCTCAGAGGCCAGAGGAGGCCGGGACGGGCTACCCCCCTTGATCTTCTATGAAGAGGTAAAGCCACTGATTGCCCACTCCACTGACTATTACATCTGGCTTGACACTGTTATCAATACCTATAAGGGAATGCCTACTTAATATATCCCTCTGGTTGAACTTATGCCCAAAGATACTAGACGGGCACACTATCGTCATTGTGGTACGATTGATTAAATAGTACAGTTGTTTGTTTTGTTTTCTATTACCTTGCCCACCTTAAACATACCCCTACCAGCATGGATCCCCCTACTAAAACGTCTAGTACAGCATCTAATCCCCCTTGGCTAGACGACTTAAACAGTATGTGTAATATCAGGTACACCCTTGTTACATCACCCTACCTGGTATCTAATGCCAGTCCGCTAGCTCACAGCGTTAGTACACAGGGGCTTCTACCGACTACCATAAAATTAATTGCAAAAAATACAACTCCCGTTAAGGCCACATCTGGTAAAAGGAAACATGACGGGGTTGGAGTAAGTGGGTCCCAAACCAAAACATCAAAATTGCAGGGTGTGTCATCAGATTTAAACCCGCCTGTTAACATGGCTCTGTTAACTCCTGAGAAGGGTAAAAAACTAGATGACCCAGCATCCTCTCCCCAATTGGTTTTACTGACCATGATGGAACAGTTGATCAAAACTATTATCCACCCCCTGATCGACAAAATTAACATCTTGGGGGACAGACTAACGGGGATTGAGGAAATTGTTAAACTCAATCAGGCATACACAGTTACATCTAAGTGTCCACCCCAGGCTGGTCTTCCTAATTTGCCCAAACAAACTATGCAAAACACAGTTCCCCCAACACAAGTAACTGTCTCCACTACTGTGTGCCCACTTGTCCCTAAAATACTACCCATACCTGCCTCAGATTGCAATATTGAGCCTAGATTAAAAAGTACTAAGACTCCTCGTATTAATCTTCCCCCAGAGGCCGCTCCATTTGTGTCCATCCTGTCGGGGGTTCTTCCCCTGAAACATGGAAAAACTGAGAGAACCAGCGATTTGCTAAATAAAGCTAAGTTCTGGCTATCGAAAAATAGACCCTTACCCAATAACCTTGATGGCAGGATAGTCAGCGTGAGGAGAGTGGGATGGTTGGGTCCCCTTTGAAAAGATATCTGCGGGGATCTGATTCTAATCAGATTTAGGAGCAGACAAGTTGTCCCCTATCTTCAGTCGTGGCAGCCCCAAGAAGGTGATGGTCCTATAACAACTTGGGACCTACATGACTTTTATCCAAGTGAATCATATAACCCCTTTTGGAAACAGACTGCCAATCACAACACTAAGCTGGGCTATAGATTCTGGCCACCAAATGAGCGCAGTTTCCCCTCTTTTAACTCTTTTCCGCATAGACTTTTTAAGTATAGCAACCTACCTCAATTCAACCCTTTCACCCCATATAACAACTGTCAATATTAGGCGGGTGCATATCATGTAAATTTCATAGACATTAATAACAACTGGGTCAGCTAATTTTATTTAACCTATTGAGATTATGTTCCTTTTAAAATATATGTTGTTTGTTAAATCATGACTGTATATTTCTTTAAATTGTATGCTTTTATGGTTTGAAACAAAATCGAATAAAGCTTAATGATGATGACTCCCACTCTGCGGGAGGCCTGCGTGACTTTTCAAGTGCCTCCTGGTGCGTCCTTTGCTCCCTTGAGACTTTGCTGTAGTACAACCACCCTCACAGACATAGACACATGTGCATATGATGGCAAAGTTTCTTATGATGTTTGTAACTGCTAATATATCATATGTTGTGGTACATGGGGTTTGCAACCTAGTTGTTCTTGTGTTCATATTCTATATTAGAATATGGTTCTATGAAAATGTTGTGGTTATATACTATTATGAAGGATTGTCTTTTTGTAAGGTGGGTTGGTGTTTCCTGTGCAGCATTAAACTTGAGAACCTCTTAACTTGTGTGGTGCCTTTTCAATTATTCAACACAGCACTTGTGATGGCTGGACATCTATATGTGCCTTGCCCAGGTAGAAGTTCAACACAAGCAACATGTTTCTGCTTATCTAGTAATATTCCTTTTGATGCCCTGCTATAGCAATTTTAATTAAACTGTGTTTTATCACAATAGAGATTGGAAGATTTAAGCATAAAGTAGGGTAGAAGCGTAAAGGTATACTCCTCACTTTCAGAAACAAACACTATTTACATTGACAAGCTCATCTTAGGTAACACCATGTGCCGGAGAATTGGAGAATGAGGAAATGCCTTTGAATGTCTGAAGAGAGAGTTATCTACACAAGTGAAGAGGAAAATGTATTTTGATAAGCGCAATGCAACAAAGGATAGAGGTATAAAAGCGAGCGACGAAGTAGGGATGAAAACCGCTAAATACCAAGTTGGACTATTGGAATATTCCTCTCTGCTCAAGGTGGCCATATCTTTCAAGGGCAGAGTGAAATTAGAAGAGGGGAGTGTCTACAAATAGCTGTCATTATGAATTACTTTTACTGGTCTTATCTTGTTTTTCCTGCCCCTGATACTTTTCCTTTTTGGAACTTTATGTTGTTTGAAGGATTGGGTGCAGTTTGTGGATCTGGGGGTTGGTGTCTAGTTTTCTTTGTGCTCATATACAATTTGAAATGTGACTTTGTGAGGATTTTGTGGGTTCTGTACTGTTGTGGTAGACTGCCTTTCTGAATGATTGTTTGAGCTTTCTTTGTTGCATTAAACTGGAGAAGCTCTTAACTTGTGAATCACCTTTTCACTTAATAACCATCACACATTCCTCTTTTGAAAAAATAATTGCCACTGGTGAAATCAAAGCTGTATTTCATAATGCAGAGTCCATCATGGTCTCTTGCAGTAATCCCCTGGAATTTGTATGATACTTTGGTCATGTGTCTTAATACAAACCTCTTGAATGGACTCTGTTGTATATGATGAAAAGGTGCTTTAGGAAACACCGAGATTTTACTAATTTGCAGGTTACAGCTCTGTACATATAACCAGAATAATTATACCAAACAGCTCAAATGTTCAGGATAACACTTGCGGCTGCAAGTTATAGTTACCTTAGGGCACAAGTCAGGTTATGTGAGATAGCTATAACTGATTAATTTCTATAGTTTTGTGTGAGTAAAATCTGAATCTAACTATAACATCTCTGTATACTTTGCTTTTTTAGTGAATTTCTAAGGTTTTATAATTTTACTTCATAGCTGTACACTGAAAAAAACAAAGGCTGCAAGTTATAATTACCTTAGGGCACAAGTCAGGTTACGTGAGAAAGCTACAACGGATTAATTTCTATGGTTTTGTGTGAGTAAAATCCGAATCTAAATATAACATCCCTGTATACATTGCTTTTTTAGTGAATTTCTAAGGTTTTATAATTTTACTTCTTAACTGTACACTGAAAAAAAAAGGTTACAGGGACATTACAGTTAGACTCAGATTTCACACATACAAAACCATTGAAATTCAGCAGATGTAGTTACCTGTGCTAACTACAAAGTATGCCTCTGCAATGCACTCTTTTTGGCATCACATATAACATCACTCATGACATGGTCAGTAACTTCACTGATAACATCACTGATGACATCTCAAATGACATCACGTATGACATCATGCAATGATTGTGAATGTTTTCTAAAAGTTTATGAGTGTTAGACATATATACTAAGCTACTACAAAAGTTAAATTAGCATACTTTGTGTACTACTAATGAGTGTTACTACTTCTAGCATATGTTTTATGAGTGGCTGTGTGACTGTATGTTTCTGTGTGTCTGTGTGTGAGTGGGTATCTGATGGCTGTGTGAGTGTATGTGTGAGTATTTTGTAGGGGTCATTAAGTGGTTGTGTGAGCCATTGTATGGGGGAGTGAGTGGCTGTGCAAGTAGCTATAGTAGTGAGTGGGTGGGTATATGAGTGGCTGCATGGGTGGGTGAGTGGGTCTATGAGTGGCAGTATAGGTGGGTGGGTGAGTGTATATGTGAGTGGCCTTGTGGGTTACTTAGTGGCTGAATAAGTGAGTGAGTGGATATATGAGTGGGTGATTGGTTAAGTGAGTTGGTATGTGAGTGGCTGGATTGCAAAGTGAGTGTCTGTGAGGTTGGCTCTATGGATGTGTGAGAGATAGCGTGGGTGTAGGAAAAGGTATGTAAGTGGTTGTCTGGTTATGTGCGTGGTTGTGTAAGTGATTGTATGGGTGAGTGAGTGGCTTTTTTGAGAGACTACATGTGTGAGTGAGTGGATGTGTGGAACGCTGTATTCATGAATAAGTGGGTGTGTGAGTTGCTGTATGGGTGAGTGTGTGGCTGTTTTAGTAGCACTATGGGTGAGTAAGTGGCTGTGTGAGTGGCTTTATGGGTGAGTGAGTGGTTGTGTGAGTGGCTGTATGAGTGAGTGGTATTGCGAATATTTATATGGGTCTGTGAAGAGTTTGAGTGGATGTTTAAGTAGGTGTATGAGAGGTTGTATGGTAGTGTGAGTGGTTCTTTGGATGATGTCATTGGTAATGTAATTTGAGATGTCATCAGTGATGTCACTGACCAAGTCCTGAGTGATGTAATAAGTGAGGTCATGAGCAGTGCATTGTGGTGGCGTAAATTATAGGCAGCTAAGGTAACTGTACCTGCTCACTTTTTATGGATTTGTGCATGACAAATCTGAGCCTAACTAAAACGAACCTATTACCTTTGTTTTTTCAGTGAATTGCTGATATTTATTAAATTATATTTCCTAAGTACAACGTCACTGTAACTTTTGTTTTTTATGTGAATTTCTAAGTTTCTTCAATGTTATTTCCTAACTATGTTGTTCATGGAACCTTTGATATTATAAGTACATTTCTAGGTTTAAAATAAAAACTATTGAGTTAGTGTGTGAGTGTTTTAATGGGTGTATGAGTGTGTGTGTGAGTGTCTGAGTTAGTCTGGGAGTAGCTGCATTAGTGTTTCACTTTGTGCATAAGTGTCCAAGTTGGTCTGTGAGTGGGTATGTGAGTGTATGAGTGGGTGTTTGAATGTCTGAGTGGGTCTGTGAGTAGATGTCAAAGTGTCTGAGTGAGTGTGCTAGTGCCTCCATGAGTGTGTGAGTCAGTCTGTGAGTCAGTGTATGAGTGTCTGAGTAGGTCTGTGAGTGGGTGCACAAGTCTCTGAATGGGTCTGTGAGTTGGTGTGCAAGTCTCCGAGTGGGGCTGTGAGTTGGTGCATGAGTGTCAGAGTGGATATGTGAGTCTCTGAGTGGGTCTGTAAGTTGGTGAGTCAGTGTCTCAGTGGGTCTGTGAGTGGGTGCGAGTCTCTGAGTGGGTCTGTGAGTGAGTGTATGAGTATCCTCTGTTTTAACCTCCTCTGATCTACTTTGCCTTTTCGGCTTTCTGTTTAGCCTTTTTGCTCATTTTTCTGCCCACCATTTTGCCTTTTATGTTTGTTTTTATGCCCTCTGTTTCGCCTTCTTTTTCTCTGTTTTGGCTTGTCTGCTTATTTTTCTGCCCTCTGTTTTGCCACTTCTGCTAATTTTTCTGTCCTCTATTTTGCCTTTATTGCTCAATTTTCTGCCCTCTTCTGAACTCTCTTGCTGTTCCTGCTTGTGTTTTTTCTGCCCTCTGTTTTGCCTTTATGGCAATTGGGGAGGAAGGCAATGTGGCACCCTTCCTGGGCTGATTTCTAGCCCATGGACCCCACCCCATGGGTCCCAGTCAAATTTCAATAGAGGAGGGGGCTTCATGGCCCCCTCCCCGGGCTCATTTCAGCACTGGGGACCTCATCCCCTGGGGTCTGGCCTCTACTCCTAGCTTCCATGGAGCTATCACAGTGCCTCAATTGTAGTTACAATGAGGACCGTACAGGGACTCTGAGTACCCCTGGAAGTCTCTCCCAGCTCCCCACCTGCAGCGGGAGCCAGCATTGCCCCCGCACACAGGGAGCTACTCGAAATTCAACTCCCTGTAAATGGGAGCACTCTTTAATTTATTTCCCTGCCTGCATGACAGCAGAGTGAGTGTTTGCCTTCGCTTGGCGGGACTGTCACTTACAGCCTAGTGAGAACAAACTGCAGTGTCCTGTGGGTGAGCACCACAGGACATAAAAGGAGCTGGCCCTATGGTGTGGTGGTCCATAGGGCCATTAATGGCTGCAGGGGGGAGGCTGTGTGGCCCCCCTTGTTTACTTTTCACAGGCCAGCCCTGGGGAAGGTGACAGTCCTTGGGGCTGTATATTGAATGGGAGGAGTGCCGAGCGACCCTCCTCTCACTTTTTAAAGTTATCTGGCCCCAGGGAGTTGGTTGTCCTCGGACCCAAGGAATCTGCATGGCCCCTCATTACTTTTTATTTAGCCCCAGGGAGATAGTGGTCTCTGGAGCACCGGGGGTCTGTGCAGCCCCCACCTATTCATTTTTAGTTAGCCTCGGAGAGGAGGTGGTCCGTGGGAGCCTCAACCAGCCCAGGAGAGGGGGATCAATGCACATCCCCCTTCCATCTAATAAATAAAGCTCCGGTGAGATGGTGGTACATGGGGCTCAAGGAGCCCAAATGGAAGTGTTTGAGTGGCCCCCACCAATATTTGAATATTTAAATAAAACCCCAGGGAGTTGATGGTCCCGCGGCTAAAAACAGAGCCACAGGAGTGTGCCCGTGTGTGCCCCATCCTTTTATTTGTTATGCCCCTGGGACATGGCTCACCCAGGGGCTATAGAGTAAACAAGTGTAGTAGCCTGCGCTTGTTTTTGTTTTGCTGTGGATTTGTGAATCCTTTGTGATTTCACAGCAACATTAAAAAAAACAATGCTTTTTTGCCCAAGATGGGTCTAAAAGGTTTCCCAGGGCTAGGGGGTGAGGGTACTCCTACCCATCCCCTTTTCTTTATTTTTATATGTTTTGGTAGGACTCAGCTGAGAGCAAGTCCCAAGATGGCTGCCAACACTTCCTGGTTGAAGTGTTGGCAGCCAATCAGATATCAGCACAAGGACTGATGGATCCTTGGAGGGTACGTATCCTGATATAGACAAATTTGGATTTCCTTTTTCATCTCAAAAACTACAGAACAGATTTACACCAAATAGCAAAAATTTCAATGCCTGAACCAAAAGCTAGCTTTCTGCCATATTTGGTGTAATTCGAGCTGTAGTCATGTCTAAAATCGCTATTGGAATTAACATGGAAAACCCACTTTTTTGACCCCTCTTTTTCTCTGCCCCTCTTGACTGATTATCATGAAACTTTCCATGCACAACTAGAATCACCGGCCCACTCTTAATGAAGATTTGTCAATGGTGTCAAAAATATAAGAAAGTCCAAAAATGATTTACCTATGTCAACATGGTCCTAACTATAACTAACTTATGGCGACCGCAGTTTGGGACTTCCAGAAGGAAACAGAAGGGATAGTTGCCCCCAAGGATGTCCTTGGAGGCTAACAACTCCTCGTTTTGCATCCAGAAAGTAAACACCGCGCAATTGTTGAGAGGTCTTTGGAGGCAATCCCCCCTTCCTCTACCACTCTGCAAACGCGCCTCCTGGAGCACTACTGGTGAGGGATGAACAACCAGCCAATCAAATTTTAGTAGGATCCACAAGTCCCTTGCAAGGACTTGCATCCCCAGATATCTATATTTTTTTGAAGGTAAATATCTCAAAAACTACTGAACAGATTTACACCATATCACAAGAAGCACACTTTCTGGACCAACATCTGGCATTCTGCCAAATTTGGGGTAATTCCTTTCTGCGATTCGGGCTGTAGTCATGTTCAAATAATGAAAAATCACCAAAAACATAACATGGAAGAAACGTGATTTGGGGCCCCCCTTTTGTCTCATCCCCCACTTGACGGATCACTTTGAAACTTTCAACACAGCAGCTGAACCAAAACTGGCACGTTTTGAAGAAACTTCATGAAAATTCATCAAGCGGCGCCATAGTTACAGGCAAAAACAATGCTTTTCCTATGAAAACTTTGGTCCTGACAATAACTACCTTCTGACTGCCAGTATATATATATATTACCTACTGGCGGTCGCCAGGAGGTATATATAGTTAGGATTTTTTTGAATAGGGATTTCTGAAAATTCTATGTTGAATAACTTTGGCGTGGATGAACGGAATTGGTTGAAATTTTCAGGAAAATGGCACATTTTGTTTCTGAGCGTCTCCTGAAAGTTTGGGGGGCTTTCTTGAAGTGGGGGCCAAGAAAAAAGGAAGGTCCCAAAACGTGTTTTTAACATTGAGTTTTCCATAGGGCGGTTGGACTCACTTTTAGCTGGAATGGTAGAATGGATTTCCATGAAACTTGGCAAAATTGTAGGGACTGGTAGTCTGATGTGCCTTTGCTAGGTCTCAAGAAAAGTGCTCTAGTGGATTTTGAGTACTTTAGGATCATAAAAATATATATATCTATAAGCGTGCCCCGGTACGCGCACCGGACAGCGCTCCGGGCGCGCTACGAGACTTGCGCGCGGAAAGCTGATTGGCTCTCGGGTGTCTGTAAACATTCTAAACAGTCCGGAGCGGCCGCCATCTTGTTTCTCGGCAGGATCGAGACACAAGAGGTGGCCAAAACAAAGGGGGAAATGACCATAAGGGGGCAGAGTAGATCCTCCCTGACCCCCTAGGTTTGATGTGAGGGCTTTAAAAGGGCCCCGCAGGGCAACATTTTTTAAAAAAAAATTTTGTTTTTTTTGCGGGGGGAGCGCCCGGTACGCGCACCGGGAAGCGGTCCGGGGAGCGTACTATGGGGAAAAAAGAATGATAGACTTGTCAAATATTGTATGTTTATTGATTGTTCTTTTTGTTGTTTTTTTAAAGTTTTTTTTAATTTAAGTAGCAACATGTAGGTACCAATGAAGAGTCTAAAAATTAATATACAACGTCTCCTTTGTAGATATCTTGCATGTTGTTTCAGAAGTTATTGTGGTATATGGAATTCATACCATAGTCTGTCAGGAAAGCAGAAACAATATGGAGGCAAGAGATGATAAAGAGATGTTAAATACACATTGGAGATAATATAGTTGGAGAAAGGAAGTAACTATGAGCAACCTTACTATGTAACACAAAAATGTTGCACAGTATATTTTAAGTCTCACTTTATATTATATCTTTTTGGGTACTATTTCATAATTTTCATATAAAAAAGAATAATGTCTCAAACAATTTTAACTTTTAAAATTTAAGTTATTGTTCTGATTTTTCATAATCTAAAAGAATTTGTAACATTAATTCATCTGGTATGTCCTCCTTTTCATTCCATGATTCACATTCTTCAACACATTTAATTAATTCTTGGTCTACAGTGTCATCCAAAAAGTCTACTTCTTCTTTTTCTTCCTTAGGATTGTTTTCAATCTTAATTTGAAATTAAATAATATTTTCTTTTTGTTGTGCTTCCATTTTCTTGCTGTAAATTGCATAAAAAATAAATATATCAGTAGAGATAGGGCACTGTTGGGTTTAAGTTCAGACAGGTACTTGTAAATTTTTAACAGTGAAGTTATCTTTGGGCACTGTATGGTTTCAGGCAGGAAGTAGAACTATTAAAAAGTGCCTGTGATGAAGCCTAAGTAAATTCATAATAATACCACAAAAGCCTAACTCAATCAATAATTTAAAAAATTAAGCCTTTCTCAATGACTAACTCTTACAGAGGAACAGTATATAACTATCTGAAAACGTTTTCCAAAATTAATTTAAAGTGCACAACATACTTCAGTTTTAAAAATAACATCTTACCTTTCAAAAAGAAGTTTAAGTTGTCAGTGACAATGCTCTTGAAATGTACTTCAGGAAGTAGTAGTCAAAATGGCTGTGTTTCTCTCTCTTTGTTTATATTTATTCAGGTACATAACCAATCAAATGTCATGAAATAATAGTAGAAAATGAAAGTAATATTTTAATTGGTTGTCAATTCTAACACTTCATATGTGTTTTGGTCATGTAATTTACCTCAGGATATTTAGTCAGGCCTACAGTATAAATGTCTCAATGGAATTCCATCAAATTTGGGTAAATGGTAGGGACTGCTATGTAGTAGGGCTTATTCTATATTTGATGAAAGTGTCTCCAGTGGTTTTTCTGTAAATTACTTTCCCATCTGTTTTTTAGCGAGCGCTTACCGGTGCAGCGTTACAGGAGTCCTCCATTTTGTGTTTCGGTAGAATTGAGACACAAGATGGAGGGCAAACAATGTTCGGAATGGGTAGAAGGGGGCACGGTAGACACTTCCTGACCCTCTAAGTTTTCTGAGGGGGGCTTAGGACGCTCATGTAGGCAAAAAAAAAAAAAAGTTCGCGCTGGGAGCGCCCTGTACGCGCACCGGTAAGCGTACCGGGGAGCGTACTTTGGTGAAAAATAGTGAAAAAAGTTAGAAAAAGATAAACGTTTTGAATGATCAGAGGTAGGGTAGCTCTGAAAAGAGCTATTGGGTTCTGTGGCTGATTTAGGTACCTAAAAGTAGGTTCCAATGCACATTCAGGAGGAATATTCTATTCCCCTCATCTGAGAAGTGCACACCATCTCCTCTGTAGATGTCTTGCATGTTGTAACGCAAGTTATTGTTGTATATTGAACCCATTCTAAAGTCTCTCATGTAAGCAGAAACAGATTTATTCACATGTTTCCGTGCTTTCTCAAATCGTGGACAAAATTGGTTGGAACAGTTCCATTTTTGTCTTTGGCATATATTGGAATATACCAAGGCAGTTTGGGGAAAAAGTGTCATCAATTGATGAAAGGTGTCCTTTAAAAGCATTTCCAGACCAACCCCAGTCATAGTGCCAAAATCATTTCCACCACAGTGCACTATTAAGAGGTCAGGGTTTGGCAGATGTATAAAAAAATTATATTAAAAACATATAAAATATATTTTTCCTTTAAAAAAAGAATACATTTTACAGCTTTTGATATTTGCTATTAAAAAACCATTGAAATTCACTGAAAAAACCATAGGTTATAGACCATATATAGTTAGGAATTAGCATTTACAAAACCTTGAAAATTCACTGAAAAAACCATAGGTTATAGACCATATATAGTTAGGGATTAGCATTTACAAAACCTTATTTTACTCACACAAAACCATTGAAATTCGCATATATAGTTAGTTGCACTAACTATATATCGCGCACCCGCAATCCAATGCTGATGATGTCACATATTACATCATTCATGACATGGTCAGTGACATCACTGATGACATCACTGTTGACAACTCAAATGACATCACTGACAACATCACTGATGACATCATTCATGTGATAATACGATGAACCTCTTCAGACTCTAATATAACCTTAGATACACTCAGTGTAAACAGACACTCACAGATTGTCACTCATCCATGGAGTTACTCATACACCTAGTCAGTCATGCAAAGAATCAATCACACCTCCATTTCCTCAACTATACAGTTATACACATCTTACTTATTCAAACATATTCTAACACATATTTACTCTTTTTTACAATCATTGATACAAGTTTTCAATGATCCATGCAGCCACTCACACATTCACTGGCTCTTATACACAGTAATTTATATATGTCAACTCTCACATGTACTGTGTTTTAAATATGTACTTACTTTGACATGTAGCACTGAGATATCCATTCACTCACCAATACACTCATGCACACAGTCAACCACCCATACAGCTGTTTCCACATGCTGTTTTGAACCCATACATCTAGTGAATCAACTGTTCACACACCTATGCACAGAGTCACACACCTCCCAGCCACCCACACACACTCACTCTCCCATACAAATACTTGGGCAGCCAATCAATAACCCATATAGTTACGCATATAGCTACTGATCAACACATGCAGCAGTGTACGGAACAACAGATATAATGATGCACAAATTAAGACAGTTTAGTCACTAACCCATGGACTCAGTGAGACACATTTAATCACTCTCTCATACAGTTAGTTATGCACCTACTAAATCCTTCATCCAGACACTTATACATCCACTCATTCTTCAATATGTAAAACATATTTAAACTTTACAGAAAAACACAGTCACTGGATGATGTCATCAGTGATGTCATCAGTGATGTCAAATGAGATGTCATCAGTGATGTCATCAGTGATGTCATCAGTGATGTCACTGGCCATGTCATGAATGATGTAATATGTGACAACATCATCAGCAGTGGATAGCGGGTGCGCGATATATAGTTAGTGCAACTAACTATATATGCGAATTTCAATGGTTTTGTGTGAGTAAAATAAGGTTTTGTAAATGCTAATCCCTAACTATATATGGTCTATAACCTATGTTTTTTTCAGTGAATATATATATATAAATATAAATATATATATATATAAATAGCAAGGGCACAGGCGTGCCTGAAACGCGTCTGATGGCAGCTTTTCCACCGCACAATGTTTAAAATAAAGCATTGGATACCTGACTTTCACCTGGGCGTGCTGATTCCTGGTCTGTGTGCCTTTCTGTGCAGCTAAGCACTGGTGTAGATGGGCTGGATACACATATAAATATATATATATATATATATATATATATATATATATATATATATATATATATATATATATATATATATATATATATATATGTATGTATATGTATATGTATATGTATATGTATATATATATATATATATATATATATATATATATATATATATATATATATATATATATATTCAGTTTCAGATATGTTATAGTTAGGAAATAGCAAAACCTTAGAAATTCACTGATAAAACAATAAGTTTCTGGGCAGTTATAGTTAGCTGGACATTTCACTTGTACAAAACCATTGAAATACCTCTGTTAGAGTTAGTTCTGCTAACTATAACTTGCGCGCCCGCAATCCACTGCTGAAGATGTCACATATTACATCATTCATGACATGGTCAGTGACATCACTGATGACATCACTGATGACATCACAAATGATATCACTGATGAAATCACTGATGACATCATCCAGTGAATGTGGCTTGGTTTGATATTTAAATATGTATTACCTTGGTGTCATTACTCTGCTGCTATTTTTGATAATTTTTTATTTGCGTGACTTGCAAATACCATACCGCTTTTATACACTGGAATGTATCTTTTTAATACTGTTTGTACATAGATGAATATTTTTTATCATGTGTATTTATGTAACAGTGTTTTTTCTATTACCAAGTTTTGTATTTTCATACGGTTTTTACCTGTACATATTAATTAATGTACCTTATTGGCTAAAATAGTATGAATTGTTCTATGCTTGGTAAGCCCACTTGGGCAGTATCAATCATTCCATGGTATTTATATGCAGCGTCTCTGAAGTATTTTCTTCATGTTTATGACACTCTTTCTGCACTGTCACTTTAAAAGTCTAGCTCGACTTACACTGTTTGTCATGTGATCAAGCCTCCCTGGAGGCGAAACGCGTCATGGCGGCAGCGCTGGCTTTCAGAAAATAAACACTGCTTCACCAGCACTTTTTGGGTCGGCTCTTTGTTGCTGTAAGATTGGAGACTTGCTGTCCCGGGCAACGAGGTTCGCTATATATATATATATATATATATATATATATATATATATATATATATATATATATATGTATGTATATGTATATGTATATGTATATGTATATATATATATATATATATATATATATATATATATATATATATATATATATATATATATATATATTCAGTTTCAGATATGTTATAGTTAGGAAATAGCAAAACCTTAGAAATTCACTGATAAAACAATAAGTTTCTGGGCAGTTATAGTTAGCTGGACATTTCACTTGTACAAAACCATTGAAATACCTCTGTTAGAGTTAGTTCTGCTAACTATAACTTGCGCGCCCGCAATCCACTGCTGAAGATGTCACATATTACATCATTCATGACATGGTCAGTGACATCACTGATGACATCACTGATGACATCACAAATGATATCACTGATGAAATCACTGATGACATCATCCAGTGAATGTGGCTTGGTTTGATATTTAAATATGTATTATATATATAGCAATCTGCTTTGAAGAATGAGTGGTTGTTTAAGTGTCTGGATAGAGGATTTAGTAGCAGTGTGATTGACTGTTTAAGTGACTAATTTAAAGTGTCTCACTAAATATATGGGTTAGTGACTAAACTGTGTGAATGTCTATCACTCTGTCTGTTGTTGTGTAAATTGCTGCATCAGTTGGTTACCAACTACATGTAAGTCTATTTTAATTATTGTTTAGTCAGCTGAGTATTTGTATGGGAGAGTGAATGTGTATGTGGTTGGGTGGGAGGTTTGTGACTGTCCAAAGATGTGTGAATAGTTTATTCAATAGGTATATGAGGTTAAGACTGCATGTGGAAACAGTTGTTTGGGTAAGTGAATGTCTTCATGGGTGTGGTGATGAGCAAATATTTTTTTCAATGGTACATGTCCATCAAAGTAGAAAAATAAAAGACAGTCTATGTGACAGTTGCTGTATATAAATAACTATACATAAGACTCAGTGATTGCATGAGTGACTGTATGGATAACCGTATACTTGTAATAGTGATTTTATAAGACACTAAGGGGTCCATTATGATGTTGGATCATGGTGGCGGTGGCGATCCACCCGACATTCAAGTCCGCCCGCCACCCATTTTCTCCCACCATATTACCATGGATGGGGGACCGTGGCAGGTGTAAACACCGTCCGCCACTTTTCCGCCCCGGTCGCCTTGTGGCCGGGCGGAAAATGTTTAATATGGTGGCAGTGTCTATTAGACACCGCCAGCCATATTATGATGGGCTTGCAGACATACCTTTCCGTGGCGGCAATGACGCCACAAAAAGGAATGCGGCGACTCCCTGTGGGGGGACTCCGGGGGTTGGGGGGCGCACATGGGGGGTACCAAGGTATTGTGCGCTGCAGCTCTGCCACACATGGTCCGCCGCATGTACAATGCGGCGCACCATGTGGCAAAAACGGCACAGATGCGTCACGCTTCTGTGCCGTAAAAGCAGCGCATTGCTGGAGCTGCAATGCTCCGGGCGGGCCCGATCTCCCCAATGCTGCATCAAGCCTTGCGCCTGCTTCAAGCAGGCGCAGGGTTTTGACGCAGCATTGGCCTAAAAGTGACTGAGTGAAATCTTGTAGATTTCACTCAGCCACTTTTAGGAGGCGTTCCTGCGCAGGAACGCCCTCCCCTGTGCCGGAACACCTCCTGATGGCGCAGGGCTTTACAACATGACGCATCTCTCAGCATTGCTGGATGCATCTCCAGCAATGCTCTGGGGGGGCCTATCTCCCCAATGCTGCGTCAAGCCTTGCGCCTGCTTCAAGCAGGCTCAGGGTTTTGACGCAGCATTGGCCTAAAAGTGACTGAGTGAAGTCTTGTAGATTTCACTTAGCCACTTTTAGGAGGCGTTCCGGCGCAGGAACGCCCTCCCCTGAGGCGGAACTCCTCCAGATGGCGCAGGGCTTTACAATGTAACGCATCTCTCAGATGCATCACGTTGTTAATACCCAGCACCATGGCGCATCTTTTGTGCTGCCGCTGCGTCACAAAAGTGACGGAACTGCGGCGCAAAAGAGGCACAATCGGCTTGTAAATCTGACCCATAGTGCTTTTACTACACTGTAGCTGCGTAAATGGCCAGAAGACGTGTCTCCAGTGACCATGTGTGCCTGTGTCTGTGTTACAGGCACACATGGTCACTCGAGACACATCTTCTGGCCCTTTACGCAGCTGCAGTGTAGTAAAAGCAATATACATTTACCCAATGAGGGAGCACTTACTGGATTAGCCAGTAGAAAGTACCCCAGGGCAAATTGCAAAATAATCTGCCATTTCGCGAAAAAAATTGCAAATTTGCAGATTTGTTTTGCTATTTCGCGGGGAAATCCGAGAATTCGCGGAACGCGAAGTCGCAAATTTCGCCCATGCTTACTTAAGACTCTCCATCCCGTTAAGCTGGCTTGGGAGGAGTGTAGGAGAGCCAAAAGGAACCCTCCACCTGTAGTTCCTGGAACCTCTGGAACTTCTACAAGTGCATCACCACCGGACATACGTCCTGAATTCGCTTTTCTGAAACAGCACTGCCTGAAGTGCAACAAACTCATTTCTTTTGGAGAGCAGTCTGTAGAAGCAGTTTGTGCTGTGTAACGTAACCATTGTTGCTAGTTTTTTTTCGTTTTGTTTTCTGGGAATGACACATAATTCTAAAGTATCCTGTTTTTTGGGGTTTTTTTTTAAACACCAAAAAAAGTTTAAAAAAATTCTAAAAAACACACAAAAAAAAGTTATTTTCAGAACTAACTTCTTCTCTGGTTAAAGAAAGAACTATATTTGTTTGATAATGTGTGAAAGTTTGCTTGAATGTATGTGTAGAGCATAATTGACTGAAAGAATGCATTAGTAGTGTACGGTGAATGTATTTGTCCAGAACTATAAGGAAGTGCCACAGCGTTACACTGTAAGCTCTTTAGCTGTACTGTGCTGTGGTACTTCTGAAGCACAGGGATGCAACATATGTTCATAAATATGTTTCAACTCTATGCCTCCCTCTGCACTGCTGCACAAAGTGCAGACATACGGTGACACAGGCATCCTTGCACCATGGTGCAAGCATGTCTGTGTTGTGGAGAGAATATTTTTGTGCACAACAATCAGTGAAGGCATTTTTCTCTTTCAATGTATGCTGTGCAATGCAGCATACATTAAAAGAGAAAAAATAAGGAGAAATGAAAACAATTCTCCTTGTTGTGCCTTGCTGCACCATCTGGGGAATGGTGCAGCATTCACACACATCTCCAGATTTATGATTTATGATAAATCTGGAGATATGTAATGTTCCATGAGTGTTGTTTGCAAACACCCACAGCAACACCTATGGAATGCCCTTTCAACGCAAAGTGGTGCGTACGATGAGGTCGTATTTACATGGAAAAGAAAAGCTACACAGGGTGCCTTTTCCTCTCCTTGTAAATATGAAGGAGTGTTTGGCACCATCACTATGTTACAAAAAGTGACATAATGTTAGTACAGGATGCTTCTAAATCTGACCCATAAGTGCTTAGGTATTAGCAATCTATTACAATAAAACATATTGCTAGCTGATTGATAGAAACATTGCAGGAGAGTGACAGAAGGTAATCACAAAAAAGAATGATTGAAATAGTTGCTGTCCTTCAATAGTTACATTGGGAAATGTTATGTACCAATCAAATCTTTTTTTTTCAGGTCACATTGGATCCTATGACAGAGAGATTCCAAAACTACATAGATCTAAACTGGGTATTTTGAAGAGTGTATTAATACTTTGTAGCTTCTTGTAGGTCTGCATACATAGGGGCTTATTTACAAGCCTCCTGCACCACTTTTGCGTCACTTTTAACATGGGGAAAGTGGCGCAAAAGTGGTGCAAGGGGCTTGTAAATCTGCCCCATAGTATATAAAGAAATTTATTTGTACTAGGGTTAGTGACTAGGCCAATCCTTAAGTATATGACTCATACCTAGAGTAATCTCAGTACTGCAAAGAGAGTGCAAGATACATTTATTAGTAGTTAGGTTTTGGCAAAGTGATAGGATACATACATAGTGCTGGATGGATGAATGGACAAGTGGTTGGGACAGACAGAAGGTTTCCTAGACTACTTAGTTACTAACTGAGTATTTAAAAGAGTGTATCAATTCTATGTAGATGATTAGAAGTTTGTATACATACTGCACAAAATATTGTACGTCTACCAGTTTTTCTGTTTAGGCCATTTCTTTGATACTTAACTAGTTAATAAAATAATTTCATTGTTCTAAAGAGAATACATGCTTCCAGTAAGCACAACTGTGCTGTGTCGCAGAGAGGTGGTCTAGGCCGTGCCCCTTTTTACATCTCTGTGCAACGCAGTTCTCTAGTGCTTACTGGACATACATAGTGGGCTAGTTGGACTCTTAGAACCCTTAGGATTCAAGGTGACCTAATCTTCTAACATAAAAAGGTTATAGGGCGTGTTTACACAGTTGTGAGAGGAGGGGATGGGATCTGATGTGACGTGCAAACACATCCTGTGGCGTGTTTTAAGTTGAGAATTAAGTCTCCTTTAATCCTGATAGTCCCTGGGTCCTACTAGCCCACCATGTACCTCTATTAAACATCATAGAGCTTCGTTGCAGAGAGGTGGTTCAATGCCATGTCCCATTTTACACCTCTCTGCAATGCAACTCTCTGGCACTTCCTGCACATATCTGGTGGGTTAGTTGGCCCCCAGGGACCCTCAGGATTCAAGGAGACTTTATCCCTAACTTAACACGCCCACAGAGAATGTTTGCACACATATTAACTCAACCCTTCCCCCCTTTCTTCACCAACTGTGAAAACATAGCCCATTGTGTGTTTTAATACTTAGTTAATCCTACCTGGACAGTATGCTAAACATTTTTTACAGTTGTTTTTTTATAATTAAAATTTCAGAAAAATTTATATTTAAGAATTAGGATCTGTGAAAGAAAACAAAAAAATCACTTATAATATATATTATATTTTTTACAACACAACATAATTTGAACAATTATCTGAAATATTTTGTTTGCCTTTTTTGCTGTTGTCACAATATATTGTCAGTCAGTCAGTCAAGGCAATGTTTATTCAGACCTTGGTCTTGAAACAATAGTAAAATCAAATACAGTTAAAACATTTCACAGCACAATTAATACAATCTTAACATTAGAAAAAATTTGTTAAAATGGAGTAACAATAGAGACAAATCTTCAACAGGCGACACTGCTATTATAAAAGTTATATATATAAACCAAAACCAATATTAAAAGCTATACTGTTCAACTATTTTTGGAGGAAATTTTATATTTACTTTCCTTTACTTTCCTTTTCTTTTAAAAATACAGCATTATAAAAACTCTAAAAATTACGGCTCATATGCTCTAAGGAAATCTTGTTCCCTAATGCAATTGCTATCTCAATAGTAGACATCTCTGTGAGTAAGTTTACCGCCTATTCCCATATCCTTATATCTTATTTTAAAAGTATTGGTTGAAGGTATAATTTACGATGCTCTAATATTGTTGCACAGTTTAACAAGATGTGCAATATATCACCTTTTGTTCGCAACATGCATTTAAAATAACCTTCGTGATCCAACATTTTTGTTTTTAATTCTTCATTTACCAGCCAAGGATTTATACTGATTCGCAATCTTAAAATCTCCTGTCTGTACCAATGGTTTGGTAAAGTATCCAGATAGGGAAACCAATTTTCATTTGACAATGAATCCTTCATAAACTGTACAGATTTTTTCTTACCCAGATATTCCATGTCTGTACTTCTAGAGACTTCTTATCCATGATTCTTCAGGGCATTCTACATGCATGGATTCCTTACAAAATTCAACCTTTAGATTTCCACAGGCCAAAAAGATTTTCTTCCTAATCACTTTTGCCCATTTTAGGTTGCTATTGGATACCTTTTCTGCACTATTGGGACACCTTCTGACGTTTCTCTATGCCCAAGCGTTTCCAAAATCTAATTAAAGCTATTTGTGACTGAACCCCCCAAGCTGTTGTTCCTATCTCGGTTCTTATTGCTTGGATCATTGATGAACGTGGCAGAGTCAACAGTGTTTTGAGGCATTTCCCTTCCTCCAAGTCCCAGTCACTTTTACCGCTAAAATAAAGGACTTCTACTCCATATAGTACTTGTGAGGTATAATTGCACTGAACGCCTTTAACAGCGGTCTGTGAGACATATCTCCGTAATCACGGTTAAATAATTTCAGTCCACAGATCGATGTAAAGGCTTTCGCTTTCTGAGCCTCTAGATGTGCGTGAGACCTATCGAACCACATCCCAAGGTATTGATGTTCATTCACTGTTTCCAATTTCAGGTCTCCTAAAAACCAATTAAACTTAATATCTTTTTTTCCAAAACATAAACTTTTAGTCTTTTCCAAATTTACAATTAAGAATTTCCTTTCACAATATTGTCTAAAAGAATTTAGCTTTCTTTGGAGGCCCAATTCAGTCTGGTCTAGGATTACCAAGTCATCTGCGTACAGTAGACAGGACACTTTATCACCATCCATTCTTGGGCTTGCACTTCTTTCAACCTCTAGGGATGCTGGTAGATCTGCGAAAATTATGGCAAATAACAAAGGGGCCAATACGCAGCCCTGTCTAAGGCCATTTTCAATTGGTATTTTTGGCTTCAGTGACCCTTCAGTATCTTTAATTACTTGTGCCCAGTTTCCACTATGTAGCTCTTTTATTATAGCCAGCAAGCCTTCCGGAATATTTTTATTTGCAAGAGTTTCCCAAAGGCAGTTCCGGTCTACTGAGTCGAACGCTGCTCGAAAATCGACAAAACAGCAGCACAATTTACCGTTTTAATCTGTTGACTTGCATGCTATTGCCCACAGAGAAAAACAGTGATCGACCGTGGAGTGCCCTTCTATAAAGCCCCCTTGTTCGATGGGAACAATTGAGAACTCCTCCACCCAATCTTTTAGTCTATTCAAAATTATTTTTGAGAAGACTTTTTCTCCTATGTCTAGCAGATTAATCAACCTGTAATTTTGTGGCGCAAATATTGCATTTCACTACAAACAGTGATTTCAATGTTACTCATCATATAACAGCGGGCAAAAAAATACAATCAATAAGGTTGTTTAAAAAAAACAAATGTGTGTAAAAAATATTTTCAATATACTTAACTATTTCTCAACATTCCATAAAAACAACATACCATATAATGCAAATCACATATATATTAAATTATTTCTTCTAAGAACATTTTCTTACTTCAATTTCAAAGAACTGAATTAATAATTAAAGGGAAAATTCTTTATCATTTTCATATACTTTAAATGATGTTCTTTAAAAATACATGCTGTGAGAATGTCCAAGAAAACGTCCTTAATTTAAATGTACGCCTTTCCTCTAGGCCAAATGGTATTCCTAGTATTCTTTATACTGAAATTGTCCAATAGTAATCGTATTAATACTTTTTAACATATTCTTAATTGGCCGTATTATGTTCTTAAAACTTTGGCTTTAAAAATATTAGGTAGGAATTTGGTAATTCGATAGGCAAATGTTGTTTAAAAACCAATTGGCCATCATTACAATATGTCCATCCTCTATTGCATTTAAATAGACAGTGTAATGTCCAGATGTTGTAGAAGACCATCATGGAAAATAATTGCTACTGCTACAAAAGTTCTTCCTGATATAGATAGTTGACTTGCTACAAAATGTTTAATTAAAGTTTCCAATGTTCTTCCATCAGCTCTACAATGTTGTATCATTAAAATTATATATTGTCCAAATCTTTGTATAAATAATGTTGATGACATTTCTGATTTGCATTGGCTACACTCCGTGTTTTGATTTGCTGCTTTAACTCGTTCTTTGAAAGACACTGTTTTACAGTATGGTAATGTCAAATATATAAATCTTTTACCATCTATGTTAGTGCTACATGTAAACATACAATTTTCACATTCATGTTCCCATTTATAACGAAGGCCAAACAGATTTTCAATTTTTATTCCTTCATTTTCCAATACTGCAAGCATATACATTAGAAATTCCTGAGAATCTTGTTGAATATTCTGCGTAAATTGTGTAGAACCAGAAAATATGTCCAAAAGAGTACAAATATCAGAAACACTTTGTATTTTCCTTTTATCAGTACTCTATATTTCATAAATATAATGCAACAAGGAACAAAATCTTTTTTCACGATTCTCCATAATTTGCTGTTGCAAACTTTCTAGAAAAAAAACAACATTGACCACTAAATTAGCATAGCAGTTGATACCTGAACCTTTTCCTAACTGATACCCAGCAATCTCTTCAATAGCGTCCTTTTTCTTTTTGCTTGCAATCTCAACATTATCATGATTTTTTCCCTTCTCTATAACTTCACTTCAGATATTCTCATATCTTCTTTTTCACCCTACTACACGCTTTTCAAATAAGGGATATTCACCTAAATTGGAAGCATACGCTCTTCTTAAGCGATTATACTCTTTTTTTTTTTGTTGTCCTCATTAGCCACATAGTCGATCCAGGGACGCTCAAACCACGAGACCCGATCTCCCCTGTATCACCAAGAGACCAAATAATGATCTCCTAAGACACAAGGAGGCAGACAAAATGTCTCAGGCAATGAAGAACCCTGCACGAACTATCTCCATTCGGGCCATTTATTGGCAGGTAGTCCGACAGCAGTATGGCATGGGGTGCCTCCAATTGGGCAAGGAGATTTCGGCCTAATCATCGGACCCTGGGAAAAGAAAAAAAAACCCCGGGTTGGCTAATTATTCCGTCTCCACTCAATCAAGAAGTTCCAGAATCTCACAGAACGAGGACTACACATTTTAGCTAGATCTACCTTTGATGTTGCATATAATGAAGACAGCCACTCTTCATGTGTCGGGGAGTTCGTACTGACCCAGCTTTTACAGATTTCTCTTCTTGCTAGTAGAATAGCATAGAATGGAAATTCTCTTGCTGATCCCTTGATATTCTCGTTCAGGCCAAAGATGATTAAAGACCATGAAAGTGGGATAGAGATTCTGAGAACTGATTTGAGTGATTTCTTGACTTCTTGCCAATAAGTAGCGATGTTCGGACACTCCCAAAACATATGTAGATCTGAGGCTGCTGGGAGAGAGCATTTACTACAGCATTTCCCGGGTTGAAATTTCGAGAGTTTCTTGGGGGAGTAATACGCCTGGTGTGATGTAAAGAGCTGGTTGCGCCTCAGCCATGCTGGCTTTATGATTTTGTATAGGAGAGTAAAAGATTCTACCCATAAGCACTCTGCCTGGAGTTCTCCCTCTCCTCCCCACAGTTTTACCGGAAGGTTGGGCTCACCCTCTCCATCATCTATGATGTTCCAATAGTAGAGTGCGACTTCCTTGCCTCCCGCGGGTTTTTCCACTAGGTTGTTTTCTAGGGGGCTGTATTCACCCATTGTCTTTTTTCCCCTGGTTTGAGTTCGCATCCAGCTGGCCAGTTGTTTATATACAAGCCAGGAGAGTGATGTTTTTACCCTGACCATTAATATTTCCCATTTCATAAGGGATCCTTCTACCACTAACTCCCCCCACCGTGTTATACCTGCGTCCAGTAAGACCGTTTTAACTGTCTCAGTATATTGTGATGAGAACCCAAGCAATTCCCAAATCGGAGCATAACTAGAGAAATACCCAATCCCAGCCTTGGATTTAATTTGTGTCCACTCTTTTATGGGGCCCAGTAGTGACTTTAGCCTAACTTTTTAAAAGAATTTCTGATGGCCGAACTTAAATAAGAAGCCATTTAGTGGAAGATCCGAAACCAATAGCATTGCCTTAAACATAATGCCAATTGCATTGTCCAAAGGAATCTTAAGTAGCATCCGGGAATGAGTCAGATGGAACGCCCAAGCGTAACATTCCAGATCTGGCAAGGCGAGCCCCCCCTTTTCTTTTCTCCTTCTTAGTTTCTTCCACGCCAGTCTGCTTGACTTGTAGCCCCAGATAAATGAATTAATATTTTGTTGGCATTTTGTAAGTTGTTTGGTTTCAAAAGTTAATGGGATGGTGTTGAAAATTAATGTGTATTTGGGGAGAATGCTCATTTTAACCAGACTGGTTCTCCCATAGATGGTAAGCAGGAGAAAGGACCAGGATTTCATCAAGGTTTTAGATTCACCGGAGATCCGGTCTAAGTTGTTTTGAGCCAGAAGATTTAAGTCTTTGGTGATTGTTATTCCCAAGTATCTCATTGAGGGTTTTACCGGAAGTTGAAAATTTGTGATATTCCAGACCAATATTTCTGTCTTATCGGCGTTTATTTCATATCCAGAGAGTTTCCCAAATTCCTCCGCCTTCTTTATAATCGTTGGAAATGCCAGGACCGGGTCCGTTGTGTAGATGATGATATCATCGGCATATAGTCAAACTTTCTTCTCCCATCCAGAAAAAGAGAAGTGCGGGATGTTAGTATCTTCTCTTATGGACTGAGCGAATGGCTCTACATACAGATTGAAAAGGAGGGGGGAAAGAGGACACCCCTGCCTTGTCCCTCTGCTAATTTTAAAGGGATTAGTTCGCGAGCCGTTGACTAACAGACAGGCTCTAGGGTTTTTATATAGTAGGCCTATCGCTCTGCGGAATTTAGGACCAAGTTGAAATTTATCCATTGTTGTATTTAGATAGGACCAATTGACCCTGTCAAAAGCTTTTGTAGCGTCGAGTGTCATGGTTGCAAGGGGTAGAGAAAAAGTTGAGGCAATGTCAATGGCTCCCACTAAGTCATATGTTAGATCAGCCAATTGTCGGCCTCTAATAAACCCCTTTTGATCGTGGTGGGTGATTGATCCAATCTCGCTGCCCAAACGTGCGGCAAAAAATTGACGCAAAGATTTTGTAGTCATTATTGAGAAGCCAGATTGGACGATATGATCCGCACTCTGTTGGGTCTTTACCTGCTTTTAATATTAGGGCTATATTTGCTTCTCCCCAGGTGCTAGGTGGTGTCTCGCCTCTGATTAATATATTATTAAATAGGGTCATTAGAACCGGGGTGAGGGTAGAATTAAATACCCGGTACAGTTCCCCCGGAAGATCGTCCGGTCACGCCGCCTTCCCCTGTTTTTGCTGTTTGATGACATTTTCAACTTCTGTTTCTGTTATTTCTTTATCGAGATTTTCCCTTTGGGACCTGTTTAGTTCCGGAAGTTACCTTATCCAGCCATTCAGAACTTTCCTCAGAGTTAGTATTGGTCTCTTCTGTGTAGATTTTTCGAAAAAAGTCACTGAAGGCTTCCCCGATGTCAAAATCAGTCTTCCTATTCACTGTTTCTCCTGTCACTCTTACTTCTTTAATGTAGTTCCTGATTTGGTCGTTTTTATTTTCCAGGCTAGCAATTTCCCAGCGGATTCGCCGTATTCAAAATGCGAGAGTTTACTGGCCTGCCATCGTTTATTAAGTCTCTCTTGCAATAGCGTTTCTAATTTAGATTTTAATTCACTTTTCTCCTCTTGATTAGCTGAGGGAACTTGATCTGCCGACTCCAAGCGGGTCAAATCTTGCTCTATTGTTAAGATCTCCTCTCTGTACTTCTTTTTCCTGTAAGAAGCCCTGTTAGTGATGCCGCCTCTTATATAGGCTTTCCAGGCCTCCCATACATTTACCAGTGAGGCAGAACCTATATTCCACTCTAAAAAGGAGGCGGTTTCAGATATGAGGTGGTCTCTTTCCTTTTCTTCTAATAATATAGTTCAGTCAAAGGACAATGATGCATGAATAGGTTCCTGCTCTAGAATTAGCGCAAAGAGGATAGCTGAGTGGTCTGATAAGTGCTGAGGTAAATACATTATATTTTTCATATGGTCTTTTAGAGAGAGGCTGAACAAGGCATAATCAATTCGCGATTTGTGCTTATACTTATAGTTATGGAAGGAGACTCCCATGGTTTTCCCGGCTCTTTGCCTCCAAAGATCATTTAGCGCCAGGTTTGACATGCAGCTCTGGAGCGTATCCCTCATGTTATTTTGCACTACAGCCCTGGAGCTTAGAGATTTATCCAATTTTGGATCTAACACTAGATTAAAATCTCCCATCCATATTATGTGGTCCGAGCTAGTAATCAGATGGTTCTGCAGTATGTTTAGATAAGAGGAGTCCTCCTGATTAGGGCCGTAATAACTAACAAGAGTAAGACATCTTGAGTCTAGTTTAACATTAGCTATCAGCCATCTCCCGCTCGCATCCGTTTTCCAGTCCATGATCTGAGCCCTTACTCCCTTTTTGAAGATGATGGCAGTCCCACGAATATTGGCGTTGTGGTCTGTACTTATACATTTATCCACTCATTTCAATTTTTTTTAGTATGTCTGTGATCTCCTGTTTGTTTAGGTGTGTCTCCTGGATTTCCATGATCTGCGCGGGCGAGTCTCTGAGGTACTGCATGATTTTATGTCTTCTCGCCCTTACTCTCAGACCATTGACGTTACAGGATAGAAATCTAATATCTATCATTTAATTTTACCATCCTACTGCTCTACTGCTGTCCTACTGGTTATCTGCCTGTCATCTCCTGTTTTAACCAAACATTTATTATGTCGCACCCTTGGATCAATGTTTTTTAAGAGTTTTAAGTTTAGCATCTGAGGACTTTTATTTTTTGTGCTTCCCCCCCCTCCTACCCTTGGAACCCCCCCCCGACTTACTCTGGCTAGATGTCTTGCCAGTTTATCGTCCCCCGACGTGCCCCTGACTGGTGCCCTCGTTATCTCATTTATCGGTCAATATACTCAATGTTATATAGGTGATGAGAATTTGATTCTACTTTATGTTAAATATGTTACTATTGTTGTTCTTGTTGTTGATCTCCCTTGGATAACAAAAAAGAATGCCGAATGATGAGGGATAGGTCGTAAAAAGAGTTGCACTTGATCGGGTTTTCTTATCAAAGATGACTTAAGAGAGAAGAGAGAGGGAGATCCAATAACGAATTTTATTTTTTTTCCCTTTTTTTCTTTCCTTTGCCTTTCCATGTTTCCCCTCATTTTCTTTGACAGTTAACTTTCTTTTTTCCCCCTTTTTTCCCCTTTTTTTTTTTTAACAATTGAATACTCATTTGCTTCTCCCTTTTTGTAGTGTTTTTTTTTTTTTACTTAATATTTTATCTATTTTATTATACTTGTTTTTTTTTTTTACCCCAGTATAACCCTATTTTATATGTTTGTTTCCCCTTTCCTTTCCTTTATATTTTTCCTATATTTATTTATATATATATATATATTTTTATTTTTTTTGCTAGCTACTGCTAGGTGTTAAGGGGTTTTTCCGAATTCACTGATGGAGACTAGTAGCTCATCTGCCTCAAGAGGAGACTTGATGTTGTACATCTTGTTATTGAACATTATTCTTAAGAAGGCGGGGAATCGCATCTGTACGGTAGCCCCCAGTCCTCTAAACTTCTCCATCCGCTGACCGAGTTCCCATTGCCTGTCCAATGTAGTTTTGGATAGGTCCGATCTGACTTCGAAGGGGAAGTCTGAAGTTTTTAGGGTCTTGATTTTAAGTGCTAGGTTCAATATCTTCTCCTTCAATGTATATATTAGAAAGTTTACCAGAATCTTTCTAGGTTTGGCTCTGTTAGGGTTGAGACGGAAGGGGTCACGGTGTATCCTCTGTATATCAGACTCCAGTTCTGACACAGATTCCTCCAAATTAAGGGAGTCCTTCAGTATGGTTGTCACAAAGTTCTTGATATCCCCTCCATCTTTCCCCTCCGGGATTTTTAGCAACCTCAGGTTGTTCCTTCTTGAAAAATTTCAAGGGTCTCTACCCTCTCTTTAACTACCTCTCCCTCTTTCTGTAGAGTCAAAATCTTAGTTTCTGCGTGATCTAATTTTGCTTTGAGTTCACCAACAGTACTCTCTAGGCTTCCAGTTCTCAGAAAGAGGCCGTCTACTTTGGTCTCCAGATTCTCACACATAGTTCGGATCTCGGACTGGTTTTACCTTGATTCCTCAAAGCCTTTTTTTGACTCCTCAAATCCGTTCCTAATCTCCTTCCTCATACTATGAAATATATGTTGGAGGGTGTCATCGCCATCATCTTCTTCATTCCCCCCTGAGAGCATAGATCTGGGACTTTTGCTACGCTCCCTGTCCCACCTGGGTTAACAACTGGGCGATCTGCAGGGGTCGTCATATTTGTAGCCTGCTTTGCTAGACCCCTCCATCTTTGCGCCACCTGCCTGCTCCGTCGTTCCCGTTGCCTCCACTGCTGTCCCCCCGAGGCTGCTAAGTACAGCAGTTGAATCAGAAACTTCAGTTGAGGTAAGTGTGTTTTGCATAGTGTACAGTCCTTGAGATTCTTGAGATTCTTGATGTATGTTAAGAACCTGAGGCAGGACCTTGAAATAGGATTTCAATGTAGGTGTAATCCAGGAGGCTTTGATATTTTTGGTGTTGCCCTTGTTCTGACTCTCCTTATGGGGTAATTCCTTCGGGCTACTATACAGTGGCTGATGCCTCTTGCCTCTCCTCTGCGCTCTTAGAACCAGAGATTGTGTTAATTCTAGCCCATTTTCTGAATCTGTGACAGTTTGGTTCCCAGGGCTTCTTATAGGTTCTAGTGGCTGGCCTATATCCCAGTACTCGCAAAGCCTCCTAGATCATTATCCTTATTGCTACCTTTCCCTTTTCCCTTCGCCTTTCGTTTCCCCAGGGTTCCAGCAATAGATCCATTCCTTGCGCCTAGGCAGGATCTACACAGGGGAGAGCTTGCAAATTTCCCTTAAAGCTAAACAAATTTGGGGTAGGGGCTGGGTAAAAGCCTTTTTCAATGTTCTGCCCAGAGCTAGAGTCCTGATTATCGACAGTGCCCGAGCCCAGTGTAGGATGTTTTGCTCCCTTCAACTGGCTCCCTCCCTGGTGATCCTCCTTACCACACCATGTGTTCGCTGTCGCTCTCCTCAAGAAAACGCTGTGTGTGGCAGCCCTCCGACTTTTTCGCAGCTCCACGGCTGCCTCTCTCCAGTGGTAGGGTGCGGGAAGGAAAGCCCGCCCCCAACACATCAGCTGCTCCTACCGCGGCAGCGGCGTTCTGGAGTATGCCGGCGTCTCTGGGCGTCTCTGGGCTGCCTACCACGGAGCTGCTGAACCACCGATCAGCAGCGGGGTTTCCTTGCGCAGATCTGATTCCGTCTCCTTCAAGCCGCCAGAATCACCTAACAGGTACGCTACACCGATGAAATTGTTAGTCGGTCGGTCTTGGGCATCTCAGCTAGAGACTCCGTCGGGACGAGCGCGCCGCACTAGCTAGCAGCCGCCATGTTTTCCAGCCGTTCCGTAGCCACGACTCACCAAGCGATTATACTCTTTTCCACAGTTTGCATCTGCACTAATCTTTGTCTCATCAAAATCAATCTAATACAATCCAGATAAAGTTCTGACTCTGGACAAAGCAACCTATGCCATACCCTCTTTAAATACAGTACTTCCAATGTTCACCAAAGCACTGTCTACACTAAACACTTGAGATTTATGAATAGTCACTGAATATGCCAGAGTAAGAGGAAACTGTTTTCTCCGAACATATCAATCAATCAATCAAGGCATTTATAGAGCGCCCTACTCACCCGGAAGGTCTCAAGGCGCTTGGGGGGGGGGGGGGGGTGCCGCTACTGCTCGAACAGCCAGGTCTTGAGCTTCTTCCTGAAGGAGAGGTGGTCTAGGGTCAGGCGAAGGTCGGTCGGGAGGGTGTTCCAGGTGTTGGCGGCCAGGTAGGAGACGGACCTTCCTCCTGTTGTCGCTCTTCGGATGCGGGGGACGGCGGCGAGGGTGTGGTTGGTCGATCAGAGGTGGCGTTTGGGAGCGTAGATGTTGAGGCGGTTGTTGAGGTAGCTCGGGCCTTGGCCGTGTAGGGCTTTGTGTGCGTGGGTGAGGAGACGGAAGGTGATTCTCTTGTTGACGGGGAGCCAGTGCAGGTCTCTCAGATGTCCGGAGATGTGGCTGCGTCGGGGGATGTTGAGGATGAGTCTGGCTGAGGCGTTCTGGATCCGCTGGAGTCTCTTCTGGAGCTTGGCGGTGGTTCCGGCGTAGAGGGCGTTGCCGTTGTCCAGTCGGCTGGTGACGAGGGCCAGGGTGACCGTCTTCCTGGTCTCGGTGGGGATCCACCGGAAGATCTTCCGTAGCATGCGCAGGATGTTGAAACAGGACGCGGAGACGGCGTTGACTTGTCTGGTCATGGAGAGGGAGGAGTCCAGGATGAAGCCCAGGTTGCGTGCGTGGTCTGTCGGTTTGGGTGCGGTGCCCAGGGCGGGGGGCCACCAGGAGTCGTCCCAGGCGGAGGGCGAGGAGCCCAGGATGAGGACTTCCGTCTTGTCTGAGTTCAGATTCAGGCGGCTGGTCGTCATCCACTCGGCTACGTCTTTCATCCCTTCGTGGAGGTTGGTTCTGGCGGCGACGGGGTCGTTGGTCAGGGAGAGGATCAGCTGGGTGTCGTCGGCGTAGGAGATGATGAGGTTTTGTTGGCGTGTGATGGCCGCAAGGGAGCTCATGTAGACGTTGAAGAGGGTGGGGCTGAGTGAGGAGCCCTGAGGAACGCCGCAGATGACTTCCATGGCTGCAGATCTGAACGGTGGTAGGCGTACTCTCTGTGTCCTTCCAGCGAGGAAGGAGATGATCCACTCCAGGGCCTTTTCCTGGATTCCGATGTTGCTGAGGCGCTGCACTAGGGTGCGGTGGCAAACAGTGTCGAACGCCGCGGAGAGGTCTAGGAGGATGAGGGCCGCTGTTTCACCGTTGTCCAGCAGGGCTCGGATGTCATTGGTGGCAGCGATGAGGGCGGTCTCGGTGCTGTGGTTGGCTCGGAAGCCAGACTGTGAGGGGTCAAGGGATCCATTCGTCTCGAGGAAGGCGGCCAGCTGCTTGTTGACGGTCTTCTCGATGACTTTGGCTGGAAACGGGAGGAGCGAGATGGGGCGGTAATTCTTGAGTTCGGTGGGGTCCGCTGTTGATTTCTTTAGTAGAGCGCTGAGTTCGGCGTGCTTCCAGCTCTCAGAGAAGGTGGCAGTGTCGAAGGAGGTGTTGATGATGTCCCGCAGGTGGGGAGCGATGACAGCGTTGGCCTTGTTGAAGATGTGGTGAGGGCAGGGGTCGGTCGGAGATCCAGAGTGGATAGAGTTCATCGTGCAGATGGTGTCTTCTGTGTTGATCTGGGTCCAGGCGCTGAGGGTGGTGGTAGGGGGCGTTGGTGCGGTCGTGGGGAGCGTTGTTTGAGGGCTGAAGCTGTTGTGTATGTCAGCGATCTTGTTGTGGAAGTAGGAGGCGAGGGAGTTGCAGAGGTCTTGCGTCGGGGTGATGTCGTTGATTCCGGCGTTGGGGTTGGAGAGCTCTTTCACGATGTTGAAGAGTTCCTTGGAGTTGTGTGCGTTGTTGTCCAGCCGGTCCTTGAATGCTGTTTTCTTGGTGGCGCGGATCAGTTGATGGTGCTTCCGGGTGGCGAGCTTGAGGGTCGTCATGTTGTCCGGTGTTGGCTCCCTTCTCCAGGCTTTCTCAAGGGCTCGGCAGTTCTTCTTGGAGCTCTTGAGTTCGTCGGTGAACCATGGGGCCTTCTTACTGCCGGGTCTGCTAGGCGGGGTCCTCAGTGGGGCGAGGTCGTCTGCTGATCCACTTCTTGAGGTTGTCGGCGGCCTGGCTGGGGTTCTCTGAACTGGCGGGAGGGTGCTGGCTCAGGGAAGAGGCGAGCTGGTCTGCTGTGATCTTGTTCCAGTTTCTTCGAGCAATCTGTTGCTGGTGGTGGTGGATCATGGATCTTCTGAAGGTGAAGTGGACGCAGCTGTGGTCCGTCCAGTGGAGTCCGGTGGCGTGGCTGAAGACGATATCCTTGCTGGATGAGAAGACAGCGTCGAGTGTGTGTCCGGCGAGGTGGGTGGGGTTGGTCACCAGCTGCTTGAGTCCGAGGATGGCGAGGTTGTCAAGCAGGGTGGTGGTGTTTAGCAAGACCTAGACTCACCCAAATGATTCTTCTAGATTTTGAGTATAAACTTGCAGATGATAACCGATCTGAGCATTCATACGCTCCAATTTCTCGATGGGATAACATCTTCAAACTGAAACTGTATAATTTCTTACTAAGACTCTTCTCATGAGAAATGTCTTCCCACATTTCTTTTAACTCCCTCTTTTCAGATTTTGTTATATAAGATGTCACATACTAGGCAACAGCAATCGAATTATCCGCAACATACTGAATATCCATATTAGCATTCCACATTGAGAGAATAACTGGATTATAATCATTGACATATATTGATTCTTCACTTCTTCTCAAATTGTATGTATTTTTGGGAGATTTTCTAGTGATGGTATGTCTCATAGCTGACATAAAACTGTTTACTCTTCCTTTGGATATTACAGGACTTTGGGATAAAACTTTTCCTTACACCTGTACTTTCGTCAACAATATTTTCCACACCAATGACTTTGGAATCGTAACACTTGTTGCCTTAAAGTGTTTTCATCTGTTCTTTTGATATTGCACATGTCGCATATTCTTCAATAAAAGACAAAACAGTGTCATTCAAATCAGTTCCGAAATCAGGTGCATTCTTAATCCATACCAGCATATGTATTTGAGGAGCACCTTTAGCTTGATACTCCTTTCTCCCAAAAAAATCTACAATTTCTCCAAGAGGATTTTTTTATTGCAGATAAAAGACATCGTACATCAAACCTATGATTGAAATATCTGCATACATTAACAGGATCCAAAGAGCACAATTCTCCAAGTGTCTTGTATTCAAGATTTTTTAGATTTGAATTTGCCATTCGAAGAAATTCAAGTAAATCATGCCAAGCGTATTCAACACAGCTTAAGGTAAGAAACCACGTATGAGTTCCTAAGTTCCTTAGCATATATTTGAATTCTCCATGACGACGATGACAATATTCATTAGTGCCACGCTGACATGCCATCAAATTAATCTGCTGAGATTCTAAATGATCATGTCTCTGATGTACTTTATCCATAAATTCCTTTGCTGAAACATTTTGAAGATTTACTCCTGTTTCAATATGTGGTTGACTGCATATGAAAGTCCAGACAAGTCACTCTCAAACAAAAGATTAAATATATAAGGGATACATTGTCAAAATCTTGGCTCTTCTGCATACAATCTTGTTGTTCGATATTCAGATGCAGGAATCTGCACTGATCATTCATCATATCATCCACTTTTTCCAGTTGTAAACAGCTGCGGAAAACAACGAGCCTTCAAACTTTTCCCCCATACACTCATGGGAGTACCCTTTGCTTTTTTCATTTGGAATAATTCAATAGTATTCCCCATCACTTCTTTCGAATGAAGTGGATGTACACTGTAATGTTCATAGATTCCTTCACTTTTGGGCATGCCACTTTCTCAATTTGACCAGTTGATGTTTCAGTATCATCTCCTAAAATTATTTCTTCTTCTTAAACATACACTTTTTTGTAGTAATCATTGTTTTTTATCAGATATAATGTTGCCTTTTGCACTTTCCTAATATCCACAAATTCTTGTCAGATTTTCTTACTCTAAGTAGGAACACCATTAACTAGAATAACTAGTGGCTCACTTTTCTACATTCTCTACACCAATAGTTTCAATATGTTTCTTTGAATCTAGAGGTAAATATACAACTCTTCCTTTTAATCCTCTCTGTAAATCTGTAGGAGGCAATTTACCTGTTTTAGGCTCCATACGAACAATAGCTTGAAATGGGTGCACACATTGCAGCAGAATAGATTCATACGTATTGAAATCTATCAGTTTTGGAGGAATAGTTACCAACTCTAGATTAATATAGACAGCTCTAGCGGGCATTTCATTCTCATCTAATTTGTTATAACAATATTTAAATATATGCTGATCAGAACCCAAATCAAAACAATTATCTACCAACAAATAAGTTGCACATTCCTTCCACTTATCATTATGCTCTCTTTTACTTTTTAATTACAGATCAACAGTCCTAGTCTAGAATAATTCGGCCTTTCACCTGAAATCCCCTGAAACTTTGTAATTTGTTCTTCACATATTTTTGTGCTAGTATGTTGCACATTCTCCTCCACATTTTCCTCCATTAATGTGTCAGTGTCTGCACTCTCTTGTCCAGGAGTAAAGTAACAAAACTCAATTTCATCACAAACCTACTTCACATCTGATACTGAGCCACGCAAAAGAGCACTGTTCAACTCATTTAACATTAGTGCTGGACTTTTTGCGTAATACAATCTTCTGACTAACTTCCGCATTTGAGAATGATGTACTGCTAACATCCTAAAATGATGAAAGACATTTTGACATACTTTTCTAGAAAGACAAGCCAGAGAATGACCTTGCAAACCAGTGTTTTATCTCACTCTGCAAGGATTTAGTCTTTGTAACATCTTAATCTTTTGTTTAACACTTTTCTTACTACATTCTCATAAGAAATTGCATAAAATATCGGTAGATTCCTGTTGTATAATACAAATGCTACTGCAATCCCAAGTATACACTTGGACTTTAGGACGTCTCCCTGGAACTTCATCAGCTATCACTTCTTCTACATTTCTGGGAACCATCTTCACTTTGTCAATTGTACAACCATTTCTAACCTAATAGGCTCGACCACTGGTATCAACTGCATGCAATAAATTATTGGTCTGAAAATAACTCTCTTCATTAAAGAAAGGCTCTCAACTTGAAATGTGCTTCCATTCACCCAAAAAAATCACAAAAATTAGCTCGGGTAATAACTCTTTTCTTCTTACTTTTGGCCTTTATAAAATGGAGTGGTTTATCTAGTGATCAAATTATTTTTAAAACTAAAGTGAATAATTTCCTTTTTAATTCAAAAGCCTTCTCTACAATAATTTCTATTTCCTTCTTTTTATAAAAAAGTGCTCTTTTTTGGATTTATTCACATATTTCAACAAATTAGAAACAAATCTATTATAAAACATTTTCTTTCTAATTTCTGCATACTGACTCTTCCTCATTTTATCATACATTGTGCCTTTTGAATGTGATTTCTTTTTATGTACATTTATTTCCTCATTATACTTTTTTGTTGTTGAAGCATTCTTTGAACTTTCATCAATGTGCACATCGTTTGTAGGCTTCGAAGGTTTTTTGATAAATTGTTTTGTTCTCCTAACGGAAGACTTGTTCTTTTTCCCCACATGATGTTGGTCATCCAATACTTGCTGTTGAATTTTCTTCAAATAATAGTCCTTTTGCTGTCCTTTTCTCTTTGCTGATTTTTTAGGCATGATAAGTTTATTTTTTGGATGAAAAACAATATCTGTAAAAAATAAATATATATACATTTGTTTTAATAAGTCTATAAATTATACTTTTCTATTACTAAACAAACACATTGTACATAAAAACCATTTCCGCACTTTCTTTTGTAATTTCTAATTGAAATTGTAATTGAAGGTGTGACAGACAAGAGTTTAGGTGGTTAGAGGACTGCATGTGTAGTGGACAGGGGTTTGTACCAGTGCATGTGTTAAGGCCTTGGACATTGTAAGAGTACTTAGGTACTGACTGAATGATTAGAGTACTGCAAGGAGAGTGCCTGGGTGAATTTATAAGTGTTTGGATTTTGGCGCAGTGTTTGGATTAGTATATGGTGCTAGATGGCTGACTGGAGGAGTGCATAGGGAGTGACAGGGTGTTTGCTGGAGTGTATAGGTACTGCCTGGGTAATTGAAGATGTGAAACACAAGTGTTTAGGTGGTTAGAGGACTACATGTGTAGTGGACAGGAGTTCGTAGAAGTGCATGTGTTAAGGCCTTGCTCACTGTATGAGTACTTGGGTACCGAAAGAATGATTAGAGTACTGCAAGGAGAGTGCCTGGGTGAATTCATAAGTGGTTGGGTTTTGGTAGTGTGAATGGATTAGTACATGGTGCGGAACGAGTCACTGGAGGAGTACAAGGGGAGTGATGGGATGTTTGATGGAGTGTATGGATACTGCCTGGTGAATTGAAGGTGTGAAACACAAGTGTGAAGGTGATTTGAAGACTACATGCGTAGTGGACAAGAGTTTGTAGCAGTGCATGTGTTAAGGCCTAGGTCACTGTATGAGTACTTGGGTACTAACTGAATGATTAGAGTACTGCAGAGAGAGTGCCTGGATGAATTTATAAGTGTTTAGGGTTTGACACAGTGAATGGATTAGTACATGATACCAGATGGCTGATTGGAAGAGTGCATGGGGAGTGACAGGGTGATCGCTGGAGTGTATAGATTCTACCTGAGTAATTGAAGGTGTGAAAGACAAGTGTGTAGGTGGTTAGAGGACTGCATGCATATTGGAGAGGGGTTTGTAGAAGTGAATTTGTTAAGGCCTGGGTCACTGCATGTGTACTTGGGTACTGACTCAAAGATTAGAGAACTGCAAGGCAATTGCCGGGGTGAATTTATAAATGTTTGGGTTTTGACGCAGTGAATGGATTAGTACATGGTGCTGGATTGCTGATTGGAGAAGAGCAATTACAAAGACTCACTAGGGGGTTAGGTGACTGCATACATTCTACACATTTCACTACAGCACTGCTAGTATAATTGCCTGAATCATTCTACATATCCATAAGCAGTGACTGAGTTTTAATATCACTAAAACTTGACTACAGGATAGGTTTTTAAGCAGTTATGTGTTAGCAAAAAGATGAAGTAACCACATGCTTCTGTCAGAATTCTTGCACATGTAGACACAGACTAACAGACTAACAGTGTGATTTTAGGCAAGCAAGACTATTCCCTGGACTTTAGCAGAAGAGGCTTACTAGTCTGGAAGGGGTTAGGTGACTCCATACATTCTACACATTTCACTATAGCACTGCTAGTCTGAATGTCTGGTTCATTCTGCGAATGTATAAGCAGTGACTGGGTTCTAATACTACTGAAATTAGACAACAGGATAGGTTTTTAAGCAGTTATGTGTCAGGAAAGAGATGAAGTAACAACATGATTCTGTCAGAATTCTTGCACAAGTGGGCACAGACTCACAGTGTGATTCTAGACAAGCAAGACTATTCCCTGGACTTTAGCAGGAGAGACTCACTAGTCTTGAAGGGGCTAGGTGACAGCATACATTTTACACATTTCACAACAGCACTGCTTGTGTGAATGCCTGACTCATTCTGCGAATGCATATGCAATGACTGGGTTCTAATACTACTGAAACTTGACAACAGGATAGGTTTTTAAGCCATTTTGAGTCAGAAACCACATGCTTCTGTCACAATGGTTGCACAAGACTACACAGACTTGCAGTGTGATTCTAGACAAGCAAGACTATTCCCTGGACTTTAGCAGAACAGACTCACTAGTCTAGAAGTGGTTAGGTGACTGCATACATTCTTCACATTTCACTACAGCACTGCTAGTGTGAATGCCTGACTCATTCTGCGTATGCATAAGCAATGAGTGGGTTCTAATACTACTGAAACTTGACAACAGGATAGGTTTTTAAGCAGTTATGTGTCAGGAAAGAGATGAAGTAACCATATGCTTCTGTCACAATGGTTGCACAAGTGGACACAGACTCACAGTGGGATTCTAGACAAGCAAGACTATTCTCTGGACTTTAGCAGAAGAGACGCACTAGTCTGGAAGGGGTTAGGTGACTGCATACTTTCTACACTTTTCACAAGAGCACTGCTAGTGTCAATGCCTGAATCGTTCTGCGAATCCATAAGTAGTGACTGGGTTCTAATACTACTGAAACTTGACAAAAGGATAGGTTTGTAAGCAGTTATGTGTCAGTAAAGACATGAAGTACCCACATGTTACTGTTGCAATGGCTGAACACATGCACACAGATTCACAGTGTGATTCTAGACAAGCAAGACTATTCCCTGGACTTTAGCAGGAGAAACACAGTAGTCTAATTAAAAACAAAGGCACCACATACAACACCTCACAAACTAATAACTCACCTTTCAAACTGATTTGTAGATTAGGAAGTATCTGAATCACACACCAGATTTTCTTATACACACAATATCTGTAGTGCACCTCTCTTAGCAAAACCAAAAAATGGCAACTTTTCCCTCTCATTCTGCAAACATATACATGTAAATATCAAATCACATTGCTTCCCACATTCATTCAAAAGCTAACACGCATTTCTATTGTTTACACATTTTAACCCTTTTCAATTGACATAACTTTCAACCCTACCCCCATTCTGCTTAATGCCTGTTACCATAGTAACAGTTCATGGAAAACTCAACTGAACACACAGATCACAAGTTCAGCACACAATGTTTCAAAATCAAACAAGTGTGCTTGGCTTCTCAAAAAATCAGCTTATCCTATCTAATGTTCCTTTCAAACAGTTTTTACTAACCAATAAGAAACCTGCTTTTAAAACACAGAAACATGCCCCCTATTTTTCAGTCTATAATGTTCTCAAACAGCCAATTATTTCTCGTCTTTACTTAAAACTGCATCTTATCCACCATTTTAGAAAAATCTTAGTTTTCAAACTGCCCATTTCACATACAGACATCTTCTGAGTGCATCCAGACCTCCCTTCAAGATGCTGAGAGTGTGGATTGTGGAACACAGCTATATTTTCTGGAGCAAAAGGTATGCTGAAATCAGAGATATTGACAAAGATTTAGCTTTGCCAAATGTAGAAATTAAATGTATTGGTCAGAGAGGATTAAAGTGGCACCAATTGATGCCATTGGTTAAATCCTTTTTGCATCTCCAACACCCTGACCTTATAATTGTGCACTGTGGTGGCAAATGCTTATGAAGAACACCTTTGGAGAAATGATGTCACTTTTCGCCAAACTGCCTTTGTCAATTCTAACATATGGCAAAGACATAAATGGAACTGGTCCAATCAATTTTGTCCACAGATTGAGAAAGCTAGGAAACATGTCGCTAATGCTGTTTCAACTTATCTCAGTGATTATAGAATGGGGTCCTTTTACAACAATAATCTGTATTTTAATATAGATGGCATCTATAGGAGAGATGGTGTACATTTCACAGATGAGGGTTACAGAGTCGTTCTCAACAACTTTTGACTCTGCATAGGTACTTAATTGTGGGTACCAAAATCTCTCAATAAACACAAGGTCTATTTTAGAGCCACCCAAGATGTAAACATATAAGCTTGATGTATATTTGAAATATATTATTATTTTTTTGTTTGGAGTCGGGCACCAAACGCGTTCTGGAGTCGCGCACGCAATGCCTTCACAGAAGGGGGCCACGCTGGGAGTTGCGCACACAACACGTTCACACAGGGGGCTGTGCTAAGAGTTACGCACCCAGCGCGTTCACACCAGGGGGCCGTGCTGGGAGTTACGCACCCAACGTGTTCACACCAGGGGACCGAGCTGTGTGTCGGGCACGCAGTGTGTTCACAACAAGGGGCCATGCTGGGAATCACGCACACAGCGCGTTCACCCCAGGGGTCCGCGCTGAGCGCTGTGCTGGATTCGCACCTCCAAATTATTCCATAATGTTTTTTAGCTCCTACCACTAATTTATATTCTCCCCGGGGTCCCCATCCCCGGGGCCTAAACATAATGATAGAGACCTTGGGGGGAGCCCCAATGCCCACAAGGTCCCGCCGGCTCCCCGCGTCCTTCGGGAGCCGGCATTGCTTTTCCACATGAGGAGCTGCTAACATGCAGCTCCCCGTGTGGAAAAGCAATCTGGTTTGCATTTTGAAAGAGAGAGCAGGATTCCCCACTCTCTCTTTCAAAATCCAAACCAAGTTTGCTATGGCAGGGTGGGAGCCATGAGGCTCCCGCCCTGCTATTGCAAGTAGTGTCCCGGGGGTGGGCACCCTAGACACTGCAGGAGCTGGCCCTGGGGGGTGGCGGTCCCCAGGTCCAACATTGGCTCCAGGAGGGGGGCCGTGCGGCCTCCCTCTCACTTAATGCAAAGCCCCGGGGGTGGTGGTCCCCAGGGCTTGGGGGTCCATAACGGGCCCGTTATTTTGAATATTTAGTGCCCCGGGGAAGTGGTGGTCCTCGGGGCGTGTGGGGGGCTTGAGCCCCTCCACACAGGTTAAATTAATTTGTTTTTTGAAAAGCCCCGGGGGTGGCTGTCCTCTGGGCTGCGGGCGGCGAGTGCGCCCGCAATAATGATTAATTAAAGCCCCAAATTTAAACTATCAATCCCCAGGGGATGGTGGTCCCTGGGGCTGCCGGGGTGCTCCTGTGCCCCCACAAATATTCATACTTTGCCCCGGGTGTGGCGGTCCCTGGGGCAGTGTGGGGGGGATAGGGACCCCTATAATTTGATTTTACATGCCCCCAGGACCAGGCCTACCGAGGGGCTTTAATTAAACAATGCGCGGGAGCCCTTGCTTCCTTGTTTTCATTTTCGCAGCTGGATCGGCGCACCCTCAGCGTATTGTGATGTTTTAAAAAAAAATGCTTTTTTTAGCCCTAGAAGTCCTTCTAGGACCCCCTAAGAAGACCTAAGATGTCAGGGTGTTACAACCCTCCCCTCCCTTTTTGTTTTACGCCTTCATTTTACTGCCATTTTTTGCCTTGCTTCTACCGTGGCACAAGATGGCTACCAATAGTTCCTAGTTTAGAGTGTTCACAACCAATTACAATGCAGCTCGTGATCGGCAGGGTGTGTGGATCCTAATCTGCAGAGTGCGTGGATCCTAATCTGTAGGGTGCCCGGATCCTATATATAGGTTTTAACTTTTTTAATTTCTCAGCAACTACTAAACGGATTTACACCATTTACCAAAAAGGTTTCTTTCTGAAACAAGAACTAACTCTTTGCCAAATTTGGAGTAATTCCTTTCAGCAGTTTGGGCTGTAGCCGTGTGTAAAGAGTCCTATGGAAAATTGTATGGGGAAAACATGTTTTGGGACCCCTTTTTTCTTGGCCCCCGCTTGCCGAATCACCCCGAAACTTTCAGAATAGAAGCGCCTCACTAGTTTTATAAATTTCGCATAGATTCATCAACCGGCACCAAAGTTTTGGAAATAGAATGTTTTAAATTTCCTATGGAAAATAGGTCCTAACTATAACTACCTACTGGCTACCAATAGTAGGATAAATATATATATATACTAGCAGCCCGTCCCAACCTTGTCCGGGTAAGAATTGCTGCCGGCCAGTACTATATTGATTTGTAGCATTTCTTATCTGTGACAGACCTGTGAAACGCTCTGATTCACAGTGCACTGCTGATGCACTTAAGAGTGCGCGTTCAGTAGTGTGTGAACTCTTGTTTCCCTACTTTATTTTTCCTTGCAATATTATATAGTGCGAACTTGACAACATGGCATGAGCACAATTTACATTACAGAAGAATATATTCATTAGTGGTAGGCACGGGGAGACAAAGCGATTTGCCTGGAATCACAGGATGTTGAGCTGATGCCGAGATTCGAACGTAGCTCCCCAGCTCTTAAGTTCCCAATTCTATAACTTGTGCGAGGAGGTGTGTCTAAAAGTGTAAGTCGGTGCTGGCATCAATGAGAGAGACCTGTGCATTTTTCAAATGGGTGGTGAAAAAATATGAATTTGTTGCTGGAGATATGGGCTGCCGTGCCACCAGTGTACTTACCGGGGGAGGGTAAACACCCATTATTCAGCAACTTTCTTTCTGCATACCATCACTCTGCATACTTTCATTACGAAAGTACCATGACTCCGCAATGCCATTATAACCCATGGCATTACATTTTATATGCTTTTACCACGCATACATTTACAACGAATTTCGTTGTAAATGCATGAATGGTAAAGTATGCTTTTTTAAAATGTTTAGATAAGGTAAGTATGGGTATAGGGTTATATGTTTTGGGGTACTGAGGTATATGTTTTGGGGTGTTTGGGTATTTTAAGGGTTCAGATATAGTTTTGGGTTATGGGGTACAGGGGTAGTTTTAGGGTTTAGGGATAGATATGGGTTTTGGGGTACAGGGGTATTTTTAGGGTTCAGGGCTAGGTTTGGGTTTTGGGGTATAGGGGTATTTTTAGTGTTCAGTGGTAGGTTTGGGTTTTGGGGTACAGGGGTATTTTAAGGGTTCAGGGCAAGGTTTTGGTTTTGGGGTGCAGGGGTATTTTTATGGTTCATGGCTTGGTTTAGGTTTTGGGGTACAGGGGTATTTTAGGGTTCAGGGGTAGGTTTGGGTTTAGGGGTACAGGGTTATTTTTAGGGTTCAGGGCTAGGTTTGAGTTTTGGGGGTATAGGGGTATTTTTAGGGTCCAGGGGTAGGTTTGGGTTTGGGGGTAGAGGGGTATTTTAAGGGTTCAGGGCTAGGTTTGGGTTTTGGGGTACAGGATTATTTTTAGGGTTCAGGGGTAGCTTTGGGTTTTGGGGTACATTGGTATTTTTAGGGTTCAGGGCTAGGTTTGGGTTTTGGGGTACAGGGGTATTTTTAGGGTTTAGGGATAGGTTTGGGTTTGGGGGTATAGGGTATATTTATAGGGTTAAGATGGGTTAGTGTTTATGGTGTTGGGGTATTTTAAGGAGTAAGGGTGGGTTATGATTATGGGGAGCAGGGGTATTTAAAGGGAGCAGGGTGGGATTAGCACACGATATGAGACATGGCATGAAGGGCGGAATGTACCACATGCCTCCAGCGTTTGTCACGCCCCCAGCACATGCTCACAGCACAACGCAGACATGCCCACAAGGGACTACTTTGCTGGCACAGTTCTTTTACCTTTTAAATGTATATGATGGGCGTCTGCATAGCCTAGGTCCTTCTGCTGTAACTGCCCTTTCCAACGATGTATTGGGTGTTGTGATTGGTGCTGTGGTTCCTGAGATTACCCGCATCAAAGGTTTGGGCTCTCTCTTTATTATATTAGAATGGATATGGATGGATATATAATATATATACACACAAATATATATATATACACAATTGCCCTAGAGCTTTTCAGGACACACTCGTGCTCCGCCAGCCATCCGGCCTGTTGGGACTATTTTCTCCGCCAATTCATGGGTGTGTTAAGCTTCTTGCCTGACGCGTTTCGGGGCGGGTTGCCCCTTAATCATAGGCGACTCCACATGTTTGAGAAAATCCCCACTTTATTGGTTTGTTAAAAGCACGCCTCCCATTGGTTGCTGGGTCTGGTTGGAATTGTCTTGCATGCTGGGAGTTGTATTCTCCATTTTTTTTTGGGAGTTTATTTTAATAGCGGTTGTTACTGTTCCTTAGTGGAGTCCCATTAGTTGGTGGGGAATTGCATTGAGTCCGGCTTTGCACACTGTTTAGGGTCGGCAAGGTTCCAACCCACAGCCTCTGCTGTCGAGTCTCCGCTTTCGGTGACAGCCGATGGTGCATCCTGTCGCGGTAAGGACCCCGCGCCGTAATTTTGATACACAATTGCCCTAGAGCTTTTCAGGACACACTCGTGCTCCGCCTGCCATCCGGCCTGTTGGGACTATTTTCTCCGCCAATTCATGGGTGTGTTAAGCTTCTTGCCTGGCGCGTTTCGGGGCGGGTTGCCCCTTAATCATAGGCGACTCCACATGTTTGAGAAAATCCCCACTTTATTGGTTTGTTAAAAGCACGCCTCCCATTGGTTGCTGGGTGTGGTTGGAATTGTCTTGCATGCTGGGAGTTGTATTCTCCATGTTTTTTTGGGAGTTTATTTTAATAGCGGTTGTTACTGTTCCTTAGTGGAGTCCCATTAGTTATATATATATATATATAGAAGATGGATAAATAGAATTATTAATATGTCATTTAGTAATTGATGATTTATTATGTGTACTTTTAAACAATTTTATAGTTGTTTGAAATAGGAACAATTACAACTAACAATTTTTATTTATTTTATTGAAAGTGCGAAGTTTGTTTGTGCTATGACATTTGAGTTGATTTTTATTTAATAATTGAAAGCAACTCCAATATTAATGATCTTATCTTCTGTTTTTGTAGTTGGGGAAGTTAAATTTATTATATGTTATTCAATTTTTTTTCTTTCTTTTTTTAAAATATATTTAATTGTTTTTATTTGTTTTATGCACATATATATGGTAAATATTATTTATATAAATAGTTTAATGTATGCATTAACATGGTTATTCATATCAGTAATGTGTTTGAAGTGAAGTACTTTCCCTACTTTTGCTTCAACTAGAGTAGGAAAAATAAATCTAACCCCCAAAGTACAACATTTTCCCTACTGTTGAACTGTTTACAGCGCAAATGGAAATTCTTTTTTTAACCAGTGGAATTTGTTTTTTAACCACACAAAAGTCAAAACCTTTCCATACTGTAGCACTGGCTGAAGTGGGAATAGTAAATCTAACCTGTCCAAGGTCCAATGCTTCCCTACTGTTGCAGTGTTTGGAGGGGAATTAGTAAATTTCACCCTTTCAAACTCCAATAGGTTCCCTACTATTGCACTGTTTGGAATGGGAATAATAAATGTAACCCCTCGGAAGTTCAACTGGTTCTCTAATGTTGCACTGACTAGATGGAAATAGCAAATCTATCCATTCAAAATCCAACTCTTTCCATACTATTGCACATACTGCAGTCAGAATATTAAATCTAGTCCCTACAAAGTACAACACTCTCCATAGGTATAGAAATACAATATTGTGGTAAACTATATTTTTTACCACAATGTATGTATGTATAGGCATTTATATAGCGCACTACTTACCCGGAGGGTCCCAAGGCGCTTCGACCGCTGCGAAACCCTTCCTGGCTTCCCTGAGAGATGGTCCCTTAATGGGTATCTCCAGGGTGGGACCAGGCATCCCCGGCGGTCTGGTGGGGCCGTTAGTGAAGATGAGGCAAGCTAATGCCCAGAGTTGCCGAGTGTGATCGCTGATCAGAGTGGGCACCGAGGCGAGAGAATTATCGAGTCCGCTGTCCCTGGTCCAGAAACCTGCCGCGCCGGGAATCGAACACTGGTCCCGGGCCGTCCTCTGCTCTCGGGTCTGCCGCCTCTAACCGGTGAGCCACACTACTTCACTACAATATGTGTCAGTGATCTGAGTATGGTCCCCTTTCTAGACCAACAGTCTTGAATCAAATTAATTCTGCACTTTTTTCATAAACAGTTCCATTAGGCTATATTATAGAGCTTTGATTGGTTCATGTAGACTATGCAATCTAATATCACAAGAATACACATTTTACTCTCCAGCTTAAGGCTTACTCAATATATTAGGTCACATTTTTCTTTGAACATATCCCAAAACTTTTTCGACACCACTATTGCCCACATTTGTATTCCATACCATGCACTGGTAATGAATGATTTGGACTGTTGGGAATGTCTGTTGGATCTCAGCAGGCGCACAAGAGCCTTGAAAAATCAACTACGATTGCTCGACCTTGCCCTCATATTGGCCATACAAGCAATCACCATGAGAAGGAAATCCCCTAGATGCCCCACTCTATTTGCGTGGCAACAGGAGGTGGTAAGGTGGTGTGGTGCCGAGAGTGCGTCACTTAGACGCGAAGAAGCTTGTGGCCTGCGCAAGCATCCCATCTCAATGAAGTGGGTTCTTATGCTGGAAGGTTTTAAAGCACTAGATCTTCACCCCAACCATATCATCCCTACCCCATGAGGTATCCAACTGAACGCAGCCCCCGATCCCAAGGGATGGTAAAGGTCACAATCCCCATTGTAACTGCTCACTGGGAGTGACTCCCAGCAAGTATTATATGCACACGCACACACACTAGGTCGTATAGCACATAGGAGCCGACAGGCCAGGAGAGAGGGTGGGGGGGTGAATATTAACAGGGTTGTTTAAGTTTATAGTTTGTATTATACCGAACAAAATTTGTATCTTATGTATGCACTTACATCTCTTTATTGTCTTGTTATAGCCACAAGCTTGTCCTATTTATATTGACATGTATAGGATGATCTTTCATCTCCATGTAGGAAATCTGTGTTATGATTCAAAAACAGAAATACCATGCTAGATTTGTTATGACAACTTGAAATCACTAAGGGGTGCTTAATACAGTTTGTTCAAAAGAAAATTAATGATTTGGACTTGATACCTGTTCCCCTCAATCGGGTAAATGGAGATTTAGCAATTCTTTGATAACAGGATGTTAAATGTTGTTCTTTTTTTGCTTCCTTCAGTTCAGAATTGTTGAGATTCCAAATAACCCTGATATTTTGCCTTTAATCCTGTGGGACATGTTTAAAGCTACTGCCCAAGGTTTTATTATCGACTTTGTAGTTAGATGAAAATAACATTCTGATAGAGAACATAAGTCCTTACTCTCCACTATCAAGCATTTGGAGCATCAATATTGAACATCAAATCTGAAATTGCTTTATAGGATCTTACTAAAGCCAAATTTAATTTAATGACATCTCCACAAATAATGCCTCCACCATTTTCCTGAAAAGCAGTGCTTGTTATTTTGTAAGTAGCAACACAGCAGGGAAGCTATTATTCAACTAGCTTATCATCCAGAACCAATGTCCTAATATTAAGTCTTTGCATATTTCCAGGGTGTTAGAAATTTGGTTTCTGTTTGGCAGAGGTATGTACCATGTCCAAGCAGGAACCACATTCCTAGTAAGGGTAATTCAGTAACACAATCTAAATTAACCTGTGCTCACCTTCTGGTAGTTTGAGATCGAGCAGTCAGGCTAAACTGAAGAGGCAAAGTGGAAACTATTTGTGCACACAACACACAGTAACACAGTGAAACCACCACAAAAGGACTCTAGACCAGTTTAGAAAAACAGAGACTAATTTTATAAATACAACAAGACCAACAATACAAATGTCCAATCAGTAGAAATCGAGATATGAATTTTTAAAGATAAAATGCAAAAAAAGCACTTAGAAGCAAAGAGCTCTCAAAGTGTTAATTGTTCACGATGGACCAAGTCAAAGTCAAGAGTTCAGGCCACTCATGATGGAGCCCAGGCCAGCTACCGGACTCACGAAGGGCCGGTTGAGAAAAAGTGCCTTAATCTTTGTGGCAGCACACAATGGGTCAATGTTCCCCCACAGTTGGGTTGTTGCACCGGATTTCTCCATGCGACTGCGGCAAGGCATTGGTTACATTGAGTGAAGCTCTGGTTCCAAGTCAGGCAGTTCCATATGCAATACACTGGGTATATCTACAAAGTGAGGACATGTTTTAATCTTCTTCATGCAATGGCAGTTATTCATTGGTTCTGAAGTGGTGATTCCGAAGGTGAGAGTGGTTGTGATGCGCTGAACTGATCACTGAAACAGTAGCGATGCATCAATCCCCCAATCTTTTAGCAGGAGACCGGTCAGTTCTGATTTGTTCAGGCAGGTGCAGCACTTTAAGCTGACTTCCAAGGGCCCTGGACTGGAATCACTTGGCAGAGCAAGACTTACAACAAATAAAGTTCAGGTGCAGAGCTGAAGATGAAAGTGAAGTATTTGATGTCCCTGAGACTTCAGCAACAGTAGGTAAGGCAACAAGACCTCAGAGAGTACGGAGATTAGAAATATAGACCCTGTCCTTCACACTCCCAGACAAGAAGTAGCAGACCAACAGCAAAGCAGTTCATCAAATTGGCAGTCCCTTCTGGCAGCACAGTAGTCTTTCTTCCTAGTAGAATGTACTTAGTTCCAGAAGGGTCATCTTTTGGTGGTGCCAGAGTTCCAATACTAAAACCCAGTTGGGCCTTTGAAGTAGGTAGACTTCAAAGAGATGCTTGGAAGTGGACAAGACCCTACCTTTCCTGAGCTGGATCAAGACTCACTACAGGGGTTTATGCGGTTCTTTGTGTGGGAAGAGGACACAGCCCTTTCAGGTGTGAGATGTCAGCTCCTCCCTCCCAACATGCTCAGGATGACCCATCAACATGCAGATGTCTACTCTGTCACACCTACCCTTCCTTTGTGTGTGGAATACAGGAAGCCAGCTGTCACCCACCACAGACGTGTATTCCAGAGACAGGCAGAATACATCAACTGGTTTAGGCAAGAATATGCCAACTTTCTAAAAGTGGAATTTTCAGAACCGTAATTTAAAAACCACTTGTGTTTTTCAATTGTAAGTACAGAGATACCAAATTTCTTTTTCCTATCTCTTCCCAATTGGAATTTATATTTATAAAGTGTAATAAGGCAATTCCAATGTTATCGTAAGGGGGAGTATTTCACTAACAGGACATGTAAAACGTAACAGTACACGTCGATCACCAGGCGATGCCCATGTACCTGGCATTTATGGATTTAATTTCCGTCATTTGAGTGAATAGGGTCAAGTTATTGATGATGCTGGTAGGTCTGGGGATGGAAGTTCCTCATGTGAATGTTTTGCACTCTTTACAGAATCTAGGGGCCAGGGTGAGATACGGCTGAGAGTGAGAAGCCTCTGATGTTTTCCCTCTAGCTAGTGGGGTGCATTTTGGCACCTCTGCTTCTGATTAATGAATTAAGTTCCCACATATCTATTTCCACCATTGTTAAATTATTCCTATGCTGGGTCTGGTGGCTCAGTTGATTAATGTGTCCATTGCAGGGGCCTGTGTTTAACCTCATGGTCACAGGTTCAAATCCAGGAGGGTCCTCTCAGCCTTTCATCCATCTGAGGTTGATAAAATGAGTACCGTTGGGTAACAATAAACATCTGTTATTCAGCACCAAGACACCTACGGGTAATCCAACGCTTTACAAATACACCTGATATGTTATGTTATACCAGTGTTATTAGAAATTGACTATTCCCTTTTAATTGTTATAGATGCTGAAAAAGATTTTGATAGAAAATTAGAACCTGTTGGAAATGGCCTTTTTGCAGGCTTATTCCCAAGTTGTTTTTCTCTTCCTCCTATTTTTCCTGACCCATTTTTGTTGGCTGTAGGTCTCTGGGCACTTAATCACTGCTAATCAGTGCTAAAGTGCATATGCTCTCTGTGTTAATCGTTATCATGAATGGTCATCCATGATTGCCATATTTGACTCACTGGTAAGTCCGTAGTACAGTGCACTGAGTATACCAGGGCCTGTAAATCAAATGCTACTCCTGGGCCTCCAGCACTGATTGTGCCACCACCATGAGCAGCCTGTGAATGTATCTCAGACCTGATTCTGCAGTGTCTGCATGCACCGTTTTAAACTGCCATGCCCCCCTAGCAAGTGCACCCACTTGTCAGGGTCCAGCCTTCCTTTTCCTTACATGTAAGGCATCACTCAGGTACCCCCATGGGCATGGTGCAGTGTATTATAAAAGGTAGGACATGTACTGTTGTGTTTTACATGTATGGATGGTGACATACTGCCAATTTAGTTTTTCACTATTGAAAGGCTATCTGTCCCATAGGCAAACATGTGAGCTGCTTTTTAAATTTCTTTACACTGGGACAAGACAGAGAAGTGGAGTTTAGGCACTCTGAACACAGAATTTACTAACACATCCTTTTAGGGAGATAGTTTTTAAGTTGTGTGTTTAAAAATGACCCTTTTAGAAAGTAGTTATCCTCTTATTTAACCATTCTGTGAGCATCTGCTGTTTGTGTATTGACTGTTTGGTTTTAGAGTGACGGGAGCTGGGGATGTGCATCCACTGTAGATAGCCACAAGGGGTGTTGAGGTATGTCCTGCCTTTCCTGTGTGCCTTATAGCTGGCTGAATACACCCTGGCTACATTTACAGTGGTGGGAGAAGTTTCACTTGGTGGGAGTAGTTTCACAGCCCAGGCTGTGTCTCCTATTCACAATGCTGTCTCCACCTCCTGTGGTCATGCTGCACCAGAGAGAACAGAACTGGTTTGGACTGGGCTCAGAGACAGTTGCCACAAAGAGAACAAAGACAACATGGGGTATACCTATTTGACCTTAAATCCCAGAGAATTAGATCACCTCTGAACTCAAGAGGAACCTCTGCCAAGGAGTAGAGCTGGGGAGCTGTGAGGAGAAGTTTTGTCCCTTAGCTGTGTGTGCTTTACTGGTTAGGCCTGCTGTTGCTGCCTCTGCCAAGGAGAGGGCAAAGACTAGAACTTTGCTGTGAACCTGCTTGAAGAAGAATTTCCAAGTGCCTGTGTGAGCTGGCCTCCTGTTCTGAACTCTCAGAGCCACAAAGACCTCACCTGCAACCCACTGTCCAGCACCTGAACTCCTCTGTGGACTCCTGCATTCAAAAGGGTGCCAATTCCCTTTCCTGGGCCCGGAGAATTGTGTGGTTGGTGCTGCAAAGCAACAAAAACAACTCTGACGCTGTCAGTGCCGCTGCCAGTGACACCATGTTCTGCCCTTCTCGTGAACTGGACGAATCACATCCCCGCCTACACGGCAACTCGGATGCCCTTCGACACATTTCAATGCCTGAAGTAATCGGCATTTCCGACACTAGTGCTCGCACCGACACCATTATTGCCAGTATCCCTTTATTGGGGAGCCAATAACCAACAAGGGTTACTTCACGGATACTTCGATGTCACATCGCCACACCGGAACCAATGCCTCACCGCCAATGCAGCCTGTCTTCTCTGTCCTGGACACAACACCTCGCCTCCTCACGTACTTGAAGCCTCACTTCCCCTGTGGGAAAAAGGAACCGGCTACGCCTCTGCACTGACTCCTCACCTCTGCAACACTGTGCATTGTCTGGCAACTTTGTTTCCAAGGTACTTCTGTTTGGGGGTCCGTGTGACTCAGTGTCTGACACCGCTCAGCTCGTGGTTGGCACCGTACTTTGGATTAATGCCTGTCACAACATCGTAATAACTCCAGGGGGAGGTATTTGTTTCTACAATTGCCATTTTTAAAATAACTGTTCTAAATCAATCAATGCTGCACCCATTGCCAACATTTGATTTACAGGCCCTAGGCACACACAGTGCACTATTCTAGGGTCTGACTAGTAAATCAAAAATGCCAATCTTGTAATCACTAATCCATAACAACAATTTAAAAAGGAAGCACTTGCCCTTTAGCACTGAACAGCAGTGGCAAACTGACAAAGCATCTAGACCAGCAAAACGGAGTTCAACACACAGCAAAAACAGAGGAGGCCAAAGCAAAAATGCAAAGAAGACCCATGCCAGTGATGCCAGTTCTAATACCTCCTTATTGATGAACAGTGGGTCTCGCATATGCTCCTTGCATTAGAGGAATTCCTAAAACTGAATATTAATCCAGCTTCAACTTTCTCGGTATGGAATGCTTTAAAGGCCTTCTTCAGAGGGTAAGTAATTGCATACTCAGCATTTAGGAGAAAGAACGAGAATGAAAAAATAATCCAGTTAGAGAAAGAGCTGTGCAAGGCAACAGCAAGATACCGTGCTCTACCTACCTATGAAGGCAAAGTTAAACTCTCCAGTGCCAAGCTCAACCTACAAGATTTCTTTGTGTCTAAGGAAATCCTGAGCCACGATTCAGTATTGCAAAAAAGATACAAAGAAAGCGATCACATAAGCAGGTATCTGGCTTGGTCTGCTGAGCAGAGATCTAATGCCAAGTGCATGAAAAGAATAATAGACTCAGTCACTTGGAGATCTACTTCACATCCCTCTGAGATTTCAGAGGTCTTTCTTACTCATTACAAGGAACTGTACTTCGAGAAGCATAACACCATCCCGGAGGCTGCTCTAGATTGGTTAAGTGGTATAAATATCTCCACATTACCCACTTAGCAGAGAGAGTTTTTGCGTGCAGCCATTTCACCTGAAGAAGTTATCTAGGTGGTGAATCTGTCCCCGGCAGCCAAAGCCTGTGGGCCTGATGGAGTTCCTAGAGGATTTTCTCCCCCCAAAGCAAAGCAGCAATAATAATGCTAGATGCTCAAAAAGCATTCAACAGAGTGCAATGGAACATTCTTTTTACAATCCTAAACAAATTTGCGATCCCTGCCGAATTCTGCCAGGTGGTAAAAAACGTATACCACAATGTTAAAGGTTTTGTAATTATCAATGGGAACCTGGCTGGCCTAATTTCCATTAGCGGGGGGACGAGTCAATGCTGTCCCTTATCTCTGGGGCTATTTTCTCTATTCATCAAGCCTCTGTCTTGTGCTATTAGGCAGGATCACGCAATTGCCGCCCCTGTACCTGGATCCGCAAACCTGAAATTTTTTGCAGACGACATGGCTCTCTATCGAACAGCAGATACAGATAATATAGTGAGAGCTTTTTCCAAAATAAGGGATTTCACAGATATTGGGGGATATAAAATAAATCACTCTAGATCTGAGATGCTACTTTTTAATTGCTCTTAAGATATTCTTCCCCCCGTAATGCAGGAGCACTACTCAACAACTAAGTCAATAAGGTACCTGGGGATTTTGTGACTGCATGACTTGAGGACTTATATCTGATAAATGTAATTCCCACATTAAATAAAATGCTCTCATTAAGATGAATATTCTCCCGTTATTTTTATTTCTATTTTCTAATATATTGATTAAGGCTCTCAAATGCAAAAAACCCGACAATAAGAATATAAGTGTCGCAATTAGAAGTGTAAGACGGTGGCCTTGCCCTACCGGATCTACGGCTACACTATCAAGCCTTGCTTATTAATTGGTTGAGCTATAATAATTTAGGGGACATGCTTGATGCCAATTTCTTTCTTACCCTAATGCTCACGGAATCCGAGATTGGCTGTGCTCCTTTTTTCTCACTTTGCACTTAAAAAAAATTGGGAAGTATATGGGGCTCCAATGGTCTCCTTAGAACAGAGACCAGTGAGCAAAGCTGGGGTTCCATCTATTACAAGACTGTTATAAAAATGAGAAATGTTTTATCCTGGCAGGAGGTCTAAAAGAGAAATATAAACAGCCTCCTGATTTTCAGCTATGCACGTAATAAGCAGTTTTGCTTGGGTTTAATCATCACAGAAGACAGTGCCAAGCCTGCAAATTCACCTGCCTCCGGACCTGCACCGCAGGCGACAAGCCGAGCACCAACAACAACCACCTCAAGTGCATCCTGCTCAACACCCGCTCCATCCACAGACACGCCGTCGAACTCTGGAACCTGCTCGACACAACATCACCTGACGTCGCCTTCCTCACAGAAACCTGGACGAATGCCTCCTCAGCGCCTGACATCGCCATAGCCATCACGGACGGATACAAGATCACCCGGAAGGACCGCGTCAATCAGACTGAAGGAGGCATCGCCACTGTACACAAGAACACCATCCGCATCATGAACAACCCCAACGACACCTTCACCGCGGCCGAACACCTCCACTTCCAGATACACACTGACCCCAAGACCACCCTCAGAGGCACCCTCATCTACAGACCCCCAGGTCCACGCACCCAATTCAGCGAAGACATCGCTGACTTCATCAGCCCGCACGCCCTCCCCTCCGCCGACTACATCCTCCTAGGGGACCTCAACTTCCACCTGGAGAACAACAAGGACCGCAACACCGCCACCTCGCTAACCTCGGACTCAAGCAACTGGTGAACACCCCCACCCACTACGCCGGCGACACGCTTGACCCCGTCTTCTCCTCCAGCAAGCACATCTCCTTCAGCCACTCCACCGGACTCCATCCACTTCATCTTTAGAAAAACCACGACCCACCGCCACCCGCAACAGGGACCTCTCAGGAGCTGGAACAAGATCACCAGAAAGCCCCCTGGTTCATCGATGAACTCAAGACCTCCAAGAAGAACTGCCGCACCCTCAAAAAAGCCTGGCGCCAGACCACGAACAACATGACGGCCCTCAAGCACGCCACCCGCAAACACCACCTGCTGATCCGCACCACCAAGAAGACAGCATTCAAAGAATGACTGGAAAACAACACCCACGACAGCAAGAAACTCTTAAGCATCGTCAAAAAGCTCTCCAACCCCAGCGCCGGAAACAACAACATCCCTAGCAAGACCTCTGCGACTCACTTGCCTCGTTCTTCCACCGCAAGATCGCTGATATACACAACAGCTTCGGCGCACCAACCATGCACCCAGCCACTGAACCAACGCCCCCCCACCACCACCCTCTGCACCTGAACCCCGATCAGCACCAAAGACACCACCCGCACGATGATCACCATCCACTCCGGTTCACCAACCGACCCCTGCCCCCACCACGTCTTCACAAGGCCAACTCCATCATCGCACCCCAACTCCAGGACATCATCAACACTTCCTTCAACACCGCCAACTTCCCGGAGACCTGGAAGCATGCCGAGCTCAATGCCCTCCTGAAGAAACCAACAGCGGACCCCACCGACCTCAAAAACTACCGCCCCATCTCGCTGCTCCCTTTTCCTGCCAAAGTCATCAAAAAGACCGTCAACTGACAGCTTGCCGCCTTCCTCAAGATGAATGGATCCCTCGACCCTTCGCAGTCCGGTTTCCGAGCAAACCACAGCACCGAGACTGCCCTCATCGCAGCCACTGACAACATCAGATCCCTGCTCGACAACGGGGAAACAGCGGCCCTCATCCTCCTGTACCTCTCTGCAGCGTTCGACACTGTCTGCCACCGCACCCTAGTACAGCGCCTCAGCAACATCGGAATCCGAGAGAAGGCACTGGAGTGGATCATCTCGTTCCTCGCCGGAAGAACCCAGAGAGTCTGCCTCCCCCGTTCAGATCCGAGGCCACCGAAGTCAACTGCGGCGTACCACAAGGGTCATCGCCCAGCCCTCTTCAACGTCTACATGAGCCCTCTCGCAGCCATCTCATGCAAACACAACCTCAACATCATCTCCTACGCCGACGGCACCCACTAATCCTCTCCCCTACCAACGACCCCGCCACCGCCAGAACCAGCCTGCACGAAGGGATGAAAGACGTCGCCGAATGGATGAAGAACAGCCGCCTGAAACTGAACTCAGACAAGACGGAAGACCTCATCCTGGGATCATCGCCCTCCACCTGGGACGGCTCCTGGTTGCCCCCTGCCCTGGGCACCACCCCCAAACCAATGGACCATGCACGCAACCTGGGCTTCATCCTGGACTCCTCCCTCTCGATGACCAGACAAGTCAATGCCGTCTCGTCATCATGCTTCAACACCCTGCGCACGCTCCATAAGATCTTCCAATGGATCCCCACCGAAACCAGGAAGACGGTCACCCAGGCACTCGTCACCAGCCGACTGGACTACGGAAACACCCTCTATGCCAGAACCACAGCCAAACTTCAGAAAAGACTCAAGCGCATCCAGAATGCCTCCGCACGACTCGTCCTGGAAATCCCCCGACACAGCCACATCTCCGGCCATCTGAGAGACCTGCACTGGCTCCCCGTCACAAGAGGATCGCATTCAGGCTCCTCACCCATGCACACAAGGCCCTCCACAACCTGGGCCCCAAGTACCTCAACAACCGCATGACCTTCTACGCACCCACCCGCCAGCTACAATCGACCAGCCTCGCCATTGCCGCCGTACCACGCATCCGCAAAGCCACCACCGGGGGAAGATCCTTCTCCTACCTGGCAGCCAAGACATGGAACTCCCTCCCGATCCACCTCCGGCTGACCCATGATCACCTCTCCTTCAGGAAGCTCTTCAAGACCTGGCTCTTCGAGCAGTAATGGACCCCTCCCCCCAGCGCCTTGAGACCCTTCCGGGTGAGTAGCGTGCTATACAAATGTCCCATGATTGATTGATTGATTAATGGCATGCTCCTTTTGAAGGCACATTTCGCATCAAGAATTAAGGGGATAGGCAATCGGTATCGATTATTTAAATTTGTGGAGAATAAACAGGTGATTGTAGATCATCTTGAGAGGGTTGGCTCTGCTACGGGCTGTGGCCTTAATCTTCAGCAATGGCAGAATTATTAAAAAATGAGCTGCAAGAGAGTAATGGATGCTAATTTAGGAAGGATGGCATGGTTCGGCAAATGGATGGTCTACTATATCCCTGATAGACTGCATACAATATTTCCTACTGCCGATCCTAGATGCTTTAGATGTGGACTTGGCTCCATGTTGGGTTCACATGTAGCCACTTAATGGACTTCTGGCAAGATGTCTTTTCAGAAATGATTACACAATTACAAATCAATCTCTCTGCTGGTCCTATAGCCACTCTCTTTGGCAGAGCAGATGTAGGCGAAGAGCTAATTCTGGGTCAATGCCAACTAATTTTTATTGCAACATTAATAGCAAGATCACTTATCCTAGCGAATTGGGAATCCAAGACGATTCCGACGATTTCCCAATGGGTTACTAAAATGTGAAGAGTTCTCAAATAGGAAACCATCTATGTAAAAAGGGTAGGCTTTGTTGCCAAACTTAACAGAATATGGCTGAACTGGAAATGAACTATTTTAGCAATTAGCATACGATAATGTTACATTGTTACATTGTGTTATTGCACCAACTGCTATGAATTCTGCACATACAGTTATTTTCTAATTATCTATTTTTATCATGAACTTGACACTTTATTTGTCTTACAATTTCTGAACTTATTATACATGTTAGGATCCCAAGCACCATTTTATTGGGAATCAGATATGTATATGTTTTATTTGTGGAAACGAAATGTATCAGGTTATATGTACTTTTTTCTATGCTAAACTAGATAGAATATGGCTGAACTGGATCATGAACTGTCCAAGCAATCGGCATATGATGGGTTTAAACTAAGGTAATTTTCTAATTACAATGAAATCTGTTTATACTGCTAATTTTTAATTATCTATTTTTAGTCTGAACTTGGCATTACATTGATGATATCTTTGTGAATGCTCGATGAAAATTCTATTCTTTTCGTGACACAAGAACTCCTTGAAGCGAGGGAAAGGTGTGTTCTTAGAAGAATAAGATACTTATTCTACCTTTAACATTTGTACTTTTTATCCACTTTAGGGAAAACCTATCCTTTTAGAAAAAAATGGGAAACTTATCACAAGCACTTTATTATTGGGAATCAGATCTGCAAATATGTTTTATCAGCAGAAATGGAATACACCATGTTTTATTTCCTTTTTCTATGTATTTTGAAATTTCTATGCACTTCCTATTTATTATACTAGATTCACAATGAATTTTCGATTCTGTATTTTGCAATTGCATTATACTAGTTGTTTTATTTCTGTATGGACCTTTCTTTGCTACATTGAAAATAATATTAAAATAAACAAAAAAACACATCACCACCCCCTTTACCTCAAAAATGTCATTCATAAACAATACTATAGAAAGACTTGCTTTCCAACATAAAGCAACACTATGGGACGCACCTAAAACCACCTTAGATGCATCCACTTACCCATTGTGAAACAAACACAACTAACATCCAGTAAAAATCTAGAAACAATGAATTCTGTTAAAAAACTCTATGATTGCCTACACAGAGCTTTTGATATCCCAGTACCAACAAACACCACACAACAGAACAAACAGAAACAAGCACCTTGGAGAAACACAGAGATCAAATACATAAAACAACAAATTAGAAAGCTGCAATGTGCCTGGCTCAAAACAAGAAAAAATCAAGACAAACTCTGCCTACAATACTCTGATTGTACCAGCGGCAGTTATATATTTACAAGTGCCTTGATCCCACCTGCGGCAGTATTTACTTAATCATATTCCATAGAAGTGGCAAGATTTATTTCAAGAAGCTTATTTAGTCTCGTACAACGTTGTTCTGCAAACCACTTTTATACTGTTTAATCTATAGCACTCCATCTACAGAAGTTACGTTTTTGTTGAAGGTACTGTGCTAAAATTTTAAAAGTAAATACCTAACTCTTCTTTCTCCAACAACGCTCCATAGCCCTATCAGTGACGCGCCATCCAGAGTAAGCGCAAACCTTGCGTTACTTCACCACAACGAGTTGCGTCATAACGTCACTACAAACCATTACGTCACACGCATGGCAGCCATTTTTTTGTTCGGTTTACCATGGTTTCCAATACCGAATGACAAAATCATCAGCACTAGTTTCCTTCTGTTTTTTTCAAGACGTTTATTTCACAAGTTCAAATATTAAGTAAGTTCAAATATTTTTCTACATTTACAACAATTAAACAAAACTTTTACCAGAGTTCAAAAGCTACGGATCTTTACCACTCGGTGGATTGCTCAATGGGTCATATGTTTTTATTTCAAAGCCTTATGGATGACTTTGGTTTCGGAGTGGCAAACAGTAAGTGTCATCATTTAATTCACAACAAAGAACACTGCATAGTTGGATACAAGCTGTTACATTTTTCCAAAGAACTATTTGAATTTAAGGCAAATTTTTTTTTTAAGTGAGTTGCTTTTTCACAAATGTATTACAATACTAGTTTTCTCTTGGTAAAGAATTTTACAATATACTGTGAATTACTGTGAATTAACCCTATTTTCACGTTCATTACAAACCTCAATCTAACAGTTTCGTTGTCGTTATCAACATAGCATCATACAAAATGCAATTTGATCCACCGGCGAAATTTCTTCAAGTCAAAGGTTATCCACCCATGCCATGGTCCAGGTGGAAAGAAGAATTCTTAACCTACATGAAAGCTATTGACGGTGAAAGAATGGGCTCTGAGAGAAAAAGAGCATTCTTCAGCATTCCTTAGGCTCGGAAGGTCAGGTTTTGTTTCAGATTGCTTCCTCAAATTGCTACACAGATTGAAGGAGGTGGTGATTCAATGAAAGTATACACAGAAGCTTTGGCGAGATTAGAAAAAAGATTTGAACCAAATGTTAGCATTGCTTTAAATCAGTACAAATTTTATACCAGGAAACAAAAGGATGACAAATCCTTTGATGACTTATTAACTTCTCTAAGGTATTTAAGCATTCATTGCAATTTTGGCACCATGACGGACGAGATGATTCGTGATCAAATTATTGTTCATGTAAAATGCAAAAACATTCAAGTTAAACTATGGGTTATCGGTGATCCAAATTTAAGTGAAACAATTGCTACGGCCAAAGCTCAAGAGCAATCAGACCTGTGGATGAACACCATAAGGAGCAACACAGAAAAAAAAATCCTGATGAAGAGATTTGTACAATCGGCCATAAGCTTGAACTAAAACAAGAGACAATACACACAGGAGGGAAATATAATTTTAACAAGTCAAAGCAATCTCCACATCAAAGAGGAAATGATGTATTTAATTACCAGGGCATGTGTTATAGATGTGGTAATAGGTCTCACTATGCTTCTTTTTCAGGTTGTCCAGCTTTGAAGAGAGAATGTAAAATTTGTATCAGAATTGGTCATTTTAGCAATATGTGTAGAGATAGACGTCCTCAATTTCATTGGAGGGGTGCCGTTTCTTCCTTAGCTAAAGAAAACATAAATACAATTGGAGACGTCAATAGTGTTAGTAACAAGGGTTTTGTAGTGTCCATAGTAGATAATCATACTCAGGTACACTGTAAATCTCAAAAATGCACATTTAAGGTATGTGGTATTGAATTATTCCTCATGTTGGATTCAGGTTCTCCATGGAGAATCATTTCTCATGATTACTTTGTTAACACTTTAGCAAATTGTACCTCGTTAGGCAAACTTGAAGAGTCTGATATTATTGCTGAAAGTTTTTGCGGTACAAGAATTGATATTAATGGTTTCATTCCTGTTAAGCTACATTTCAAACACAGGAAAGCTGATATTAAGCTATACATTTCTCAAAAAGGAATAAATGTGTTAGGCTAGTTTGACCAGTGGAAATTGGTAATTATGTTAAATTCCCGTTCCAAAGAACCAGTATCACTATGTGATGATAGTCTTATGAATTCAGTTTCTGTTGTGGAAACTACCAGTGGTGAAAATCTTACAGATTTCGAAAAAGGAAGTAATCTCATTAAATGTTTCAAAAATGTTTTTAGGGACAAATTGGGAAGATTTTACAAAAATTTGCACAGAATTGTGTTAAAAAACAATCATTCACCTGTTGTACAAAAACTCATGAGTATTTCATCAACATCAGGGAAGAACGTAAGGCAATGTTAGATGAGTTACTTAACCCCATCGATGCTCATGACGAGCTCAGCTCGTCATGAGGTACACCTCTCGTACACTCATGACGAGCTGAGCTTGTCATGAACAATGGGATTTCTAATTCTCCAGCGCTGCAGGAGAATAGTATCAGCATCGATGGTGTTAAAGAGGGCATCATTGACCCTATAGAATCATCAGAATGGGTATCTCCCATGGTTTTAGTATGCACATCAGACCAAAAGTTGAGGGTATGTGTAGACTTAAGAGCACTAAATTCTAATATCATAATTGACTGTCATCCGTTGCCAAATATAAATGAGCTAGTTTCACTTTTAGATGGAGCACAAATATTTTCCACCCTTAACCTCAAATCAGCTTACCACCAAGTTGAACTTACTGAGGATTCAAAACAACTTACAGCGTTTATAACACCACAAGGTTTATTCCAAAACACCTGCATGCCTTTTGGACTTGCATCTGTGGCGTCTGTGTTCCAAAGAGTAATGTTTCATATTTTCAGAGATGTTCATGCCTACGTTAAATGCTTTCAAGACAATATTTTAGTTTTTTCAAAGAATACAGTTGAGCATAAAAAGCATTTACAGGAGGTTTTTAGGAAGTTAGAAATAAGTGATTTAACCCTTAAGGCACACAAGTGTAAATTGTTCCAAAAGTGGGTTGAATATTTGGGACATACTTTGTCAGGTAGGGCTGTTATTCCCCAAAAATCTAATGTGGAGGCCATCACTAAAGCTCCTGCTCCATTGAATAGAGATCAACTACTTTTGTTCGCAGGTATGTGCGAATATTACAGCAAACTTGTTGTTAATTGTTAATCTTCAAAAACGTTTCTTTGAGGAAATTAAATATGGTATCATACATGCTTCCACGCTTAAACCATTTTTCTTTAACAAAGAATGTATAATTACTGTTGATGCCAGCTTGTATGGTTTAGGGGGTGTGCTTTCGCAAATAGAGGGAAATGATTAATGGAATGTTGTTTTTGCTTCAAGGACACTTAATGAATGTGAACGCAAATATGCTGTCATAGAAAGAGAACTTCTTGCTTGCGTTTGGGCAATTGAAAATTTTAGACTATATTTTTTTGGGTTCCAAATTTACACTTAGGACAGATCATAAACCTTTGGTTAACATCTTATCAGTTGGAGGAGGTTGGAATTCTACAGCTAGAATTGCCAGACTAACGTCAAAATTGCAAGAATACAATTTAATTACTGTTTATGGACCTGGAAAGAAAAATGTGACAGCTGATTGTTTGTCACGCCTCCTGTGCAAACAAGATGAAGTCAGTGTTGTAAATGAATATGAGTTTGTACTTACCATGAATGAATGAATACTTTCTTTTATAGCGCATGGCTACCCATGGGCATCCCAGCGCTGTAAGACAAAGGAAGGTAAAGACACTATTGGAACAGGTGCGTCTTTAAGCGCTTCCTGAAGGCAAGATGGTTTGACTCATGCCTGATGGCATCTGGGAGTGCGTTCCATTCTTTAGCTGCATGCACCGAGAGTCGACGGCCACCCATCCGGGCCAGCTTTATCCTGGGAACTACCAGCAAATTCCGCTGGTTGGATCTCAGAGATCTCACTGAATGGTGGCGACGAAAAAGGGGATCCAGGATAGGTGGGCCAGCACCATAGATGGATTTATGCGCCATGCACATGGTCTTAAAAGTTATCCTTCCCTTGATGGATAGCCAGTGCAAAGATTGAAGTGCGGCTTTTGCTGAACATCTTTTTGGGACTTTCATAAGTAGACGAGCAGCACAATTCTGTACCGATTGCAGAATTTTTATGGTGCCGACCGGGGCCCCCATATAGACGGCATTTGCATAGTCCAGCCGTGACATAATCAATGACTGGACCAGCAATCTTCTGGCTTCGAAGGGCAGAAGGTCAAGCACTTTTTTTAAGACTCTCAGCAGCCCATAACAGGTTCCGGCTACCTTTTTTGCTTGGTGTTGAAATCCTAGAGAGGAGTCTAACCAGATCCCTAAGCTCTTTATGTGAGTCTTAGGTGGTGGGGGAGGTCCTAGGCACTGAGGCCACCAAGGATCAAGATTAATTGGGGCCTTGTAACCTAGGAGCATGATGTCTGTTTTGGCTCCATTTAGCTTTAAAAAGGAAGACGTCATCCATTCCAGAACCTTGGTGAGACATGGGGTCAGATTGTTGATCCCCAGATTTGAAGCATCGTTCCTCACCAAGGAAACCACCAGCTGCGTGTCGTCGGCGTAGGTAACAAGTTGGATTCCCCAGGGAAGAACCACCTCAGCCAAAGGTCTCATATAGATATTAAACAGAGTTGGGCTGAGGGAGGAACCCTGGGGAACGCCGTGATTCAGTTGCAGCTGGCTGGATGACACCTCTCCCTCAAAGACAGAAAAGCTTCTGTCGGATAAAAACGAATGGAGCCATTTAATGGCCAATCCAGAGACTCCTGTAAGATGCAGCCGGTGCAGCAGAAGAGAGTGGTTTACTGTATCGAAGGCTGCGCTGAGGTCCAACAGGACCACCGCAGCACAGCCTCCTGTATCCACTATACCTCTAACTGCTTCCACTACTGCCACCAGGGCTGTCTCCGTTCCCTGTTTTGCTCTGAACCCGGTCTGGGTAGGGTGCAGTCCTTCCGTAGATTCAATGAAGGAAGAAAGGACCCGGTTCACATATTTTTCAGCTATTTTGCTGATAGTTGGTAAAAGTGAAATCGGCCTATAGTTGGCCAGGTCTTCAGAGTCTAAGCTAGGTTTCTTAATCAAAGCTCTGACCTTCGCTTTCTTCCATTTGGGGGGCACTACACCGGAGGCCAGTGACGCGTTAATGACCTGCGTTATCACAGGGCATACTGTCCCTGATACCTGTTTAAGAACTGCCGTTCAAGATGTGTTACAAGAAAAGTTTCAAGATATCACTGAGTCACATTGGCATGAATGTGTTTGGAAAGATCACAAATGGGTAGAACTTAAAGAATATATTTAAAAAATGGCTGGCCAAGTAAGGACAGGGTAAAGTCTGAGCTTTTACCGTTCTACAAGGTGTCAGAGAAGTAAGAGTTGGAAAGTGATTTTATTTTTAAGTCAGGGAAGTGTATCCCTCCAGAAGGCATGCATGGAATAGTTCTACAGATTGAACATAAAACTCATCCAGGGATTTCGTCCATGAAACGGTTAGTTAGGACATATTTTTGGTCGCCAGGAATTGACAAGTTTTTTGATAGAACTGTTAGAGATTGTCCGGAATGTGTTGCGAGTGAAAGAATGTTAAAGGTACACACTCCACCATTTAAGATAGTAAGGTGGCCATCTGAACCTTGGAAAAAAATTGCATTTGATATTTCAGGCCCCTTTAACATGCTACCAGAATCTGCGGGTTATGTGTTAGTGATCATTGATTATCATTCAAAGTGGCCCGAAGTAAAGTTTGTTCCTAAAGCCACCACTAATGCTGTCATCATTTTTTTTTAAAGATGTTTTCACTAGAGAGAGATGTCAATCATTTTTGATTACAAATAATGGTGTTCAATTGACATCTGTGGAAATGGCTGATTTTCTCAAACAATGTAATGGTATTCACAGGTTTACCACTCTGTATGGACCACATGAAAATGGCCAGGTGGAAAGATTCAATCGTGGGCTGAAGAATTTATTATAGAATCGGTCAAGTTTGGTGCGAATTGGGTAAGTGCTTTGAGATAACGTTTGTGAACTTACCGCATTACACCTCACACCACCACTGAAGTGAGTCCTTTCAAACTTTTCAAAGGTAGAAATCCCACATCAAAGGTATTATCATGGTGGTTAAGAGAGAAATCTTATAATTTTGTGTCTGATAAGGAGAGTATTAGTGATATTGCCAAACGTGTGGAAATTAAGCAATTAAAGACCAAAAATTGGTATGATAACAAATGGAACACTAAATCAAATCTTTTTCAAGTAGGGGCATGAGTTAGGATTCTCAAACCAGGTTTGGGTTCCAGACGCTCTGGTAAATTTAGTGAACCTATTCAAATAAAAAAAATGTTTACCAATACTGCAATGACCCAAGATGGCAGCATTTGGAATGTCAAAAGGTTGGCTAAATGTCCCCCATGTAATATTTCTGTGAAAACGTATTCTGATGACAAGGCATGTTCTGAAAAAAGGATTCTGTAGCTTGCAGAGTCAAGGACTCTAGACGTGTCATTAATGTGCCTAAAAAATATGTAGATTGTATTCAAAGTTTCTTTTGTTTTTGGTTTTCTCTTTGTTCATTGCATCCTTTTCTTTGACAATTTCTTATGGTAATTTCTTCTTTTCTATTGTTAATAAGGGAGATGTGTTACATTCACAGTTTATAGTTGTGCACTGTAACTTTAAATGTACTAGCATCCTGTTGAATGCCATTGCATGCAACATGTATTATTTCAATGTGGTTCAGATTCCACCTGTGTGAAGAATGCTTAACATCACTGTTGGTGCAGTTTACCCTGGACCTTCAAGAATGATGTACTTCACCACCGTGCTGCAAATAAAGGAGTTTTATCTTCAATTGAATACAATTTTATTTTAACACACGCAAATACTCCTTCCACAGGAATACCACAAAGACATTGGGAACTTGCCAATTTTTAGTTGTCTAAGAGCCGTGGATCGATGGATGACGAGGAGCCATCGTCAAATTTAATGCATCCAAAACAGACAATTCTCACATGTGGCAATTGGAAACAATATGACCCACATGCCGCCTGGCTTGATGATCGGGGAACACGGCCTAAAGTATAAAGGGAAGTAAGAATCCTCAGAATGACCATGTACTCCAAGCAATCGATGAATGTCCAAGTTGATACACTAGCAAGATCAACATTTGTTATTGTAAAAACTCTGCTACAAATCTCCCCCCATTTGGGATTTGCACACAAGCTACCATCTCCCTTGTTCTGTCCAAACTCAATTACACCAATAGCCACATCATAAGTGGAGTTCTGCGGGTCTAAAATACCATGTCTTTCACATTCAGCATTGGTGCATTAAACTAATTTCACTTAGATCACCTGTGGGCGGGAAAGCAAACCTTATAGAGCTAAGCCAGAGTTGTAGCTTTTACAACAGTTGTCATGCAATGTGGAGCTCATATTATATGATTAAGCCTTGAGTTGTTCTGCCACTACCTATACACACTTGAACTATTATTACATTCTCATGATTATCTCCTACTGGTAATAAGAAGGGACCTATTTCTGTGGGTTTGTCGAGCTTGACTTTTAAAAGTATTATTCCCCATTCTGTGGGTTTTCTAATTCTTTGATTCCACTTTGTCAATTTTAATCCATTTACCATGGCAGCCCCTATTGAGATAAGAGCTAATTACAGTGAAGAAGTTACTCAGTATATCCAGTCTCGAAGCAGGGGAAAAGCAGTTACTTTTGTTGTTGTTCATTATCCAGCATATACCTTTGGGACATTTTCCTTTTGGTTAGAGTTCAAGTCTATTGTTGCGGCTTCAGGGCAATTTCAAGAATATACAGCAGTAGATCCACCAGTACTTCATAGGGCTTACCATGATTTGGACAGTGGCATCTCCTCTGCTGCTAAGGCAGAGGAACGTCACCCTACTACTTTCAGCAATGGAAATAAAGGAAAAATAAAATGATAATAACTCATTATTGTTATAATTTTATTTGTTCCAGCTGCGTGCGTCTTTGGTTGGTGGGGTGCTCTGCTCTCAGAGCAGAGGGGAGGAGTCATGGGCAAACTGTAATGCATACTTTACATGTTGTCCACGCAGGCTGCATACAGCCTGCATGGAGAACTTGCCCAGGATCCTATTCCCTGGCTCAGGGCTCAGCCATGGCACTCAGACCAAACACAATGCTGAATTGCAGCATTGTGATTGGTCAGGGGAGCCTGGATGTGATTCCTGTTCTTAGCCTGGAAGACAAAGGAGAGATGTGGCGACGACGGAGAGGTATGTTTTTTATTTCATTATTTTTTACAACCCTCTACCCCCATCCACCGCCCACCCCAACCCATATCAGTGCTGGCAGCCACTGGATCTGAATATCCTGTTGACTTACTAGGAGCACTAAAATTGGTTTCAACAACCACATATGCACAGGTATGTCCATCTAGGACAGTAACAAAGGGGCTACCTTGCGAGTCTTGGCTGGCTATATGCCTGCCCCCTATCCTGAGACCTTAGCACATGCAGTTCGCACAACACACTCTGAGTTCTCACCCGGTCTCACTACAGGACCAGTAGCTCACTTACAAGTTCAAATAACTTTTCCACAGACTATTAATTCTATCTTGGGTAAAGCGCCTACAAACTGAGATGAAATGGCTTTCTGGATTGCTCGCAAGACGAATCAGCTGGAAGAAGTGTCTCAATATACCATTCCTCAGATAAACGTAGGCTATTGACTCTGCGTCTTCCTTTTGGGATGGTGCCACCTGTGGAGGAGTGTAACTTCTGGGCAAGAATGTTTGAATGTATAAACACTAGTACACATGGCACGCCTTCATTGGCAGTACACTCCTATTTACTGAAATAAGTATGGAATGAGTATAGTGAAGCCTAGCTCTAGATTTAGGCATGAAATTAATGGGGAATGTTTCTCCTCTATCATTCTAAGTATATTAAGGGAGAAGATTCAGTTCTGGATATTTGACTGAAGCTAGAAGTGTTCCAGTTCCGGATTGTGGATGGGAACACCCAAAATCATCACAGATGTTTACACCTCTGTGGGCTGTGATACCTTATTATTGTAAGATTTAACAGGGCCCACGCACAATACTCAATTTTAGCTATACATTTAGACATGACATCTTTCTCTAAACTGTAACTTTTTACATGCATTGCTCTTAAATGATAACATACTTTGAAATTATTCTGCTTGCAGCTCATTTCTTAGTAAGCATTTTGTCATGTCATTCATACACTCACTACAAGGCTAAAGAACATTGAAAGTTGCATTTGGTTGTCCGACTGGAGTCTGATCTTAATCTCAAGACAATCACATAAGCGCTGCACCTTTTACAGGGAGAATCAGATCCAGGTGTAATTCCTTTACGCAATGAGCCCCAGACCTAAGCTCAATAAAAGCTGGAAGCTATGCATGGTAATAAAGTACTGGATCAGTTACAGTATCAAGGCATAATCACACCTTTCCTCTTCTCTATGTACACGCCCCTTTTTCCTGATACTCTACTAAACATGATGGCTTGTTTAGGATAGTCTTAGACTACAGAAACTTAAATTCAGACACACAAACATATGCAGTGCAGAGCACACATAGCATAGGATTAATGACTTTCTTGGTGCCGAAAAAATACAAAACTGTCCTGGATATTTCCAAGTGTTTCATTCAGTCAAAACATAGCACCTGAAAGTAAATATCTAACTATGTTTAGTTTCAATGGGGTACAATTTCTATTTTGACATTTGCCTATGGGAAATCAGCGCATTCCTGGCTTGTTTTCAAAACGGATTATGAAAATCTTACCAACAGAAGCCAAAGTATTGTCCTACTTTGATGATATCTATCTCACAGATAATGATTTATACTTACTCGAGTGGACAAAGTTGTAACCTTGTTAACCTCCCTTGGTTATAAGATTAACTTCAAGAAATTGAAGATCACTTACCTGATGGTGACCTTCTTGGGATACAAGTTATCTGATGGGGCAATGGTCTAGCTCCTGACTTTTTGCAGAAGTGTGCTATCATACAGCCTCCAGACACACTGAAGAACTGTCAATCCCTGTTGGGATCTTGTAACTTTGGGGATACTTACTTGTCTCACTGTGTGAAGTGAGCGAAGCCCCTGTATGACCTGGATATTCCCATATTTCCAGAAAAACAATGGTCAGATGCTCACACTGTTATACTGCATTCCCTGCAAGCAGACATGCTTCAGACTAAATGTTTACAAATTATACCCAGTCACTATGGTTACACCTATATGACTTACAATGAGGGACAGAATGTTCCCATAGCAGAAGCACGTTTTGCTTCTTTTGAAAGTATTCTCATGGCTGTACAGACAGATATCTTGAAGGAGTGCCCTTTGGTGCAGGGAAAACACATGTTTATTATTTCTCTCACACCAGCACTAGAGGAAGCCACCAAGGCAAGCATACCAAATGCTTGTGCCTTGCACCCACAGTGGGTGCAATTGGCCTCTTTCTTAATTGCTATGGATACAAAGTTCCGATACGATCCTACTCTTCGTACTCAATCTTTTCTCCAATACAAACAACATGCTACCCCTTCTCTATTTACCAACTGAGCCTTACCAGTGTGTATTTTACACAGCTGGCTCTGCTTAACCTTGGTTAGTAACAAATTTCAAGTACTCTGCAGTCTGTGAAGCAGTGCAAGGGGTATTGAAAGATGGTGAGTTCCATCCCCAGCACACCCACACTAAAATATTGGGAGATATCACTGCACAACATGCAATACTCTATGCCCTGTTATTTGCATTACAGAAGGCTGACTCATCAGTTCTCACACTTACTGTGTCCGACTTATCCTTCTGCGTGCAAGGTTTCAATGTTGATTTACAACATTGGTGTTTGAATGGATTTAAAGGGAAAGCCTATTAAAAAGAAATCATTCTAGGGTAAGGTGGCTGTCTTACAAAATAAGTTACCATTGGTCCATGGGAGGCACATTTTGGGCCATCAGTGTGAGGGGATTCACACGAAAGGGAAGTGTGCAACCGAGTTAGCTGCAAAGTATGCAGTTCAGACTGTTCGAGTAGCACTTGTACCTAGATCTCAGAAGAATATCTTAACAGCCATTACCAAATTAAACAAGGTTGGAAGCCTCCAGCAGGTATTCTCCCTAGATACTACCACACCCTTAATTCACATAATGTTCCTGTAGCTAGTCTTCCTAGAGCTGGAGACAGGCTAATCCCTAATAGTCCATCTAATACAGATTTAATCAGGGAAGCCCTTGAGGGCCTGTTATCTGCTCATGCAGGGGGTTAATGCAACCGCAGAAATGTTACAACAACTTTACTGGTGGCCCGGTTTATACCTATAAACTAGGGATTACGTCAGGCAGTGTGACATTTGTCAACAAATTAAGCCTTCCCCATTGAGAATGTTCATGTGAAGAAAAACTATGCGCCCAGTCCTCTACAGCAGACCAGCTCAGATATCAAGAAAGGCTCAGAGTGGCACATCTCAGCCTCTCCCTACACTGAATTTGACACCCCTTAAACAATGCAGCACTTTAGCTCTAGTTGCCTGTCGGGGATTGCTGAGCATGAAAATACCTGTAAGAGCATTAATTTCCTCATCTGAACTTGATACTGCCATTACCGCTGTTGGTCTATTATGAACTACCACCTGCGCAATGTCATTTGAGATGCTGCCCTTTCAACAGACTCGAGAGAGCACTAACTTTGGATATGATTAAGGTAGTCATTGGATGTGCCATTTAGCCCTTAACACATGCATCTTTTACATTTAGCTTTGTTGCTAGTCATAGGAGTATGGAGATATGCAACGCCACCATATGCAGTCTGCAACACTACACAACTACAAAACCTCATTGGGCAAACTTTGGGCCCGGCTCCAAAATACTTTAGGTTTGGTTGCTACAGGTAAGACACTCTCCCTTATAAAGACAATTTCTAATTGTATTGGTAGGTTTGCCATTTGTTTATTCAACTGTCTCTTTGTTGCATTTTTGAACACTTCAGAAACAATAGGATCCACATTATTATTTCAGTCATATTATACAAAATGATTTAATATGTTCTGTGGTATACGAAAATAGTGTGTGGGGAGAAATTGGTGAGGAAGAGATACAGCATCCTGATGTGAACAGTTGATCACACTTACACAATTTCACAGGTGTAAACTGTCAGAAATCTCCTAAATTCTACACGAGCAAGATGGATTGGAGACTGTAGAAGGCATTGACTCAGTTACTATGGCACCCAAAAAAGAGTGTTGAAACCAGGCCTCGGGCACACTAACATGGTGGGATTAGGCATTTGCAAAGGTAATAAGAGTCTGTCCAATTCCATATAATCAGAGTCAGAAGGAAGTCACATTGTCTTGCAATGCCATGTTGCACACTTCTTTCTTTTGATAGCGGACATTCAGGGCCCGATTCACAGAACTAACTTAAGACAAAATACTAAACTTACTACCATTTCGGTATTCACAGAAGGCTCTTACTCATTTTGGCATTCACAGAAGTTAGGAGTCCTAACTTTAGGACTCCTAAATGCCTTCTGTGAATACCGAAAGCCGTAAAGTTAGGATTTTTCTCAATGTAAATGTACAGGAATTTATATAGCGCAAATCACCAACTGGTCTCTAAGCGCTTGCTTAGGGAACCCGTCCTGGTATTCCCCTGCGAGATAACCCCGGCAGGGTATCCGCAAGGTGAAAGCCAGGCATCCCGCCGCAAGGGGCCGTTGTGGAGATTAAGCAAACTATTGCCCAGAGTCGCAGAGTGTGAACCCGTGAATCGAGTAGGCACCGGAGCGAGAATTGTCGAGTCCATGGACATTTTAGGACTCAAGACCCCGCCGAGCCAGTAATTGAACCATGGTTCCAGGTTGACCTCTGCTTCCAGGTCTGCCTCCTCTTCTCCACAATTTAGGGGTCCTAACTGTACTACTCCTAAACTGAGAAAAATCCTAACTTTAAGACTTTCGGTATTCACAGAAGGCATTTAGGAGTCCTAAAGTTAGGAGTCATCACTTAACTACTCCTAAACCGAGAAAAATCGTAACTTTTAGAATTTTGGTATTCACAGTAGGCATTTAGGAGTCCTAAAGTTAGGAGTCCTCACTTTACTACTCCTAAACGGAGAAAACTCCTAACTTTAAGACTTTCGGGATTGACAGAAGGCATTTAGGAGTCCTAAAGTTAGGAGTCCTAACTCTACTACTCCTAAACTGCGAAAAATCCGAACTTTAATTCTTTCGGTATTCACAGAAGGCATTTAGGAGCCCTAAAGTTAGGACTCCTAACTTCTGTAAATACCATCTGTGAATACCAAAATGGTAGTAAGTTTAGGATTTTGTCTTAAGTTATTTCTGTGAATCGGGCCCATAGCCTTTGGCATCCTTCATGTTTATTTTGTTTTCCCTTCCCAGTCCCTCTCTTGTTAGATATCCACCCTTCTTCCTCAGTTGGGTGCAGTTGCTTAAGCCTTTGTTTGCTCTCCAGCAAGCTCTGTCCACTTCTCTGAGGTGCCACAGTATTTATTGGCTGGGCCAGTGCCTGTCAATGCTGAAAAACCTGGGAAGCAGTCACTGAAGTCTCTGATTGCTCCACTTACCTTGCTTCCCGCCATGGTCAGAACTCTCTCATTGGACAGAGATGTTGCCTTAGATCTTAAATGTATCTGAAGACTGCCCAACTGTCTCTTTCTCTTGTCTGCTCTCTTCCTCCTCTCCTCCCTATGGATATAGTTCCAGGAATACTTCCATTGTGCTTCTGGCTTTTACAAGTTTGGAAATCTGGGGTGTGCATCTGAGTTCATCTGCTACTCGCTAGAGCGATCCCTTTATATATGAATGACAGAACACACAAGAAACAGTCAAAGCTTCCATGCTGGTAAAGTAGGAGCTCTGGAATTCACATAATTTCTGATGAAATGAGAATAATAAGTTAATGTAATGGCCCAGATTTACTAGGGCTTTGTTTTGCGTTTGAGTTACTTTTGTACAGCAAAACACAACACAAATTGTTAAGGTGGGATTTACTACCCAATGCAAATATGGATTTGGGTTGAATAATGCCCCAATGTAACATGAAGTCTTGCGATGCACGGCCTTGTATTATTTTGCATCAGGGTGTGTTCTGTTGGTGATACATGGGCATCTCCATGCAGTCACCCATGGGTTTTGAAGCAAAGCCCTATATACAAAGAAACATAAGCAGGGATTTGCTCCAAAATCCTATGCATCATCAAGGTAAGCACAACAAGGAGAAATGCTAACATTTGTCCTCGTTTTTCCTGCTTAGCATGTGTGCTGCATTCTACAGCACAAATCTAGAATCGAAAGCCTTCAAGCATAGTTTTTTTTACTGGAATGGACCTTTAAAGAACAAAGACACCCTTGCACTATGGAGCAACGCTGTCTGCAAGGATGCCAAAAATGCATCAGCCCAGGGACACATGAGAAGAGCACCATGTCTACTAGATATGGAGCTGTTCGGCATTCACCCTTTCATGCAGCGCAGTGCAGCAACTTCAGTTGCATTGCATGACTTACTAGTAAATCTGGCCCTACATATTTTGTAGTTTTTATATAGCACAAACTTCACACTTGGGCATTTGAGAGTTTTACATGAGCACCAGATAACATTATATAAAGTCAGATTCATTTTTTTATGAACGAGAAAATAGGAAGATGGAATACTGATTTCCTAATTGCGATTCTCTCCTAATGTTTTGAACTCATTGAGCTTGATTTAAGGATTACTTGTGGGGGTGCACATCAACTTACCTCATAAATAATAATGAGGTAGTTTGCAGTTTGCAACCCATTAGGAATCATAGCCATCACTGACGTGGTGGGCTGCTGCTGAGGTCAGCAGACTACCATGTCTGTGATTGCTTTTTAATAAAGCATTTATTTTTTTGCAGCGTGTTTTCTTTAACGGAAAATGGGATGCATTTAAAAAGAAAAAAAAACCCTTTGAAGTTTCCATTTTTAAGTTTGTGGGACCACTGCATGCTCGTAAAAAATATTAATACTTACATTCACAAATGGGGAGGGGTCCCTTTGCAAATGAGTTACCAACAGTTTTTAACTGGTGGTAAAGTATTACTATTTTGTGACTGGAATTCGGTCTCAAAACAGCAATACATAGCTTACCGATTCAGTATGTGGATTGGACACCCTAAACACGCCCCTTCCAAAAACTGAATAGCAAATGCAAAATGTAATTCCATAACAAATTATTGAATCTCATTTTGCATTCAGTACATTTGAAAAAGCATTCTTTCGTCACAAAAAGCCATGTTCTGCCAATATGGCTGTTTCCAACCGAAAAAAATGCTTTGTACATCTGGTCCTTAGGAATTTGCCCAGAGTCATATGATGTTGAGCTGACCCTGGGACTAGAAACTGGTTCCCCATTTCAGAAGTTGGCAGCTCTTGGCATATCTTTTACCTAACTATTTGGTTTTAATAATTTGTTTGAAAATGAGACTGAAAATGTGAAATCCAATAAGGTACAGATATAGGAAGTGGAAACTCCTGCTTGTATGTTAAACATCCGAATATCCCTGGAATAACTATTTAAAACTATTGCTTTAGGCCACCGAGATTGTATATTGTAAGAAGATGGCAGACAAAATTACATTTTCAACATAGCTTTGCAAAACACATGAGTGGATTTTTTTAGAGTAGCAGGCAGCTATTTGTGGGCAAGTACCATATTTAAGACCCTCTAAAAAAGCGTAGTTACTCATTTTTTCTAGCTTTCATTTCTTCTTTTACTTCCTTCCTTGTGTACTTTCACGAAAATTATTTTTATTGTGCATGGCACATGAGTGGATAAATTAATCTTGGGGCATAGGCACCTATTTTCGTTTGTCTATGCAATTTCTTTTATGAATACTGACTAATAATTAATGAAATTCAGATGGTCTCCACAGGTACTTTTGCAGGTATTTATGCATTCATGTAAGCAATTGATATTCCACTCGGTTTTCGGTTTTAATGATAACACATGGTATCCTGTATTTTCAGATTGTTTACTGACAGATGGAAAGCAGAATTTCAAAATTGCTCAACCTACTTGAGGGAAATATTGATTAATATAAAAGCAACATATAATGAATGTGGCAAAACCATAAACTCTTACACTCTGTGGTTACTTTAACAAAGCCAAAGAAAGGCAAATCTGAAAAAAGTGACTATTATTCTAAAAACAATTGAACTCTCCCTTTACATATGTTTAACTGAACTGAAATTGAAAATGCTTCAGATCATTATGCATAGACTCCCTGTAGAGCAGAAGTCCAGATTTACAAACATTTTGTGCTGGGTTTGCATCACAAAAGTGATGTAAACCAGTGAGGTTCTGTGATTTTCAGATTTCGTCCCATATCTAGCCGCCATTTTGTGTCCTGTCGCCATTTTGTGTTGCCCTCACTCAGGCAGCACGGCGAACGATGTGCTTTTGCTTTTCCAGCTGCTACATGTCCTTTCAGTTAAAAAATAACTCTATTGTCCTTGTTCATGAAACCCGTTGTCAGGGTCTGGCTGAGTTAACTAATCCATGTCTGGTTCGATTGATCCCTGTCTCAGCCGACTATTTGCCCTCTACTATTCTTCCCTTACACTATCTTATCCAACTGGCCTTCGCTATTCTCTCCTTGTATGCTCCTATTACACAACTATCCTTTGAGACACACAACCATGTCCTGCCATCTGCGAGAGAGGATTGTAAACACCATCACTGATTAATTTGTTGGAAGGGGTGGCACACGGGGTCCGAGAAAGAGGCGTATTCTGATACACCTGATAGCTTGTTTCCAACTTTTCTCATTGGTTCGTTTTGTGTGTGTGGGGAGTGGGATATTATAAATGTGTTTAGTATAAGAGATTATACGCCACAGATTGAAGGGGCAGTCTCCTTAGAACTCACTTCATGTGTAACTTCTAGGACAACTGTACTTAGCTGCAGCTAATAAACCTGGCTTCCACGCTCAACAGAGTCTCGTGTCTCTGTTAGTAACAAGGCAGGTGAATCCGGGGATTTAGGCATGCCCTGCGCCGCCCGGCCCATAAGGCCCGGTTCTCCACCAGCACAAATCTTTTTTGTGTGTTGTATTTGAAAGTTGCACAAAAGTAACACAAAGTAGCACTGCTGTGCTTTAATTAGTGTAAAGGGGCATTACATGGTGGTAATTGGACATTCCCAGGAAACCACTCATGTGTTTTGAGTCAAAACCCAACCTACCAAAAATTTGAGACAGGGGTTGTTGGCCACTTAAAAGCAGGCATCACAAAGAGATGTTTTCATTTCTCCTTTCTTTTCCAACGTTGCATGTGTGCTGCCCTGCATAGCACACTACAAAGTAGGAAAAGTTTAAAAAGCTGTCTAGGCATAGTATTCTGCACTGAAAGGAAACCCTTCCAGTACCAAACCTATGCTAGACTATTGCACACACCCATGCACTATGACGTAAAGATGTGTGCAGAGGACTCGACAGATACATTTTGTGCTGGCGCTAGAGAGAGTGAAGGAGAGATCCATAGCTCTGTAGATATGACGATCTTCTACTCTCTCCTTCTCATTCTCTATCCTCTTTTGGCTACCTCGCTGCGTTGTGTGAGAATTTAGTAGGTCTGGCCCAGAGTATTTTCATGCTCTCTCCTACTTCTACAGCTTATAGCAGTGTTATTATTGCCTCAGAGACTATTATGTTAGTAATTAAACCACATAAGGAAGATGCAAATTTTGATTATGTTTTTTTCAGAGAAGTGAAGCCTTTTGGATATGTTTGTGTATAAAATTGTGTTGATGGAAGAGGTTTTACAAGTTGCAAATAGGCTACACTGATTCCAGCACTGCGTTTGTGATTCCTTGTTGGCACAATTGGGATAGCTGGTCAGGAGATGAATAACAGAGACCATAATGGAAGCTATAGAATCCTTTTAATGACATGCACTGACTGTTTAAGGAACCCAATTAAACATAGTATATATTATGATAATGTTAAAGATTTGGGGGGGGGGGTCTATTCATGAAAAATAAACATTTCTACCTTTGCTTCAATGCATTTCGCATTTGTTCCCCATTCACCAACATTCCCTGCAGTAAGATTGGAAAGCTGTGCCAGGAGCAGTTTTCCAGGAATGTTAGTGTGAAGGTCAGGTGACGGTTCCCCTGGGATCATATTCTTGCTTTGCAAAGTTCTCAATAGTGAAGAAGTTCACACAGGCAGATTAGAGTAGCTTGTGCACAACGGATATATATTTGGTTGTTCCCAAACTTCCAAAGTAAACTACAGCTTGGCATGGATGCCCTCTTCAAAATCCTTGGATGGTTTACAAGGGTGGGCATTTTTATACGCATAAAATCATCCATGCTGCCAGGCATTCCTTTTTGAATTACTGGCAGGCATAAAGAAGGTAAACTCAATTTTAAACTTACATTCATGACCATTTTTTCCTTTGTTAATAGGTCAACGGAAACTGATAGAGATTTTAGTGTACTTAAATTATTCTCATCAAAAAATTTGTTAGCTTATTTCTAGACTAGCAACACAATAACAGTTGCATGCGGCTTAGATTTACATCTGCAATGTTTAAGCTCTTTAGGCAAAGGAATTTTAAGCAACATAACGAGTCATCATTTAGCAGAATGACATATCTGAGTATGTTTTTATTTTAGTCGAGGTAGATAGGCTACAGGAAAAAAATTAAATGGAACACTGTGAAACAAATTGGTGGAATCCGTCATGAGATGCTCTGAACCATAAGCTAAAGAGCAGCAGAGGTCAGTCTTAGGGCTTGCATAGTGCTACTTAACAATTGTGAATAATGTTTTTTTCTGGTAAGATTAAACCATTAAGAGGGCTATTGAAGTGCATTTTTGTAATTCAAAAGGATGTAAACTAGCTTTTGGAATGTGGTCTCTAGTTCGCAGAGGTATGCACCCTGCCCAAGTAGGGACCACAATCCGAGTCAGGGAAATCTAGATACACACTAAAAGATAACCTGTGATCACCCTCTCGTAGTTTAGCACAGAGCAGTCAGGCATATCGAAAGAGAAAATGTTTAAAGTATTTGTGCATTTCACACACATATTAACACAATAGAATCACCACAAAAGACTCCACACAGGTTTAGAACAACAGATAATATTGTTGTAAGTATAATATGACCTAAATGAAAATGCAATAAGTAAAATTACAGTTATGAATTTTTAAAGAATAAACCAAAAATAGTGCTTAGAAGTCAATAGCGCAAAGTGGTTACTTGAGCTTGCGCTAGACCAGGGAAAAATCCAAAGTTCAGGTTGACCACGATGGAGCACAGGCCAACTGCAGTACTCAAACAGGTCCACTGAATAAGAACCTTGGATGGAACAAGCATAGAAGACTCAATGCATCGTCATCAATCCTGTGGATGAAGGAGAAGCTTCAGTGCCGATCCACGCAGTCGATAGAGGCTTCAACGTCGAACCCCTTTATGATTTAGGTGCAGCATCGTCATCACACCACACTCTGTTGTTGTCAAGCTGCACAGTCCGTTGAGGTGATGTTGTTGAACAACTCCTGCATCAGTGACGAAAGGCAATGCATCAGTTCCGACCGGCACAAAGTCATCAATGTGTGTAGTTTGATGCACAAACAACTACAGAACCCACTTCTGAGACCCAGAACTGTATTGGTGCCTTAGGCAAAGGAGGACTCATGGATGGCAGTGTCCAGCAGCAGCAGCGGAGATGTAGGAAGTCATTGATGGCCCAGACACTTCCGAAAAAAGGGGGCAAACCAGCAAGGCCCTGGAGTTACACTGGGTTTAAGTAAGATGGGTCCCAGCAGGGCAGAGCTCAGCACACAGAAGGAAAACTCAGCAAAGCAGACAAGCATTTCCTCCAGAACAGTCAGTCAAGCAGAGTGGCAATCCTCGTAGCACAGCAGTCTTTACTTCTGGCAGAGTTCTATGCAGGTATCTAGTGTACCGGCTTAGTAGGCCCAGAGCCCCAGCACTTATATCCAAACGTGCCCCTGAAGTAGGGGTGACTTCAAAGCAGCCCTTCGAGTCCACAGATCACCTTTCATACCTGACCTGTTTGCTGTGATATCTGTGGGGGTGGTCATTGCTTTGTGTCGGGTACAGGACGCTACCTGTTCAGGTGTATGTGTCAGCTCCCACTCCTTCTTCCTGCCCAAGAAAAGCTATCAGAATTTAGATTCTCTGTCACACCCACCCTCCCTGTCTTTGTGGCTGTCTAGAAGAGTGCACAAAAAGTGTAGCTGTTACCCACCCCAGACGTGTATTGGAGACAGGCTGCAAGGCACACAGAGCAGCATGAGTAGAGAAATGTCCACTTTCTAAAAGTTGGGAACAAAAGGGGTTAGGTCCTTTATGTGGTGAGGGCTAGACCTAATATCAATGAGCAACACAAAGTACCCAAACCACAGTGACTCAATAAGTTTTTTTGATACAGGGTAAGAAACCAATTTATTGTCGCTTCCCTAGACACAATTATTTTGTGTCAATCATTTTGTATTTTTTATATTTTCAAAGAATTGCTGACAGAAAAAGACATTGATTGCAAATATTTACAAGGCTAAACAAACTTTAACAAACATTAAAGGCAAAGACTATTTACACATTTAGAAACCATTATGTCACACATTAGAAAGTATTCTCACATTAGACATTAAATAAAACAATTATTGAAAAAATAATACAAAATTTTTATCACAAACAACAAAGAAATTGCAAACACTGAATGAGAGAAACTAGGGGTTGGGAGGATAGAATATAAGTAATTAAATGACTTATATATATTTTAATGCTGGACCAGCCGGTCCTAGCTTTTGTACAACAATGATACTTTGTATCTCCCAAACAACACTGCCGACGCGTTTCTAGACCAGACTGGAGTCACTGGTCTGTCATCAGGGCTGTATGTGTCTTGTATCTGTAGGATACAAAAGCAATGTTTTGCTTAGTCTAGTGTGTGGGCTCCTTATTACCATGAAGTAGCTATAATGACGGTGTGCGCTACATACCAAGGCTGCTCAATGTAGAATTTCAGAGGGGGTCTTTTGGAGGTCCGTTTAAATGAATAGCGTGGCCGAACAGGGAAGCCTAGAAAGATTTTAAGGATGTTTTTTAATTACATGATTGATTCATTCATTATGCTAGTGGCTGAGTCAGTTTGGGGAAGTCAAAGCGTACCTTTTACTTTGGGTAGTGCCGAGTGCTGGCAGGATCCATTAGGAGCGGCGTAACCATCAATTTTGATTCTGAGATATGAGAGAGATTGACATTCAGAGGCTTGGCGGCGTGCAAATGGTCTTTCACACTCGCTTGGACAATTCAAAAAAAGGTTGCCTACCTTGATTTAATCCCTCTTTTGGCATGAAAGGGGTTGTTAATTTCAGCTTTCTAAAGGGAAAAACAAAGCGCGATCTTAGTGGGATGTTCTTGCTAGTTCAGTGCTAGGCGAACGCGTGTTAGTGCAGGGGGGGCAAATACCTGTAGCTGGAGCTGCTGCTCTGTGCTGCTGGATTCGAATTTCTCTCAGTAAAGATGGCCGCCGCCATTTCCTGTTTGTTATATGCAGAAACTGTGCTGATGCATTATGAGGCATGTAGTCCCATAAATCCCAATTACTTAAACATTTTTTAATTATTGTCACAAAGATCATGAGTGGGTGCTGGGCATATTATCGTCAACACCTTATCGTAGTTTGGAAGTAATGGGTACATCACTCTCAAATATTTGATGTATTGTTTGTTTTAAAGCAAAGATTGACTCATGCAGTTATATCTGGACATGAGAGAAAGACCACATCGGGTTCCGACTGCCTTCATTTTAGAATTGGCAGCAATAGCACTGAAGAGAAATTATTTCACCTTTAACGGTCAGTTCTACATGCAAGTGAAGAGCACCGCCATGCGATGTCCTTATGCCCCAGAAATGGCGGTGCTCTTCATGGCGCAGTATGAAAAAAGGTTTGTGGACATGAATAATCCCTTTAAACATCAAATACTACAGTGGTACAGGTACATAGACGACGTCTGGCTCCTGTGGCAGGGGAGCCAGACCGATTTAATGGCCTTTCACAGATGGCTTAACACTAGGCACAGAGATATAAAATTCTCGATAGAAAATAGCCCTAGCCGGATGACTTTTTTGGATATTGAAATGAGGTGTGTGGACGGTCGGTTGGTTTCATCATTGTTCAGGAAAGACACCGACAGAAACACGATTTTACACCACAGGAGTGCACATCCCCGCAGTCTAAAAGCTAATTTACCCTATGGGCAAATATTAAGAATAAGACGGAATTGCTCAGAAATACAAGACTATGAGCTGCATGCCCAAGCATTTTGCTGTGATATGCAAGAGCGTGGTTATCCACGGAAGCTCCTTAAACATTCTCTTAAGCGTGCCAAATATACGCCTAGAGAATGTTTATTACAAACCAAACAGCGCGCACCTTTGGAGAAACTTGTGTGCGTCACCACCTTCTGCCCGGACACACACAAACTAAGACAGGCTGTATTAAGGAATTGGCATTTGTTGGAGGGGTTAAGCTGCCCGTTCCCCAAACCCATTTTTGCCTACAGAAAAAATCGCAGCATTGGCCAGGAACTCATCCGAGCTGATGTGGTTATTCCTAAGCCCAAGAGCGACTTATTGGCGCAATGGAATCTCAAGCCTATTGAGGGCCGCCACAAGTGTGGTAACTGCGTCGCCTGCTCCAGCACAATAGAAGGCGACAAGTTTGTACATCATGCGATCAAGTGAAAGCACACAGAATTTTCTAATTGTAGAACAAAGAACGTTGTGTACATGATTCTATGTCCGTGCCAATTAATTTACATTGGAAAAACCAGTCAGCAAGTCAAACAAAGAATAAGCCAGCACCGATCGCGAATTAAGAAAAAGGTGATGTCTGCTCCAATGGTGGAGCATTTCTGTGAGAAGTCCCACAATGAACAAGAATTCAAATGGTCTGTTCTGTACACTATGAATTCCAGGTCAAAATGCCACGACGTCGAGCGCGTTCTGTTACAAAAAGAAGCGTATCTGATTTTAAAATTTAACAGTGCACAGACTGGTTTGAATAACCTGTCTGAGATAGCGCATATCTAATTACATCTGTCCTGATTTGCACCGGTTAGACATCCCTGGTTTGCCCGCTGGTCTTGGTCCTCTATCTCATGAGAATAGGTCCCTGGCCCCGAGAAGCCACCCAATACGCTAGCACATCCTAGCAGAGTCAATCTTTGCTTTAAAACAAACAATACATCAAATATTTGAGAGTGATGTACCCATTACTTCCAAACTACGATAAGGTGTTGACGATAATATGCCCAGCACCCACTCATGATCTTTGTGACAATAATTAAAAAATGTTTAAGTAATTGGGATTTATGGGACTACATGCCCCATAATGCATCAGCACAGTTTCTGCATATAACAAACAGGAAATGGCGGCGGCCATCTTTACTGAGAGAAATTCGAATCCAGCAGCACAGAGCAGCAGCTCCAGCTACAGGTATTTGCCCCCCCTGCACTAACACGCGCTCGCCTAGCACTGAACTAGCAAGAACATCCCACTAAGATTGCGCTTTGTTTTTCCCTTTAGAAAGCTGAAATTAACAACCCCTTTCATGCCAAAAGAGGGATTAAATCAAGGTAGGCAACCTTTCTTTGAATTGTCCAAGCGAGTGTGAAAGACCATTTGCACGCCGCCAAGCCTCTGAATGTCAATCTCTCTCATATCTCAGAATCAAAATTGATGGTTACGCCGCTCCTAATGGATCCTGCCAGCACTCGGCACTACCCAAAGTAAAAGGTACGCTTTGACTTCCCCAAACTGACTCAGCCACTAGCATAATGAATGAATCAATCATGTAATTAAAAAACATCCTTAAAATCTTTCTAGGCTTCCCTGTTCGGCCACGCTATTCATTTAAACGGACCTCCAAAAGACCCCCTCTGAAATTCTACATTGAGCAGCCTTGGTATGTAGCGCACACCGTCATTATAGCTACTTCATGGTAATAAGGAGCCCACACACTAGACTAAGCAAAACATTGCTTTTGTATCCTACAGATACAAGACACATACAGCCCTGATGACAGACCAGTGACTCCAGTCTGGTCTAGAAACGCGTCGGCAGTGTTGTTTGGGAGATACAAAGTATCATTGTTGTACAAAAGCTAGGACCGGCTGGTCCAGCATTAAAATATATATAAGTCATTTAATTACTTATATTCTATCCTCCCAACCCCTAGTTTCTCTCATTCAGTGTTTGCAATTTCTTTGTTGTTTGTGATAAAAATGTTTGAATTATTTTTTCAATAACTGTTTTATTTAATGTCTGATGTGAGAATACTTTCTAATGTGTGACATAATGGTTTCTAAATGTGTAAATAGTCTTTGCCTTTAATGTTTGTTAAAGTTTGTTTAGCCTTGTAAATATTTGCAATCAATGTCTTTTTCTGTCAGCAATTCTTTGAAAATATAAAAAATACAAAATGATTGACACAAAATAATGGTGTCTAGGGAAGCGACAATAAATTGGTTTCTTACCCTGTATCAAAAAAACGTATTGAGTCACTGTGGTTTGGGTTCTTTGTGTTGTTCACTTTCTAAAAGTGTCATTTATAAAAAAAGTAATGTTACATACAACTTCACCAGTAAAGAGGATATATACCATTCTAAATATATAAAACATGATGCAGCTCCTCCTTTGTAATCAGGAATTACAGCTTAAAAGTGTGTTATGATTTTCCAATGCTAGCATGTATTAGAAGTAGACCTCACAGTATTGAAAAGCAAATGTAGGTATTTCTCACTGACAGGACATGTAAAAGATACATGTATAAGTCCTACCTTTAAGTTACACAGCACACTGCTCATAGGGCATCCTAAGGCCTACCTTAGGGGTGACTTATGTGTAATAAAAAGGGGAGTTTAAGGCTTGGCAAGTGAATTTAAATGCCACGTCGAAGTAGCAGTAAACTGTACACACAGGCCTTGCAATGGCAGACCTAAGTCAGGTTTGAAAGGATACTTCTGTGGGTGGTACAAATAATGTTACAGGCCCACTAGTAGGTTTTAGATTACAGGCCCTGGGTATATGGTATTCCATTTTACAAGAGACTTACAAGTAAACTAAATATGGCAATCAGTTGTTCACCAATGTTACCATGTTTAGGGGAGAAGTCTGTGCACTTTAGCACTGTATAGCAGTGGTAAAGTCTTATGAGTCATAAAGCGAACAAAAAGATACAGAAAAAGCAGATGTAAGCTGGTATAAGGTTTGGGAAAGACCTCCCTAAGGATGACAGGACTCTCATAATTATTTGTGCACGTTAAGCAACACCCTTTCCACATCCGTTATGCGAGTACCAGGGATTGGGTTCAACCTTGATGCAAGTTCAAGGATTCATTTTTTTTGGCCAGTGGAGTCTAAGATTTTAGCTAGCTCTTAGACTTCTGATAATTTTGGATTCTTGTCAATTTCATAACAAAAAAAGGAATTGTTTGTGTAGCAAATGGGTTCTGCCCAATTAACTCCACAACCAGAATTTGTCACATTGGGCAACCTGGTGTTTTGGCTTTGGCTGTGAGCGAGTCTCACTGACTGAGTTTCATTCACAGTAAATGTATGGTATATGGACTGAGAGTGCTAACCACTAGTGTCCCTCTTTTAATATAAAGCTGTTGCTGTTCAGCTAAAGTAGGAGTTGCCGGACTGATTACATGGGAAAATGTGAGCATCGGTAGTCACACGTGTGTGGGCTGCGTGTGTAAGACTACCAACTTGTATGGTCTAATATCTACTCACAGGTAGCCTGTCACAGATGGGACCCTTTAAGAATTGATACTCATCTGGGGTAGACCGTATAATGTGAATGGGCATTCATAGTGTAGGTCTGCAGTGCTTACTGAAGGAAGGTCTGTGGTGCTTATACTGCAATGTACAATATAGGCAAAATCTACACTAATGTACAGCTTTACCCCACCCCACTTACGCCTACAGGATCTATGGTAAACATGCACGCCAAGATCCTCATTCATAAAGGTTTATTTATACTTTCTGCAAGTTTATAATTGTTTGCTATTCACAAAGGTATTTTACAAGTAATATCTTTATGACTATGGAGTCACTGTACATAAAAAGTTAGGACAGTCTTATCATTTTATATGCAGAGACTCCACAGTTATAAAGATACTATTTGTAAAAAGACATTGTGAACAGTAAACAATCATAAACTTACCCAAATGTGTATGTGTACCTTTGTGCATCAGGGTCCATGTGTAGATTTACAGTTCCTGATATCATACTATCATTTTTTTTGTTAACAACTTTTATTAGATTTTCTGGTAAATAAGAAAATACAATCGAAGCAAAAGCTTACCTATTTTCTATACTCCATTATGATTATTGATGAATGTCATACAATCTTAGAGCATACAAATGTGCTTTCCAATATTTTGGATTCTGATCTGACATCATACTATCATACTTACACTCCTTATGGTACTTTAAAGAATTGTTATATTTCCCTGGCTCAGATCATAATCAGATGCAAGGCCTTTGTCCCCCTCAAATCGGCCATGTTAATTACTCTGCTCTACTGCAGGAGGATCAAATGTCTCCTCACATAATAGAGCTATTACCAATGCTTGGCCCAGCTTCTGGGAAAGAGAGGAAATCTTCATCCATTAATTAGCTAGACACACAGCTTCTGAGCTGGGCCAGGCCCACAGACATAAAAAAGAAGGGTCAGATTTCTGGAGCCATCACACGAGGGGCTCACCGTTGAAGCTTTGGTGAGAAGGGATCAGGCAGCTGTGTCAGACAGGGATGGAGCTGGCTCACTCAGTGAAACTCTTTCCACAGACAACTTGAAGTTGCCATATTAGATTGTCCTAGAATGCTGTGATTGAGGATTTGGTCAGAGTGATGAAGTGAGGATGTGACATCCTATGTTGAGGGATTCTCACTAGAACTGACAACAGTGAAAGAATGCAAAGCTGGAAGGAGAAGCCACCTAATACCAGTATGGACGTTGGAACTTTTACTCCAGCTGACCCCTCCGGACTAGAATGGATCTTTACACAGTCAGTGTCTTTGCCCCTTTATGCCCCCCGATGAACAGCTGGGGAAATGGACCTGAAGAGGAAACCTGGATTGCTCCCCTGGAACTTCTGTGGACTGGCCTTCGACTTTGCTAACACACAGATGTCCTGCAATTTTCCAGGGTGCTGTAGGAGATGGGGAGTTTGAAGGGGCTTTGCAAGACTCCCCCACAGGCAGGGGAAAAGCCCCAGAAGTTTGGCAGTGGACAGGTCTGATGCACAGAGCATGAAAACCATGCTCACAACAAAATCGTCTTTTTAAACACCAGGAGGCATGAAGAAAAAGCTCCTGATGGCTATAGGTTGCCAGCAGGATCAAAATGAGCCCATGAATATTGAATCTGGCCTCATGGGGCTTAACCTATGACCTGGTCCCTCAGGGGACTGGGCAGAGCACAGATCAAGTGACTCTTCATGGGATTTTAAAAATACCTCTGCGTGGGCCAAGGCCTGGTTGTCAGCACAACATCACAACTGTTATTATATATGTATCCCCAGGCACTGCAGGGCGCCTTCCATGTAGTGCAATGAAATGTGACATTTTTACATAGCCTGATTACAGACAAACTACAATAAGAATCTGTTAAATACAGCTGGACATTTCCATTTGGCCTCGCTTTTACATACCACGACAAGACTCATTATGTAGCCCACCTAGGCAGACAGCAATTATCTTAGGACTGATGCTATCCTAGAGGGAAATGACTGGGGATGAGGAGATGGACTACCCTGATCCTTGAGGGGGACAAAACAAAAGGAACCCCAGCAATCCCAGAGCCGTCCATACCAGCAACGAAGGAGCTGTGGGTTTGGAAGGAGAAGGCGAACATTACCAGAAAAATAGTATGAATCACTCGCTGATCGATGCTGCAGGGACCTATGAAAAGTATCTTAGGGGAGAATTATGAGGGGAAGACTATGTGTTTGAAATGCTGGATGGGGGCGCTAGTCGCTCTCACTACTTTCTATATGAGTATTGGAAGTCAATGGAACAGATACACTATAGTAATCCATTTCGAACTTACGCTGGCGGACTCTACCCTATCCACCTGTGCTGATGTGCTTCTCTTCTGGGAAGATGGTAACTTTCAGATATTGTTCTCTTATTGGTTCTTATTATGTTTTTTTCTCTATCTGTTATGGTTTATCGGTACATGGGACATTGTTTCTACCCCAACTAGACAGAGACAGATGACGCAATGGGTTTTGCTGCAGGTTCGGGGGGAACTAGAGCAGGCTCATGTGTGACTACCAAGTCTCAGAGCCTACAGAGGCAGAATTTGTCATGTTATAGCTTAAGATGGTACTTCCATCATTGACGTGGAATGTCAAGGGCCTTACTTCCTCAACCAAATGATACAAACTATGGAAATATTTAGTGGACAAACAACATGATCTAGTAGCCTTGCAGGAAATGCACATGAAGTGGTCAGAGGACCATAGGCTCCGTCATAAGGCATACCCCATAATATTCAGGTCAACGGCACCTCCGAATCACAATGGGGTGGCCCTTCTTTTCCGTTCATTACTGAAATTTCAACTAGAGGGATGCAATTTGGATAAAGAAAGGAGGGTGATTTTGGTTGAGGGGTGACTCCATAGCAATGTGGGTACTTTTGCCTCTGTGCATGCCCCCAACAACAATCAGGGACCATTTTTGAGGTAGATGTTATCAATGCTGGGGGAGAGTTGCAGAGGGGCACATAATACTGATGGGAGATTTCAATATCACTTGGGACCCAAGCATAGGTAGTACACATCCTCCCAGAGCCAATACAGGTAGTTTTACAAGGGCGCGGAGACAGGAGATTAAAGCCACGGGCCTAGTTGATGCTTGGTGCACTGTACATCCCACTGCAAGAGATTACACCTTTTTCTAACTTACTCACCACACGTATTCATGCTTCGACTATATATTTGTTAATCAGGCATTGACTCCGGCACTACAGACTGCTCTTCACTCGATCATGATTTCCGATCATGCCCGAGCCACGATCACTATGACCTGGATGCCACCGATTTGGCTTTGTCACTGGTTCTTCCCCAGATTGCTTGTTTGCGATAAACTGCTGCGAGAGGACCTCCATAAAGCCATTAGGAAATGTTGTGCCCTGAACACCTCACAATACAATACCCTGATTATTAATTGGGATGCTTTTAAGGCAGTACTCCGAGGCAAGTGTATTGGCTTGTCCGCAATACTCAATAAGCAAAGAACGAAGGAGAGATTGGACCTGGAGAGAGATCTCCTCGAGGGGGTAAAACAGCACAAAGAGAAACCAACCTTGCGTCTACAGAGGAAAGTAACAACACTTAGGGGTAAACTTAATGCTATCTATAAAAATAGAACTGAACTTAATCTCCTAAAACTCAAATGCACCACATATGAGCAAGAGAACAAGGTGGGTCCCATTTGGCTAGGCAACTTAGGGTTAAACGGGAGAAAAAATATATACACGGCAAATCTCACTCAACTCTGGGGGACGGCAGTCACAGACCCAGAAAAAGGCCCAAGTATTTGCACACATTTATAGGAATGTATATACTAGGGACTCCCACGATAAAGTGGCTCTATTATAATATTTAGGAGTTGTGGAGGTCTCACAGATAACAAAACCACAGAAGGAATGGCTTGGAGAACCATAACTGAAGATGAGATACGCACAGAATCTACAGGATTGAAACTCCACAAGTTCCCCGCCCAGATGGACTGTCCATCATTACATATAATGAGGCAACCCTGTGTCCCTCAGAACCTGGGTATAGTAGATGCATGCTACAATTGGTTCTGTTGAGTTTCGCAATTGCTTTGTGACAATAGTAATTCACATTCAATTTCAAAAGAAACTATGAATCAAAGATATACCACACAGTATACCTATAGCAACGTTTATATATTATGTGAACTTATTATCTTTTTTTTTTTGTCCTCATAACCACCATGTAGACAAAGTGCCAAAAGGAATTGACAGAGATCAGCTGTCTCAGTTTATCTGAAAACTGGAAGAGACACAAATATAATGGGGGCCATATATCCCTCAGCTGTCAACTGTGTTCCAGAGAGGCTCAGAGTCCACGATTTACCAATCTACGGCAAACCTTGGGGTAGTTGGCAGCCAATTGGGCCTGGGCATGAACTGGGTAGCAGCTGTTCCACTGGTGCAAACTTTAGAGACACCATAGGAGATCAATCATTGGACCCGGGGGAAAAAAAAACCCGGATAAATCAATGAAACCATGATAATAAATACCAAAAAGCCCTTTTACTCTGATTACCAGATCTGGCCAGATCGGAACATGAGGTCTGCAGGACTGAAGTTTGCCAATCTCTGAAGGTAGGAGGTGAAGAGTCTTTCCATTTCCTGCAGATCTCTCTTCTTGCAAGCAGGATTGCATAAAATACTAGGCACCTAGCTGGGCTTTGTATACCTTCTAGAACACCAAATAACACCAGGGGCAGATCTATAGTGATAAGTCTTCCCAATGACCCTGTGAGGGAATTGCTTATCTCCTCCCAAAATGTGGCTAACTGAGGGCATTCAAAGAACATATGTGTATCTGATGCAGCAATCAGCCCACATTTAGCACAAGACACTGACTCTCCTCCTGGAAATTTAGACAACCTAAGAGGGGAGTAGTATGCCCTATGCAGGGTAAAGATGTGATTTCTGCGTAACCAGGAGGGCTTGACAATGTTCCACAGGAGTTCAAAAGAAGCCATCCAAAGATCTTGTAGATTGTGGTCCATCAGGTCAGAACCCCATAGCGACTCCGGCAAAACAAAGTCCCCATCCGACTCATCCAATATGAGATTATACCACTTGGATACTTCTTTTTTAACTGGACCCAGGTTTACTAAATTAGATACCAGTGGGCTGTGCCCTCCAAGTTTGAACTTACTCCTGTTAGCGGGAAAGGTTTTATAGGCTGAAGACCAGTTAAGAATCTGTAAGTATTTAAATAGTGAAAGATTGGGGCCAACCTTAGCCTGCAGATGTTCCCACGAGAGTAGATTCCCCTCATAAAAGAGGTCTCCCCAAACTTCCAGGCCTGCTCCTGTCAAAGGGATAGCTAGACTGTCTTCAAGCCAAGCAGGATTTTCAGGCAACCCCCACAATGGTGTTTTTTCACAAAAATAATTTTGTTTTATAGATTTCATAACTGCAGTCCAAGTTCTTGCAAGACCTTTTAGAGTCTTCAGTTTGATTTTTTTTAAAACTTAGGATTGACAAATTTACAAAGAAAACCCGAACAATTAATTCTTTCCCCATCCAACATAGCTGCATACATTGGACCCATCCCAGAAGCTGAGGGTACTTTTAACAGCATTCGAGAGTGGGATAATTGAAAGGCCCATGCATAGATCTTTAGGTCTGTCCCTTCGACGTCTTAGTTTTTTCCAGTCAATTCGGGGAAGATGGTTATTCCAAATAAAGGATAAAATATTGGACTGAAACTTGGCTAAAATAGTTTGATCAAAATATAAAGGAATGTTATTAAATAGAAAAGAAATTTTGGGCAGGATCGACATTTTAATAAGGTTGGCTCTACCTAATAGTGAAAGGGGCAAATGTGACCATGATTGAAGAAGCTTACAGCAATCTTTGACGACTGCTGATAAGTTGACTTGAACAAGTTTATTAATGTCCTTCACAATCGTCAAACCCAAGTATCGCTTTGAGATGCCTGCTTGAAGTTCTGTTACAGAGTCCTTGTTGGACCCGGCCCTTTTGGCAGTTTCACCCCGAGACTTTTTGCTTTTTCCTGTTTCTGTGACCTGATGTTTGTGATTTTAGGCCTCTGCGCACTTTTTCACTGTGGTACAGTGTAAAGTGCTTGAGCTCTCTGTGTATGTGTGGTGAGTGACCTGCCCTCCCATAGGAATGAATGGGGAATATGTATGCCCATGGTAGTTCATGATGTGTGGGGAGTGCAGGGGCGAGTTTGATATGTACGAACTTGTGAGATTGAATGCTGCGTAATGATATATGCGGCATGACTGTGTCTAGTGTAGAAGTGCCACTTTCAGAAGTTGGCATATTTGTGTAATTTGTGTCTGGCGTGTGATTGGCTGGTGAGCCTGGTCCAGGAGTGCCTGGGCCTGCTTGTGGATTGACTGTCTGGTTTGAGGGTGACAGGGGCTGGGGAGCCCCAGGAGGTTGTCTGAGTCAGCCCGTGGATGAAATGCTGCATCTGCTGCCAGGGAAGTGGGAGGAGATGGCACCTGGGAGTGACTAGGGCTGTGCCTGCCTGACCACAATGTTGACTCCACCTCCCGCTGGGCGACTGTCACCTCTGTCCCTGACACTGAAGAGAGTTCCCTAAAACCAGTTCTAGCTGGTTCTCACACTGCCTGCACAAAGACTTCAAAGACTTTTCTCTGTATAAGAAGGGGCTGTGTCCCCTTCCAATTTGTTCTTGTTTCTAACTTGAATCCTGCCAGGGGCGTGCTGCTGCTTGGGCCCAGGGGTATCCCTGGGCCCTGCCCAGCCCCTGGACTCCTGAAGGACTTTGCTCTGCCCTGGGATCCTTTGGACCTTCTTCCTAACCCCCCCAGGACTTGCTGCATCCCCTGAAGAACTTCTGTGGACCCTTCTTGCTATAGGGGTCATTTCTAGGGGCCTGTGGGTGCTACCAGTGCCCCCAGTGCGATGGGAGCACTTTATTTTCCCCTTCTAGCACTGTGTTTGACTTCTAGCGCTTGAGGGCGCTGGGAATTGCTTTTAGCGCTGGGGAGGGCTTTAATTGACTTATCCCCGGGATTGGGGAGCCTATCGAGTGCCCACATCGATTTATTGTTTATTTTGTTTAAAAGGCCGGTGCCCACACGGTATTTGCTTCCCATTCACCGCCGCTGCCCGGGGCTTGAAATCGCCGAGAAACCGAAGGAGCAGACCCCTGATTGGTCAGAGCGACGAGCCCCCCTCAGCAAATTCCGAGCTGTGATTGGCGGGCCGTGGGAGGCTCGCCCTTAAGGCCGCGCTGTGGTTGGTGCAGCGCTGGAGGCTGCACCGACTAGCCGTGCTGGGATTGGCCAGCGCCCGGTGAGAGAGGAAGAAGATGGCGGCCGTTGCAGGGCTCCCGTGACCGAGAGGGAGCCCCGAGAGAAGAAGCGTGACCTGCTGCTGGGGCTCCCGTGTGCTGAGGGAGCCCCGTGTGAGGAGAGCGCGAGCCAGTGAAGGCCCGGTCCCGAGATGGGGGACCGGGTGTAGAGCGAAGCGGGCGTTTCATAAAGGCGGGGCTCCCATGAGGAGAGAGAGCCCCGCCGAGGAGAGATGCCTGCCTGACTGCCCGCCTGCACCAAGGAGCCCCCGGTGAGTGACGCCCGTAGTTGAGCATCGGTGAGGAGGGCGTCGGGGCACATTGCCGGTGCCTGCCCCTCCTCTACAGTGTGGAAAGCCTGGTGAGGCTCATGGGGGCAGTGTGGTGATCGAGTCCTGAGAGGCTCAGGGCCCAGATTGTGTTTAGAGCCACGGAGGCTCTAGGGGGCACATCGTTATTTAGAGCCCAGTGAGGCTCTTGAGGGCAGTTGTATGTACGAGCCCAGCGAGGCTCAAGGGGCCAATGTTTGCAGAGCCTGAGGGCTCCATGGGCCATAATTGTTTTAAGAGTCTGTGAGACTCTTTGGGGACACAAGTGTTATGCCAGAGCCTGTGTGGCTCCAACGTGTGTAGAGTGTTTCCAGAGCCTGTGTGGCTCCAGCAGTGGGCGCAGTTTGCGCCCAAGGGTCAGTGAGGACCCTGTCGCAGATTGGATTCACAGCTGCCCAGCAATTAGTGGGCAGCTGCACCGTTTAGGTTTTGGGATGTTCTCAGGTGCCCAGCAAACAGTGGACACCTGCACCGTTTAGGTTTTGCGCCAGTGGCGCACCCCTGACTGGCGCTGCATGGCAGCGCGTCCTGACATTCTGGACATAGGGCTTTTAGTCCCTTTATTAGATGGGGGCTGGTATGTGATTTCTGCGCAATGTGATTTCTATGTTTTTGATAGTAATTGCTAATGTGAGTTTTGCGCAATGTGGTTACCTGCTATGTTTAGGGTGGTAATTGCCTACTGTGTGTTTTTGCGCTATTGTATTGTTGTAGCACCTCTGAATGTTTTTAGGCATCATGTGTCTTCCTTTTCCCTGGGCTGCACCTCTGAATGTTTTAGGCATCATGTGTCTTCTTGCGCTGCACCTCTGAATGTATTTTATTGCATCATGTGCTTGTTCTTAACACCGCTGAATGTGTAGGTTTATGCATCATGTGTTTCTCTTTACTACTCCTCTGAATGTATATTTATGTATCATGGGTAATGTGTTCTTGTTTATACCCCTAAATGTATTTTTCTTAGGTGGTTGTTCTTTTTAGTACAGGTGGTCCTAGTGAGGTCCTGGTTCCTGTTACCAGTGGTTACTGGTTGTGTGCCATAGTTGCTAATTTGCGCTACTATTATTTTTATTCTTTATTATTCTTTATTCTAAAAGTGCTATTTCTGATTCTGACAGTGGCCCATGTGGCCCTGTCCTGTACATAATCCCTTGTGAATATTGCCCGTGCCAGTTGGCACCATGCATTTTGTGTGATACTATCTGATGTGTTTTTACAATACAAAAGTTATTTTATAATAACCTTGTGTGGAGTTCCTTTTGTGGTGTGCCTGGGATGTTGTTGCTGTTGTGTGCTGGAGCAAATGCTTTACACATTGCCTCCGAGTTTAGCCTTACTGCTCGTGCCAAGCTACCAGGGGGTGAGCAGGGGTTATCTTGGCGTGTGACTCCCTTGCCCTGACTAGAATGGTGGTTTCTGCCTGGCTTTGGCGTCAGCCTTAGCCTACCAGAAATAGCCAGTTCTAACAGTCCTCATCATTCCATACCAGCATTTCAGTTTTGGCTGCATTGATCTCATATGCCGACACTTGTCCGAATGCATGAGCCAATTTCAAAATAGCCAGGAGTGCAGTAGTGACCTCTGATGTCAAAATAAGCACGTCATCGGCATATAATGCTACCTTTCTCATCCAACCTTGATAGGAAAAAGGTTTGATGGTCACCTCCTCCCTTAGATATTGCGCGAAAGGCTCAATGTAAAAATCAAAAAGCAAGGCAGAAAGCGGGCATCCCTGCCGGGTTCCCCTAGAGATGGAAAAAGGGTTCGACAGGTCTCCATTAACAAGGAGGCACGCAGATGTATTATTTACAACAGGCTTATCACCCTACGGAACCCCTCCCCCACACCGAATTTGGCCAAGGCCTCTGACAGGTACACCCAATTGACCCTGTCGAAAGCCTTGGTCGCATCCAGAGTGAAGGCTGCCAATGGGAGGTTGTTGGTTATTGCCATATCGATGGTACCAATTAAATCATAAGTAAGTTCATAATGTTGTCTCCCTTACAGCAATCCCTTCTGATCTGAATGAAGAACCGAGGGGGCAATTGAGGCCAATCTAGTTGATAAGACTGTGGTGAAGATTTTATAATGTAATGTAATGTAATGTATGTGTCTTGTAAAGCGCACTGCTGCCCTGAGGCGTTGTGGCGCTGTAGACCGCTGGGGAACCCGTCCTGGCTATCCCTGTGAGATGGTCCCTACTGGGTATCTCCAAGGTGAAACCAGGCATCCCCGGCGAATGTGGGGGGCCGTTGTAGAGATGAGGCAAGCTAATGCCCAGAGTTGCCGAGTGTGATCCCTGGTTAGAGTAGGCACCGAGGCGAGAATTATCGAGTCCGTTGACCCTAGTCCACATTTAAGAGTGAGATCGGCCGATACGATTCGCAGGCCTCCTTAGGTTTACCTGGTTTTAGAATAAGGGTGATAGAGGCATTATCACACGATACCGGAGGAGGCATTCCTTCTAGAAGAATTTGATTGAATAGGATAGTGAGGAAGGGAACGATTTCTAACTCCAAGACCTTATACAGCTCGGCTGGCAACCCATCAGGTCCGGACGCCTTCCCCCTCTTAAACTTCCTGATAGACGATCTCACCTCATCCTCTGTAATGGGGATGTCCAAATATTGAGACTGCTCAAAGGAAAAAGAGGGCAAAGCGATATTACTCAACCAGCTCTTAATAGCCTTAGGTGTAATTACCTTATCTTCTTGATATATGTTTTGGAAGAATTCCCTAAAAACCCTCCTAATTTCCTCATTTGAAGTAAAGTTGTTATTTCCTACTTTTATAGCCGGTATATTGTTAAGGACCTAATCTACTTTGGTTTTTCAGGCAAGTAATTTTCCAGCGCCCTCACTATATTCGAAGTGTGCCAACTTGCTGGCTTCCCATCTTTGTTGGACCCTCAGATTTAGAACTGAAGCCAGGCTTCCCTTTAAAATCAACAGTTGATTCTGAAGAGGATCTAAAAAAGACCCTGAAGCTATACAGTTAATGTCAATGTCCTGTTGAATACGAGCCATATCTGCTTCAATGGAGGAAATCTTCTCCTTATATTGCTTCCTACGATAGGCAATTTTACCTGTGATGAGCCCCCTCAAAGTAGCCTTAAATGAATCCCAAATAATTCTATTTATGGCGGAGCCATTGTTTGATATAAAAAAATTTGGGGTCTCCAACATTAGATATAAGATATCCTCAACATTGGAGAGGAGAGAGCGATCAAAGGACCACGTACTCGGGGGGTTTCTTGATACAAAGACCTAATTCCAGCTCAACCGCAGAATGGTCTGAAAGGTGAGACGGGAGATAGTCTATGGATTTAACAGAATTTTCCAGTCTTTGACTGATTAAAATAAAGTCAATCCTTGACTTGTGATGGTATTTGAGGTTCTGAAAAGAAACCCCTTGTTGTTGCCCCGACCTTTGTCGCCAAACATCCACGTACCCTTATTGCTTCATAGCATCCAATAGGAAGGATCTAGTTTTGGACAAAACCAGAGATCGACTTTTAGGAGATCTGTCCAAGACAGGGTCCAGCACAATATTAAAATCGCCGGCTAGTATTGTGGGGCCTGAAAAGGAGAGTAACTGCGAGAAAACGGATTCCAGACAAGAAGGGTCATCCTGGTTCGGGCCGTAATAGCCCACAACTGTAACTTGAAACACAGCCATAATGACTGACACCATGGCCCATCTACCAGAAGAATCTACAGCTTGTGAGACCAACCTGGCTTTAGCTCCTTTTTAAAAAATAATCGATACACTCCTGGTATGTGATGTTTGAGTGGTAGAGACCGCAAAGTCAATCCACAGATTTTCTTGATGAGGGCAAGCATTTCACTATGAGTCAAATGGGTCTCCTGCAACACCACAACCTGCACTTTCAAGTCCTTCAGATATTGTAAAATTCTATAAGCTCGGGGCTTGGTGCGGAGGCCGTTGACGTTCCAGGAGATAAGCCTCACACTACTCATCTCTTATCCAAGAAGCCAGGAAGACCAAAAATACTGTACCAGAAAACTGCTGTTTTATGTTACCATTCATAACTGCCTTACTAAAAATATGACTATTACCATTCCTTATATTACTATTTAGGTTATTGAGGACTTTTTTAAATATTTTTGCCAGCCCCCGCCACCCCCATCCCCAACGTGACTACCCCTCCCCCCATGAAAAACCCTTGCAACATCTAACCGGAACAATGTCCAAGTAGATAGTGCCCCACCAATTGACTCCCGACAAGAAAGATCTCCCGCCATATTTTCAAACGAAGATGTGAAGAGCAAGAAAGTTTAAAGGAGGAGGAAATAAATGAGGCTGTGAACATATCAAGCACAGTACATAAGTAAAGAACCTGCGTCAAAATTTAGGAGGTAAATAATGAGTGAGAAGTATCCTTAAATAAATAAGGTAGATTGCAGATGCATGAATTTATACCTTACGGGCCCCCTTACCCAGCTCCATTAGTAACTCATCGGCTGCTTGTACAGACCTGATGTTAAACATCTTATTATTATGCATAACTTTAAGAGCTGCCGGGAACATGAGCTGAGCTGTTGCACCTAATTTCCTAAAGGCATCCAGGCGCCTCCCAAATTCCCATTGTTTTTCAAGTGTAACTCTAGAAAGGTCTGATTTTATCAGAAAAGTAAAACCTTTCCCAGCCAAAGTCTTCTGTTTCAGAGCCATATTGAGGATACGCTCCTTTAAAAGATAAGTATGAAAGTTAACTAAGATTTTGCGAGGTTTGGACCTCTGGGGATTTAGTTTAAAAGGATCCCTATGAATTCTTTGAATGTCGTCCGACAATTCTACAAGGGTGTGTTCTAAACATAGGGATTCTTTAAGTAGAGCAACGATGTATTGTTTAATATCCGACCCCTCTGATCCTTCAGGTACATTAAGGATATGGATTTTCCCCCGTCTTGCATTGTTTTCAAGAGTTTCCATCCTCTCGCTCAAAGCCAAATCTTCCCTTGTAAGTTTCTGTATGTCAGCTTTCACTTGATCCAAATAGATTGAATGTGATCCTACTGTCTCCTCTAGTACACCGGTTCTTATAGTTATCCCTTCAATTTTATTATCCAGTGTTTCACAGTAGTTTCTAAACTCTAATTGATTAGCAGATGATTCAGCAAAACCCTTTCTTATCTCCATGGTGAGGGCAGAAAACATTCCCAAAAAGGATGCGGCTATCATCGGGGAAGAAGAAGAAACCAGTAGTGAGTTTGGATCCACTAGAACAGGAGCAGAAGAAGTTTCTATATCTGTCCCCCCAGATGCCCCTCCTAATTCAAGAAAGTTTATCTGTTCGGCCTCCTCTGCCAACTCTGTGGTTAAGGCTAGGGGTAAGCTCTGTGTTATCACAAATGAAAATTGTGGCAGAGGTGGCAGAGGTTGCGCGGGCTGTGGTTCTCTCCCCATGTCATGTAAACCCTGAGAGTCTCCAGGGGGGCCAGTAGATACTACGTTTTCAAAATTTGACTAGAAAAGGACCTCTTCTCGGCTGCATCACTCTCCTCCAGCGACGGTGTAGCTACTGGCACCAAAGGTTGGCTAGGAGAGGAGGAATGGGCCTCTGAAACAGATGCCATATTAGTTGGGCCAATTTCTTCAGAAAGATGCAAAATCTGAGGAACGACCTTAAAATAGGAGCGAAGTGAAGGAGTAATCTTCGACCCTATAGAGGGCACCGTTTTGGGATCTTTAGCCTTAGCCTTAGATTTACCTTTCAAGTTAGTGTGTTTAGACTTAACTTCTGTGCTCAAGAAAGATGAAGATTTTATCTTAACTGGTATGTTGACCCCTTCTCTGACCTCCCCAGCCCCCTCCGGGACACCCGCCTTATTTACTCCAGTTTTCTTTTTTTGCCCTCGGCCACGTTTAACTCCCCCTCTAGGTGTATTATGGGGTGTATTAGAGGTTTTTGAATTATTAGGAGTATTAGGATCATGTCCCCTTTATGCCGTGCTCCGGTGCTTTCTTTGATTAATTTGTCATTATCTTCAGGTGTGGTTCCCACTAGGTGGAAACAGGCCATAGTCACACCTATTTTGAAGAAAGCTACCCTTGACCCCCACAAACCCGAGAATTACCGCCCTATTTCCCTTCTTCCTTGGGCCGCAAAAGTAGCCGAGGTCCATGTGAACGGTATCCTTTCAGACCATCTCATGAGGGCTAACATCCTCGACCCCACTCAGAACGGCTTCCGTTCTGGTCACTGTACGGAGACGGCCTTGCTCTCTATGGTTGAACACCTGCGTTCTGTGCTTGATTCGGGTCGGACGGCGGCACTATTGCTATTAGATCTCAGTGCCACGTTCGAAATGATCTCGCACAGGATGTTGCTCCAGCGCCTGGAGGAAGTAGACATCACGGGCTCCGTCCTCCACTGGTTTTGTTCCTTCCTTGTCGAACGGTCTTTCAAGGTTGTGATCCCGCCCTGCCAGTCTAAATCATATCCGTTGGAACTGGGTGTCCCGCAGGGCTCCTCGTTAAGCCCCACTCTGTTCAACCTTTACGTGAGGCCGCTGGCTGCGGTCGTCAAGCAGTGGGGCATGACGATGGTCTCACACGCTGACGATACGCAGCTGGCGGTCACGTTGAGTTGGGACTCTGACATGGAGGCCCCCAGGTTCCGTGACGGACTTCGGGCGGTGGCCAACTGGATGAATACCAATTGTCTCCAGTTAAACGCCAAAAAGACCGAGGTCACGGTGGTCGGCAAGCAGGCGGAGCTATGGGGTGACATGTGGTGGCCTCCTGAACTGGGTGTGACTCCTACCCCAGCATCGGAGATAACAAATCTAGGGGTATGGCTGGATCCGACCCTTAGTTTCATCTGCCACACCAAGAAGGTGGCGGCTACTTGCTACGGCATTATCCGAGGTCTAAGACCTATCCTGAAATTTTTCAACACGCCCACCAGGCAGCTAGTGGTTCAGGCGTCTGTGTCATCCCGGCTGGATTATGCTAGTTCTCTTTTGGTGGGGATCAATCAGGGGGAAGTCATCCGGCTGCAGCGAGTTCAAAATGCTGCAGCCAGAGTGGTGACTGGCCTGCCGAGGCAGTGCTCTGTATCAAACACGCTGCGCTCTCTTCACTGGCTTCCGGTGAACCAAAGGATAAAATTCAAAGTACTATGCCTTGCCTTTAAAATCCTCAAGGGTTCATCTCCTCAAATACTTGAGAATCTGCTGGTGCCATATGTACCCTCGCGAACCCTCAGATCCTTGGGCGAAAATCTGGAAGTTGTTCCGTGCTTTAGGCTGAGCAGAGCCGGTGGACGCTCTTTCCGGGTGCTGGCGGCGAATATGTGGAACTCTCTCCCCCTTTACTTTCGGCCCCTTGATGACCTCTTGCTGTTCCGGTGCGCCATCAAGACTTTTCTATTCGCTTAGCCTGTATTATTCTGCTTTGCTGTTGTTTCATTTTTTTGGCTTATTGACTGAGTTGTGTTTTGTGTACCTTGAAAAGAGCCGGGACGTCCCTTTGCTGGGGCAGCTGAGCGTGGTATAAGTGCAGATAACATAACATAACATAACATAACATATTTATAGTAAGGGAGATCTGTGAGATAGCCTTAGCAGAAGGAGTATGATCCAAGGAAGTAGGACTAGTTACCGTTTGGTACACACCCTCTGCAGACGTAAGACATGATACATTCCCATTACCAGCTTCAAAAACCGGGGACCCCTCCACTGTAGCAGATAACCCAGAGCGCTGTAGCTGACCTTGCTGTCCTTGCAGTCCTTCCTTGCAGCAGGGAACTTCCTTTGTATGCAGAAAATTCACCGCATTTGCTGACCCACGAAGGGGGGAGACCAAGCTTCTCAACTTTCTGCCTCTCCTTAGCTCCAGCGCGGCTGAGCAAATCCTCGGACTGGACTCAGGGCGGACCCAACACTCCTGGGGCAGGGGGGAGGCGGATAGCAACTCCCTACGCGAGTTGGTAAACTTTTTCATGGCCTCAACTTCCTCACAGCCGATCCAAAAGCCTTGAACTTCCCAATCACCCGAAAACAGCTCGCAGAAACCGCAGAGCCCCAATCGAGTTCCCTCGCTACCTTCAAGCTCCGGTCGGCGTCCTCCGTCTCCCTCACCATCCTCGTCCCCGCACAAGATCCATGGACAAAGAGAGAGGACTCTGTGAAAACGCCCGTCACAGCGAGAGGAGTACTGCATCTCGCTAGGGAAAATCAGCTCGATAAAAGAAACAAAGTTTTCAGGCAAGCTACACTTCAAAGAAACGGTCCCAGGAAGTTAATAAACTTTATCCAGTTGGTTCCGTATTTAGTTGCTCTTTCTACGCATCAGGAGACGATCCTACCGGGAGCTCATTCCGGAGCACCGCGGGCAGCTAGCTTGCTGCCGCCATGTTTCCCCCCCCCCTATGTGAACTTATTATCATAAATATGGCTTCTATACAATCAAATTCATAACAAAATATATTGAGAAAATGTTTTCCTCACACAATAAAAGGCTTTATGAAATTTATGGTGTTCCGTCCTTTTTTTTTATTTCAGTGTGGTTCAACTCCCGCCCTATTTTAGTTTCGCAATTGGAATTAGGTGAGGAGAGTGATTCAAGATGTGAAATGGCTGTATGTGGACATTTCAACCCAGGATGTATGTGTTTTTGTAAAAACATCACAGAGGGTCTTTATCAGGACTGGCAGAAAAGCATATAGACAGCCTATAGAAAAACGGAGAGACAAATGAATGTGGTATACCAAAACACAGACAGTAATGAAGGTGGTGGACTCATCCCATTCTTGGATAGAGCCTGAATGCAAATATTTAGATAAGGTCCTGATTCAGTGCAAGCGATGTGCTTTTTCTATATGTGTGATTCAGGGGAATATATAGACTAAATGCTACAATTTCTAAATGAGTAGAGTGAATCTTGCCTCTGAAGGAGGGACCAGATTATAGAAAAAAGGGGAGACTCGCCCATCTGGATGAATGGTTCCAGTACGCATGGCCTGAGGATCTTCCAGGAAATTGCAGTCACAGTGCTAACTGAATTGGCATGGACTTGGCCTATTAAAAAATATTGATACACGCATTGGTAATTTTGAACACAAGAGTATACCTCATAGCATGAGACCCACCTCTGTCATACTCGTGGTGCAGAAAATCGCATGGTACGTATACCCAGCCCTTAAAATAGTGATTGGACAAAGTGAGTAAAGTGAGTTACAGATGCAACAGATGGATGTGTGTTGTGCTCGACAACCGAACGTGACTCATCTTTATGAAATAAGATAAAAGGCCGACCAGAGACCCTTGCCTTTAAGGGTGTGTGTGTGATTGTAATAATTACAGAAGGTCGTGGTATAAATTCATCCATGCATAGTTACGGAAGGTATTGCAAGTGAAGAATTCAACTCAAGGCTCATGTAGTGTTTTCATGTGTCCTAAATTGTAAATGAGCCGAGTGCAATCAATTATGCCGACAAAGTGTAGCGTGCATTAAACAAATCAGAACATCCACGGTGATGTCCTTAATGAAATCATATCTCAAGACTACAGTAGTCACGCACAGGTAAAAGGCTGACGTACCCTTTTGTGGTCTAATGTTGACTGTGTAGATGAAGTGGCAGGGTGGAGGCCCCCTTGTCGGTTTATATGAACTTGAAAGCTGGCGGCCGCTGCGTCAGCATGCAAGCCTCTGTGGAATCCCAGGAATGACTGTCTCATGACATCTATGACGTGATGCCTATCGGCAGCGAGTCAGGGAAGCATAAACAACGCTGCCAGTTACAGCACACCCCAACAATATACAATTGTATAAGACTTTTAGCTCAGAGCTTCTTCCCCATTTGGTACATCTCCTTAATTCCTTGGCTGTATGAGGAGCAGTTTCTTTCTCCATGAGCGAGGCTCTGTTTTCGGCCATTCCAAAACCAAGGAAAAATCCTAAAAAATGTGACTCATATCAACCAATGGTGGTCCTTAACCCAGACGTTAAACTGTATACGAAGGTCATAGCTTTGAGACCTGAAAGTCTGTTACAGGATTAGATGCACTCAGATCAATCCGGCTTCATTGCAGAAAGACAGACGTAATATAATTTGTGAAGGGTGATTTACCTGGTCAAAACAGCAACAATAATTCTATTCCAGCAGACCTTTTGGAGTTGGATGCAAAGAAAGCCTTCGACCGAGTAGACTGGGCCTTCTTATTCCACACCCTAAAAAGCTTCAGCTTTTTTGACAGCTTCATATACATGATTAAAGCCAGTTATACATGACCCTGTGCTTGTGCCCTCGTTAACGGGTTGAGCTCTGACCTCTTAATTTGGAAAGGTGAACACAACAAGGTTGTCCCCTCTCACCATTATTGTTCGCCCGTAGCATTGAAGCCGTTGCAGCAGTGATTCAGTCAACAGCAGCTACTCGGAGCATCTTCTTTGGCAAGGAACAGCATAAAATCTTTCTCTTTGCTGATGATGTTCTGATAACCATCACAGACCTCATGTCTATCTACAGAACCTTACAGCAGGAGCTATGATGCTTCAAATCAGTATTAGGTTTCCATATCAACCTGGCCAAATCTTACTTACTCAATCTAAACCTGCCACAATCTGAATTGGAGCTTGAGGTAGAGAATACTTTCTTCCAATGGGCGAAAAATAGATCACATATCTTGGTCTAAAGATTACCCCCAAAATCTTGCTTCTCTTTTGGGCCAACTACTCCTCACTTCTTCAACAACTAAAATCAGATTTTCGCAGATGGGCACCCATGTATATTTCGTGGCAGGGCGCATTTTCAGAAAAAAAGCGAGTCTGGATTTATTTCCATTTTAGCTTGGGAGAAACGCGACGAAGTGTGTTCGAACTTCTCAGAGTTCTGGTTCTTCCTGCTTAGTGAGTTTGCTGTATAAATAGTTGGAGTATGTGGGTGATACAGGCAGTCTTTTAAGTATATCTTCCATTGATGGGAAGCCAGTTTAGGATCTTGAGGGCAGGTCTGATGTGTTCAAACCATTTAATACCTGTTATGAGATGTGCTGCCATGTTTAGAACTGATCTAAGGGGGGACGGGGTATGTTTTTGGGGTCCCCGTGAGGATGAAATTCCCATAGTCAAGTATGGAGAGGACCAGAGATTGTACTACCATTTTAAAATCATCAGAGGTAAGGAATGGTTAATTTTTTTGAGGTGTTTTAGTGTGTAAAGCGCTTCTTTGGCAGAGTTTTTGATGTGATCCTTCATTGCCAAGTTTTTGTCCAGGATGAAGCCTAGGGCTTTTGCCCAGGTGGAAAGGGTGGTTACTTTTGGGGGGGGCAGTATTACTTCTGTTTTGTTGGGGTTTAACTTTCGATTGTATCTTGCTCAGTGTGGTGTTGAGATGTAGGATGTCACTTGGTGACTTAATTTTGTAATAGAGTAGGGTTTTGTCTGCATATAGGTGATATTTGATCACTGCTTTTTTCAGGATCGTAGTAAGGGGTTCCATGAAGAGATTTAAAAGGGAAGGGGAGAGAATTGAACACCGGGGCACACCAAGTGAAATAGGTGTGGGTTTAGAGAGGCAAGAATAGATTTTGATTTGTTGCGATAGGTGTTGTAATTAAGAGGTGAACTATTCTAAAACTGTGCCATTAATACCAGAGCAAATATTCTGCGATTCTTGTTAGGCTGGGTGATTTATTGTGTAAAAAGCCACTGATAAGTTGAGTAGGATAAGTGGGCAGGTGTCCCCTTCGTCAAGGGATCTTTGGATGTCATCTGAGATATTGAGCATGACAGTTTCTCTGCAACAACCTTTGCTGAACCATGATTAAAAGGTGTCATGGAGGTTAGATTTCCTTATATGAACATGTGCTGTAAAAACACATTTCCATAATTGTGGTTAGGAACTGGAGGTTGCAGATAGGTCTGAGGTTGTTAAGATCACTTGGGCCTGCCCTGGAATATTTGAGTATGGGTGTGGTTTGTCCTAGTTGGAGGGAATCCGGTACACATCCCAAGGCAAGAGATGTATTGATGATTTTTGTGCAGAAAAGGTCAATGATTTGATTGAGATTTTGTACTATTGTGGAAGGATGTATGACGTTAACACGCATACTTTTACATCGCATACCATTACAACGCGACTTTTACAACGCAGGATCCTTTACAATGCATGCCTTTACAACGCATGTAATTACATAGCAGATGCTATTACAAAGCATGCCATTACAACGTAAGTATAGGAAAGTATATCTTTTAAAAAAAATTGTAATTAATAAATATTTAATTAATTTAATTTAATTAATTTAATTTAATTCATTTAATTTATTTAAAGTAGTTTTTTTAAAAAACGTAACCCTTAAAATACCCCTGTACCCCTATACCCAAAACCTATCCCTAATCCCTAAAGCTACCCCTGTACCCAAAAACCCAAACCTAGCCCTGAACCCTAAAAATACCCCTGCACCCCAAAACCCAAACCTAGCCCTAAACCCTAAAAATGCCCCTGTACCCCAAAACCCAAACCTAGCCCTGAACCCTTAAAATACCCTTGTACCCCATAACCCAAACCTAGCCCTGAACCCTAAAAATACCCCTATACCCCAAAACCCAAAACTGGCCCTGAACCCTAAAAATACCCTGTACCCCATAACCCAAACCTTGCCCTGAACCCTAAAAATACCCCTGAACCCCATAACCCAAACCTAGCCCTGAACCCTAAAAATACCCCTGTACCCCATAACCCAAACCTAGCCATGGACCCTAAAAATACCCCTGTACCCCATAACCCAAACCTAGCCCTGAACCCTAAAAATACCCCTGTACCCCAAAACCCAAACCAAGCCCTGAACCCTAAAAATATTCCTGTACCCCATAACCCAAACCTAGCCCTGAACCCTAAAAATACCCCTGTACCCAATAACCCAAACCTAGCCCTGAACCCTAAAAATACCCCTGTACCCCATAACCCAAACCTAGCCCTGAACCCTAAAAATACCCCTGTACCCCAAAACCCAAACCTAGCCCTGAACCCTAAAAATACCTCTGTACCCCAAAACCCAAATTAAATTAATGTTTTAAAAAAGATAAACTTACCAATACTTACATTGTAATGGCATGCGTTGTAATAGCATCTGCAATGTAATGTCATGCGTTGTAAAGGCATGCGTTGTAAAGGATCCTGCGTTGTAGTAGTTGCGTTGTAAAAGTAGTCCATTGTAACAGTTGCGTTGTAACTGTTGTTTCCCATTGTGGAAGGGAGGAGATCATTAGTGTGTGAAGTGGGCTTTAGTTTTGCAATTGTATTGAAGACTTAAACTTCTGTCATATGTTTGAAGTCCGATCAATTGGCATTTGTTTTCACTTGGGTGTTCAGATGGTTGCCAGTAGTTCCCTTTGGGGTCATTTGGTTGTTGGTCGGTGATGGAATTACCATGGAGAAGGGTGAGTCAGTAAGGGCCGTTAGGAGGGAAGGTAGGCTAATGACTTGAAAGAAGGATTGCTCAATTTTTGAGATTTTATCAGTGAAGAAGCTGGCAATTTCTTCACATCGTGCATTAGTGGTGATTCATTTGTGTGGGGAAGAAGGCGTGGTTTGTCGCTTTTGCAACGTTGAAGAGTACCATGGGCCTGTTCTTCGCATGGCCAAGTTGGCTGCGGAAGAAGCAGGCTTTTTCTCTAAAATGTGCTTTTTATCTAACAGCTTTGCAGTTCTAAGTAGTGCTAGGTGGATTGTTGAGGGGTTTTGTCTCCATGTTCTTTCTGCTTGTCTAAGTTGTCTCCTTTCTTTGTTCAGATCAGAGTTAAACCTAGATTTTTATTGGGTTCATCTCGGTTGTTTGAATTTGCACTTGGCCGAAAACTTCTCACATCGCTGTGTCATAGTGGACAGTGAGACCATTAGTGGTATGAGTGAGAGGGTGATGCTTTCATCGGGACCTGTTTGAGGTTTCTGGTCCACTGCTTATGTTTATTTGTTAGGTCTATGTGTGGTCTGATGGTGGTATCGATATTGAACAGTATGATATGGTGGCCTGACCAGTTGATGGGTAAGATGGAACTGAGAGAGACCAGTTAATTTTTATTGATAATCGCATCGAGAGTAGAGCCTTTGATGTGTGTTGGCACATTACAGAGCTATTTTAGTTTGTTTATTTCAAGAAAGTGCGTGAGGAGCCGGACTGTGGCGTCTTCTGAGTTCTTTTAGTGAATGTTGAAGTCACTGAAGAACACATCCTTTGTGTCAGTTAGGGAGAAATGAGTATGTAGGTGAGATAACTCTTCTGCAAAGAGGGCGCGATCATCAGGAGGGTGGTAGATGGTGTGAACTTAGGAGGGGAACCTTTGCCTTTAAGTTCAACACTGAGGTATTCAAAAGTCGAGAATTCTGCGTTTTTTAACCCTGAAAGATACATTTCTACTTTGGGAATTATGGCGAGTCAGTCACCTGTTATTTTAGGTCTATCATGTCTAATGATTGTGTATCCAGGTGATGTAGGCAGGTCCAGTATTCGGGCAGAGTGGTCATTGAGCTAGGATTCCATGAGAAAAGCAATGTCAATTTCTTCACTGAGTACAGTTTCTGTGATATCTGTAGCATGCTGCAGATCTAGAGTTGTGGAGCATGCAAGATAGGGGCCAGGGATTATCCTTAGTGGATTGAAGTGTATGAATGGTGGTGTATTGAGCGTAAGTCTGAGTGAGTTGATAATTACAGGGGATCTATTTGTGCCAACGATTACTGGGATTATGGAGGGGTGATTTGGAGTCACAGTCTGGTTCTTAGGGAGGTAGGATTCGCTGAGAACATCTGCTTTGTGTGCGGATAAGGGGCAGTGAGCACAATGTGGTCTGTAGGGCAGACGACACAAGGGAGATAGAGTGCCCAAGGGAATCATTGTAAGGCCGCAGGAGAACCTGTGTGTGGAGGCAACTTCCAGCTCTAGGGAGTGTGAGAGCAGGATAGCTTGGTCAGACTTGAGAGATCCTTTCTGAGATGCGCTATGTTATTCGCAAGAGAATTGAGTTTTATCTCCATTTGGTTCAGGGTCTGTGTGAGTGCTTTATTGATGCTTCCCACAATGAGAGTGGGAGGATACGCAGAAAGCTGTGGGTATGAGGGGGCAGAGACCCCTACGCTATGGGGTGATCCATGTCATTAGGATTAGAATTGTAGATAGTCTCTGAGATGAGAAACCTTAGTAGGTAGGGGTGCGTCTGCTGAGAGTTCAGTAGATGATGGTCTGAGGTTGGGGCCAACATCAATAGGCTTGGGGTGAGCATCTTGGGATAAGTTACTGTGTGTCCGTAGCAAATAATGAGAGCAGGTGAGGTCCTTCTGTTGTATGAATTTAGGACCCTAGTGTATTTTTCCGATTCATGCCCATATGTAGGTATAAATCACCCTATCCTTATATAGGCATATAATTCATAACCATATTTAGACTTAGCCTATACAGTCCAAATACGGCATGGCTACTTCCACTAGTTCCGAAAATCCACAACGATTTCTTAGAAAAAACCACCTTCAGCAGTCAGGGACTTCCCATTACTTGAATACTGATTTATCCAAGAACTCATGAAGTTTACAAAGAACTGAGTCTTTGATGACGTTATTATATCTAACCTTACGTCAAACTAGGCACCTTTAAGGTATAAATATGCCCATACTTGCCCAGGCAAGCTCATGGTGGTTTGGAGCAGTTTGGCTATCTACCTACACGGCACAGCTCGCCGAAGAAAGTGCCGAAGGAAGCCGACCCTCCAGCAGACGCACTGAGAAAGATGCTTTCTTTTCTCTTGCCGAGAAATCCAGCTCCAGTGTTTCCAAGCAACCCATGCGGGTTATTGGGAAATTGACTCCTGAGAGAGAGAGATACCAGACCTCCTTCAATCTAAAACCAAGGTACAGAGCTGATTAGACCTGTAGGGAATTCTTGTATAGATTCTTGACAAAGAATGCTGAAACTAAGCTACACCTCATGTACTTCATCCCTTGTACTAGACCTAGGTTAGGTGCACCGGGGTAGGCGTATTTTAGAAGCACCAATTGAGTACTTTTAGTCTTTATTTATTAATGTTTGTATTCTATGTATTTTATGGCTTAGAAACCATATTATGCTTTTACAGTATTATTTTATAATACTCTTCGTACTGTACGCATTGTACTTTGCAACCAGTATTACGATTGTAGCAGTTCATTTCTACTGCATGACACAGAAGACTGTTCAATAAATACTTTTTATTGAAAACGTCCGTCTCTCTATTTCTCTGCACCTCTGGTAAAACGAAGCATGCACGATTGACTGAGTAAAATATCTATCTATTGTTTCCGCGACTCTAGAGATACATTTCTTATCCGTGGGAAACAAAGTTGTCATGTTTATGCGGTTGTCAGAAACTAATCCCTTCTTGTTTATTCTAGAAAGTTTCTAGTGCCTCTCAGCTAGCTGGCACTCACAATTAAGTCTAGAATATTCGAAAGAGACCTAGTGGACCTCAGTCCTACGTCTAATCTATAGGATATATTATTCCAATGCGCAGAGCCTATTGGGAATATAGGAACTACACTACATGGCGCCCAAAGTTTGGTAAGGCAATAATGTAACTCTAGATACTAGAGTAACTCAGTGGTGCTTTTCACACAGACCCCTTGTTCCCGTAAAATACTCCAATAGACGTCTGGAGTGGGTTAAAGGATGTAATATCCGCCAAAACTGAGTAGGACGAAAATCCTATGTGTTAGTTTTGGTTTACTCAAATAGAGGCAGTGTTTCCTGATAGTACACCTCATGAGAAACACAGGATTCTGACAATCTGTTTACCAATGGGGATTGCACCACACGTAGAGGACTGCGACACTTGGGGTACAGTCTTTGCTTCAATCTACACAAAAACACATTGTGTTCCATCTATGGCGGTAATACTAGACGTCCTAAGACAGATTCAAAATTAATACGGACCAGAACCTGCCTTAAATCTTGGTATGAAGTTACTAAAAGATTTCAAACAGGTCTCGGCTATACTATTAGCTAACATCAAAGGTGAAGCAGCAACTGTGGCGATCCGCCAAAAACTAAAAGAAACTGATATAACAGAGCAACCATATGAACTTGCAAGAATTATTGAAAAATCGTATGAAGAACTAAGTAGAGATAGTTTGGGTGGGAAACCAGTAAAACCCCAACTAACTAGTGAAAATCCTGGAAAAGTTTTTATTAAAAATAATCTCACTACTCCTAAAAATAAGTGGGAAAACACTAAAAAAACACTTCCTAAAGAGAAGTGTTCCCAGTCCAGAGGAAGGTCACCTCAGCAGGAGCCCTCTGAAAAGAGGTATAATCTTAGAAATAGGGATATTTTGAGAAAACGCGATAGATCAAGATATTGATACACGTTCCTCTCGTACCTTTCAGACTTCCTCGCAGAAATCCAAAAGAAGAGGACGAGCAGAACAAAAGGAAGAAAGCGTGACATCCAAAGACGAACAGCACTTTCCAAAAAATAAGAAGACACAATTCACCAAAAAGAAGGTAGCAAAGCTAAACATCAGACATGCCGAGCATCTTGAGGATACAACTCAAGAACGGGGAGTGGGCCCAGACAATGCTAGACAGTGCAGCAGAAGTCACTATAGCTCGCAAGATCCTGAAGGATCATCTGGAGACAGTGGACTTGAATGAATGCATTCAAGTTGAAGCTGCCGACACCAGGTTTAGTGTGCATCATAAGTTATATGAAGTAACACTCCGGATGGAGGGGGACATAAATATGAATATAAAGGCATTCTTTTGGGAGAAGCTATCTAAGGATTATGACATTTTATTATTTTAGCTGAACAAGACTGGCCACCTGAATGTGTCAGGAAGTGCCCACATGGCGAAGAGATAATTATGCCAGCCTTCTAAAATCACATTACAAATCATGAAAAATACACATATGCCAGAAAATGTGCAGTAGCCCAGGCTCTAGCATCATACAAAAATCACACAGGATGGGTTGAGAACTCTCCTCTTCATAAAATCCAGTTAAAAAATTACCCTACTGCACAAAGGCAGTATCCAGTTAAGCAAGAAGCTAAAAAAACAGGTCAGGGAGATCTTAGATCAAGTTGAATACCAAGGGGTGATTGAAACATGCACATCATCCATGAACAATCCATTGATTCCTGTCTCCAAACCAGACAATACATATCGTCTAGTTTTGGACTACAGACACTTAAACTCTTGTTGCAAAACTTTTGCAGTACAAAATGCACAGAGTGCAGCACTCGTGAATAACATTGTGCGGGAAAAAATATAAAACCACATTAGATATTTCTAACGGTTTCTTCTGTCAAAACATTGCACCAGAAAGTAGGTCCTTGACGGATTTCTCAGTAATGGGGACACAGGGACAATTTTGCCATCTCCCCCAGGGATTCAAGAATAGACATTACGGATGTATAATCTATACAGGCGGATCAGCACAGCCCGCATTTGGGGGTAAACAAGCCTACAGTGCTGCATGGGCGATTGTTAAAGGTCGCTGGTGCGAAGGTAAATTTCGACCTATGGTCACTAAAACTCAGTCACTTGGAGACTGTACAGATCAGTGAGCTGAACTACAGGCTTTCAAGATGGTGCTTGAAAATACCGATTGCGAATTCCCCACACTCATACTGTGCAAATCGCAATACTGCTTCCAGTCTTACAATGAATATCTGCAGAACTGGGTTCAAAACGGTTTCAAAGATGCAAATGGTAGCACAATTAAGCATAAAATGCTTTGGGAACAAGTAGTTCTATTACAAAAAGAACTACAAAAGACTCACGTGATTCATACACTGAGTCATCAGCGGGATGGCGTTCAGGTTGCAGGGAATTCATTGGTTGATGAAGCCGCCGAGGCAGCTGTGCAAACGGCTACCGTAGCTGCAATCACTCATTCAAAAACAAAAATAGACTGTGAAACAATGCTAGCAGTAAATGCCTCAATGAAAGGCAGGTATGCAGCGTTACCTCTAAATTATCCACTCGGATATACATACATAATTGATGCAAACTCCGTTCCTTTTGCTCGAATCTCTGGAGTGGGGGATAGAGTAATTCCAAACAGGAACCAGAGAGGTGCTTTGGTTCACGAAGCACATATGGGAGAGGGTCTCACACATCAAGGGATCTTAAAATCTCTAATAGAATTAGAAGAAAAGTACTGGTGGCTGGGAATGAGCGTCCAAGTTTACGAATTCGGACTTAATTGCGATGTCTGCTACAGAGATCATAGCTTTAAAAACCACCAGATACCTGACTACAGTGTAGCCAGCCCAGTTCAGACACCATTGTTAGACAGCATTAGACTATCAGCACGCAAACGTCACAATGGACGAATGCGGTCCCACAAATATTAGCACATGATTCATTTGGATGTGCCCTCAGCGCTCGGCTGACGCCGGAACTGTTATAAAAGATTTCCGAGTCTTTATCGGCACATACGCAATCGGCACAGTGCATTCTGACCAGGGTCCTGCGTTTAGCTCTCGAGCTTACAAATAGGCCATGGCCAGCTTGGGCGTTAAATTGCGGTACTCAAGTCCATTCCATCCTGAGGGAAATGTGGTAGTGGAAAGAAAAAACCGTGACATAAAGCAATCTATAACAGCTAGGGTATTAGGTCCGGGTGATGGGTGGGTCAAACATCTAATAAATGTCTAACGTAGTCTTAATAATCTGCCAAGAAATTCACTTGGTGGAATCACTCCATATGAATTACTATTCGGTACTAAAATGCTGATCCAGGATCTTGATCGTCAAACTTCAGTGGTGGAACAAAAACCCTTTGATATCAAAGACCGTTTGGCTGTTTTACAGGACTTAAATGAAACAAGAAGAAGTCTGAGCAACACAACACAAAAGCCAACGACCACTGAATAAAAACCACCTGTCACAGAAAGGCCTGACTGGATTCCAAAGATTGGAGATCTAGTCAGAGAAAAGATCGTGGATAAGAAGGAATTGGGGCCTTCTTACAGAAAACCAGTCCCTGTACTGGCAATCCACGTATCAAGAACAGTATTATTGCCGCCCCTTGCTGGAAGAAAGGAGAACAGGTCTGTGTCAACTGACCCGGTAAAACCACACCATGTGGCGGATAATAAGTAGTAGGCCCAGTGGACTCCCGAGATGTAGCAGACGACCAAATCGTGCTACAATACAAGAGGTTCAAACTGAAAGACTTACACCTTTGATAAACCTGCAGTAAGAAAAGAAGGACTATGTAACAAAGCAATAGAACTTGTACCTCTTGAAGCCCAAAAACTAGTTCGTCAAGAAATACCTGTCTACAATGATATATCCTCTGACTATACTAATATGACAAAGGAAGAAACAGCATCTCTAATAAAAGAGAGGGACCCAAAGTACCATAGGAGTAGGGTACCACAAGACAGTCTGTCATCAAAGAATGTCCCCTTTGGAACGGTAATCAACAATCAAACACACTTACATACAGCGCCTTACTAGTTAGAGCAATATTCTAAATAAGAGCAATACTGAAAAGATGATGCAAAAATTTGTCAGAAATTATAAAAAGTACACAGTTTAGTAGTTTTTTAAAAAACTGTTTTTACATTAAAAAAGGAAAAACCATATATCCTAACACAATATATGCAGAAAATGATAACACAGTGGGAACAAAAGAACAACACAATGATTAAAAGATAAAACAGGGATACAGTAGTATAGTCTTCTATAAATCATATTCCAATTTTGTAATTCATATTTATCCAATTGGAAGCGTAGTATAATCCAATGATTTGGTGTATCCCAATATACAAGGGCAGGAAGAAACAGCTCAAGCGATTCCGAAAAATCCGGATGAAATCCCAACAATTGACAGAGCTGCCTCTGGCTATTTAATCAACTTTGATACATTTCCTGAGGATCCCAGTGAACCTGAAACTAAGCAAGCAAATAAAACTTTCAATGAAAAAATAACAGAACTCTTTCATCAAATTGAACAAATATATCTGGTTTCTTCATGGGTTGAATTTTGGATTGTGTTGGGTGTACTTTTTCTCCTACTTTGGCTGGTTCTTGTTTTAAGTTTGGGAAAGATGATAGATGGAAAATACAGGACAATGGACACAGCAAGTAAGAACATCAACTTGCTCCCGAAACCTCACAAATCATCTCATCATGAGCGAAGAGACCTGTCTTCAGTGAACATCACAGCCGTTCATATACCTTGTGGTATAGCATGGGACACAACTGATTATGACATCTATGGCCCAGTGGAACTGTTGAAGATTCCACACCAGTTTAAGGTTTCTTTGAGAGACTTTTTTTCACCCAGCATATTTTCTGATGATTGGGACTTTGAAACTGTTAATAATATGATGACAGATTTGGAAATGTCAGCTAAATTAACTAAACATGAATAATTAGTAGGTTCATCACATTATTAACAAATGTATTGTTTTAATCATTATGGTCACCATTATTTGCACAAGTCGGCAAATCCTAGATTTTTTTTAAATTATAATCAATGGGAACATTGTCCAACGCTGCCAAAGGGCAGCTCTAAGACATTTTATGAAAAGTTTCCATACTTCTCAGGTTTTAATGTCACAAATCCAGAAACGTTTTATTTCAAAAATATGAATAAGTCAGGAATGAAAAACATGTTGCCCAATACTAAACAAATTTATTCTGCGAACTTTTATGCTCAACTGTCTACATTAGGGTTTAACTTTTGGAAAGACAACATTGAGACAAAAACAGTCTTAGGCACAAAAGACAAGGTACAAGGTTTTGAAGCCTAATTCAGAGCCTGCATTATCCCAGAACAAATAATGTTTTTAAATGTTACTATTCAACAAACATCTTGTCCTGGCTTGGCTAAGATAAAAGAGTTAAACAATCGTCCATACTTAAGCCCACAACTGACAGTAATAGCACTGCAGATGAGGAGGGAGACGTAAAACAGATTTTACAACAGAACAGAACTAATCCTGATTGAAAAAAATGGTTAATCTGGCCCACAGACACGAATAACTGTCAAGATAGATTCTTGAACAAAACACAGGGGTTCACAGTAACTAGGCCAGACCCAAGATATTCCCAGAGACAACATCCAGGGATAGTTACAACATACAGTGTAGGAAAACTATGCCTTGAGTGGCTACAGAAATCCACACTTCCTGAAATTAAACAACACTTACCTTTACTTAAAGAAGGTGTTGATTGATGAGGTTTCTTACTTGGACCTCGTAGACCACGTCAAAAACGTTTCATGTACGCCGGTATATATGCTGCTTACAATGAAGCATGGAAAGTCACGCAAATGGAAACTGCAGAAAGATTACTAGAAATTGATTGTATTAATTTAGAGAATGCTCTCTCTGTAGTGGACAATGGGTTAACTACTCTGTCCTCCAGAATATATTCTTTGGACAGTATTGTATCCTCTGCCATCGACATAATAGAGCAGGACTTGCTAATGTTACAACATGACCAGTCTCAATTACGTTCGATAATGCTGCTAGGCTGGACATTACACAATCTCCATTCAGGCTATGTGCCATGGCGTCTAATCAACACCACGTCATTGTTTACTGTCTTTAACCTTACAGATAAACAAATCACTTTGGCACAAAGAGGAGCAGACTATACTGTGCTGAGCATAGAAAAACTGGAAAGTTTACCATTAACTGTTTCTGAGGAGCCAGTCGTAGAATGGATAATACATGGCACCATCACGATACCAGTGATGATTTTCCAGTTTCAGTATTGCTTAAAACACATACCAGCGGGCTTGTATGAAAGGTTGGGTAAAGAATACATTAAGTCGACCTGGAATTTACCATACAAACACAAATGTTGGAGTGGGGGAAAGGAGGAATTTCTTAGTGGAAAAAATTGTAAGAACTCGCTAAGCGGTACACTTTTATGTCAAGGTATTAATTTACACGTAGCCAGAGAGGGTTCCTCAAATAACCTTTCTTGCCACCTGCATGGTTCTCCCTCAACAGTGATAGACCCAGTTTTCAGGCAGCTATCCAATGGTAGCTACATAATGTTGAGTCATCACATCTGTTGTGGAATGATGCTAGGTATAGCCTATCTCGTTAGTGTGTCAGCCAGGGTCACTTGTTGTATGCAAGTATTGTTTCCTAAAACAAAGAAGGCGGGGAATCGTTGTTATGGCCTTCACTGAATATCTCTTCTATACAAATAGATACATTAAGCAAAATCAAAGCCAATCTTTTTAACCCCTTCCAGGCTCATGACGAGCTGGGCTTGTCATGGTGTAGCCTCCTCGTACACTCATGACGAGCCCAGCTCGTCATGAACAATGGGTATTTTGGTTCTTCAGCACAGGGGGGGAAAACGCATAGCAGCCATGGAGTTAAAAAAGTGAGCCACTGACCTCGTCCAGGGAAACATATGATCTGCAAGTCGCAAGGACTTCTGCAGAGATACATGCCCTATTATCAACAAATTGTCCAATACATTTCACAGAAATGTTAGGTCGTATCTTAAACATGTCAGATACGAGTGGTATTGTACAACTATTTAAGACAGTTTTTTCGGGACGGTTAGCACCCTTTCAAGCAGACCAAGGCATTTTTCCAAATATTGTGCACTCTGTGTTCGGCGGCCTACCACTTCTTTTGGGATTCTATTTTTGTTCCTTCTGCTCCGATATGGCATGTCCAATCACCAGCGATATCAAGACTACCATGCCAGACTAGACGATTTGATTTTTTTCTCCTGACACTGACAATAACTTTTGAAATCCGCACACAGCGTTCCATGAACTCTAAATTTGGGCTTCACTTTTCATAACAATCCTTCCAAAGCTTTGGAACTCTATTTTTCTACGGGTAATTTTGACTTTTTCCACAAAAACTTTTTTGGGGGGGGGCATAAAGTAATCTGCTTAAAGTAGAACTATTCTTAGAGAACATGAATTCTTTAAATACTACCTAGAGACAATATTTGACCTTGTCCTCAAAATGAAAACAGTATATTATTTCTGCTATGGAATGGTCTCGACTTTTTATTCTGTAACTTAGAGCCATTTCATAAATATCATTACATGATTCATTCAGTTAGCGTTTCCAACATCACAATTCATGTTTTGAATGACGCCTATTGCTTTTAAATGCGTACTGTACAAATGCTCATTTTTCGTGTGCAACCTTTTCGAATGCATTTTGTGTATTTTGGGTGGGATTGTAAACACATGCTTTAGATATGTTTTAGGGCTTATAATTTAGTAATGTTAAACATAATGAAGTGGAGTGGGTGTTGTATATGAATTTAGGAACCTAGTGTAATTTTCCCGATTCATGCCCATATATAGGTATATCACCTGTTCCTTATATAGGCATAGAATTCATAACCATATTTAGTCTTAGCCTATACAGTCCAAATACGGCATAGCTACTTCCACTAGTTCTGAAAATCTACAACGATTTCTTGGAAAAACCCACCTTCAGCAATCAGGGACTTTCCCTTGCTTGAATATTGATTTATCCAAGAACTCATGGAGTTTTCAAAGAACTGAGTCTTTGATGACGTTATTATGTCCATCCTTACATCAAACTAGGCACCTTCAATGTATAAATATGCCCACACTTGCCCTGGCAAACACACAGTGGTTTGGAGCAGTTCCTACCTACACGACACAGCTCGCCGGAGCAAGTGCCGAAGGAAGTCGACCCTCCAGCAGACGCACTGAGAAAGACGCTGTTTTTTCTCTTGCTGAGAAATCCAGCTCCAGTGTTTCCAAGCTACCCTTGTGGGTAGTTGGGAAATCAAGTCCTGAGACAGAGAAATACCAGACCTCCTTCATTCTAAAACCAATGTACGTAGCTGATTAGAGCCTTAGAGAATTCTTGGCTAGATTCTTGGCAAAGAATACTGAAACTAAGCTACACCTCACTCACTTCGTCCCTGGTACTAGACCAAGGTTAGGTACACCGGGTAGGCATATTTTAGAAGCACCAGTTGAGTACTTTTAGTCTTTATTTACTAATGTATGTATTCTATGTATTTTATGGCTTAGAAACCATATCATGCTTTTACAGTACTATTTTATAATACTCTTTGTACTGTACGCATTGTACTTTGCAACCAGTATTACGATTGTAGCAGTTCATTTCTCCTGCATGAGACAGAAGACTGTTCAATAAATACTTTTCATTGAAAATGCCCGTCTCTCTATTTCTCTGCACCTCTGGTGAAACGAAGCATGCACGATTGACTGAGTAAAATATCTATCTATTGTTTCCGCGACTCTAGAGATACATTTCTTATTCTTGGGAAACAAAGCTGTCATGTTTATGCGGTTGTCAGAAACTAATAGCTTGTTGTTTATTCAAGAAAGTTTCTAGTGACCCTTGGTCACGTTATGGTAGGTATCAGCTATTAGTGTTTCCGGGTGTTGTTTCAGTGGTTTGAGAGTCTTTTTTGCATTCTTGGAGACATTTTTAGGATACGTGATGCTTCATGAGTTTGGGCCCTATCTCGCGAGAGCAGAGTCAGGGGTTTGTGGAGGTACATTGATAGAGACACTAAGTTTCTGGTTACAGTTGAACAGCAGATGGGGAACTTAAGGGAGTGTGTAAAAGGCAGGACATGGCATAGTGTGGGAGTGAAGATGAGCAGTGAGCAATAAGGCTTGACCTGGCATAGTGTGGGAGTACAGATGAGCAGAGAGCAGTATGTTGGGATATGGTTAGCTGAACTAGAAAGGATGGACTGGGGTCTGTGAAGGTGTGGCGTTATACAGGGATCAATACGGTTGGCATGGTTGAAACGCTTGTGAGCTTCAATAGAGAGAGACGCCTATATGTCTGTTGATTGAGTGTTGAGGAGTTAAGGAGGTATAACATGAGCTCTTCAACATCAGCACAATGACATTAGCATATGTGAGTAGAACTTAAAAACATCAGATAAATAAGGTTAAAAAACAAATAAATGTGATAGTAAACACTAAGTCATGGAGCTATACAAAATGCACTGCTAAGACTCTTCATTAGGTCACAAGGTACGCAGGTCATTGTAGAAGCCACAAGGTGGAGCTCCGGACTAGTCAAGTCTCAAGACCATTAACGGAGGACCAGCAGATCCTCCACAAATCCTTATTAAGATTCAGTCTGTTACCCAATTCATGAACATGCAGCAAAAGCTATTATTCCAAAGGGGGCGGGGGAGGTCCTAACCTTTGGTTAGAATTCTCCAGCAGCTGTTTTCTAGATTTAAGAAGGCCACCACATCCTCTCTCCCTTCCGAGCGCCGGGTTCGACGAGAAATGTTGACAGCGAGATAGGGAGGGCAAAACGTCAACCAAAACGTTGCTTATCTATTTGGTACTAATCTTGGGGAGGTTGATGAGCCTCAGCCTACTCCCAGATGGCTGCTGCTCCTGGCTTTGTGTTGATGAGCTTTGCCCAATCACAGATGGCTGCTTGTTGTAAAGATCCTTTTTCTATTGCTATGAAGAGAGGCTGATAGGTAGGTTGATGTAGCGATCACATGGGTACCTCTTTTGTTTCAGTTGTTTCCTTATTCTTTCTATGGGTTCCTCCAGGATGGCTGACAAATGCCGGGGTAGGGATGGGGTGGGTATAGACAGAATCCAGCACAATGGACTGCCGCACCCATTGGATGTCAATATAGGGCTAGGAAGCAGAAATCCACAACGGGATTGCAGCTCGGCCACAGGCCATGTCAGGCCCCTCAATAAGGCATTGGCCCTCACTTTGCCCGAGCCATGTGCAATCAGATTAGGAATGTGGTATGGCTCAGGTTGAGCTCACCAGCGTCCCATCAATCATCCTCCCCGCCGGAATGAATCCCGCTTGGAGTTGTGCCCCGGGGCACTCCTCCAAACTGCTGTTTGCCCAGTTGGGACTGTCAGCGGCACTGCACCCCCTTCGGTCCACGGATCAGGAGTCTCCTGACCAGGGCCAAGGGTCGCACCTCACTTATCACTGAGTCAGGACTGGTGGCGGTGCATTGAGGGCCCACCCTGACCCGCCCAGCCAGGGCAAAGGGCAATTAGCACCCCCTCATCCGGCAATGGCAGAAGTGACCACAAACTCACCACTGCTAGCCTGCCACATCAGTGGTTCCAGGGATCCGGTAGCTGAGAGAGTAGAGCCATTGGCTTCAGAAGTGATCAGCATGGCCCACCAGTATCCATCGGTGAGCAGCAGGCCAGCAGTCCGATGAGTGCAATAGGCAGGTGAATGAACATGAATTTTTCCAGTTACTCTTAGGTCAGTTTCCAAATAATTGTTGATGGGATGAACCTTCATAGAGTGGTAGATGGCAGGGTATAAATGGGATAATCAGCAAAACCTGATTCCATACCAAGGAGTTTCCAGCTGAAGCTCCGTCCCAACTGCCATTTCGAGATTATTTTTTTTAATATGTACATGCTAAAATCTGCATAACATAACAAAATAAACAATCTTGGGGAAATTATTGGAAAGTACATGGGTCCAATTGACAATTCCCACTCCAAAATAACCCATTGTACACAATACATAATGCTACAAAATATTACAATATATATGAAAATCTGTAACTAATTGCAATATATAGGTACAACTTCTTACATATAAGTTACACTAAAAACAATCAAAGCCAATCCAAGATAACTTTTTAATTACACTATAAGCCAGTACAAATTTCAAAGAAAAAAATGTAAACTATGAAGTATAAAGATAATAATATTTTAAAAACCAACAATACACATTATTAAAAAAATTTGATTAAATATTTTAAATAGTAACAAACACAGTTTTGATGAATCTTTAGTGCTTTAACCAGTTATAAATATAATGTTATTATTAAATGGAATGCATAAATTAAGAAATAACTAAAATGTGTATTAATGTAAAAATATATAATAAAAAACGTATGTACATGGTATAATCAAAATGTAAATAAAATATTAAAAGTATTTTTATTGTGTTAACTCATATAAATGTAAAATATATAATGAGAAATTTTCATTTTTAATATGTAAAATTAAAATATATACCTAAAAAAACACATATCGTTGTCAAATCTGTAAACTATAACATTAAAAATAAAATATTAACACATATAAAATGTAAAACTAATTTTTAGAAATTTATTTTAAAATGTAAAATTATACATTTAAAAATTGGTACGCTTTTTCTGATTTTTCCCCACCATTTTCCCCAATAAACACAACATTATGCTGCTTACATTTTTTTGCATTTTTTTAAATCTGAAACATAAAAATAAAGAATAAATACACATAAAAAACAAAAATGATGATAAAAGCATATTACTAACAATTACATTTTACAATAATGTATTTAACAATATTAAAAACATACCTAAAAATAATATTCTTATGTACAATATTTCTGTTGATGATATTTCCCACACCACAATAGTCTTACAATGATATTAAAAATGTGATATTTGTCTAAACCTCTTGTAAAGACTGTCCAAATCAGGACTCAGGTACAATAGATAGGGGAACAAGGGATGCAGGAGAAAGAGACAGGTGGCAGTGGCCTGCTCCTTCAGGAATGGTGATAGTAGATCATCAGGTAGGACGTGCAGAATTCACTAACACTATATAATCCGATGGAGGACAGAGGACAATTAGTTATAAAGATACCAGAAATATTTTTAAGTAAGGTATACACAATTTATTGACATGGGACCTACTCGCTAGTGTAGTAGATGTTGTTGTAACTAGTACCCCATCTACCTGGAAATGAGCAGAGAACAGCACTGGTAATTCACAAATATGAAACAAACCTAGCTAGATCAGAAGCAGTGTGGGCAAGATCACCAACTAAGAGGTAGGAACAGGAGAAATCTTTTCAGAACACAAGCCCAGGAGACAGAATTGTAAGGGAAAGGAGATGAGAAACAAAGTCATAACTGTAAAATCACCCCCTGACAAAAAGAAATAAGTGCAAGCATGCCAGGTTGGTGTAAACTGACAGAAAGAAGAGTAGCATTCTGTCAGACAGTAGCCATGTGACCTCAAATGAGATAGCTGAGGGTGTTTGCCATTGGTCACCTGGTGTCCATCCTTCTATGACTCTGCAAACTGGGTCACATAAACCCTTTTAACACTTGTCTTTCAGGGTTGCAGGGTCAAACAGTGACAGGAGATAATGGGTGGGACAAGAGCTCAGAATTCAACTGCCAACCAATAGACATAACACCTTAAAGCTTGATTACATTGTCGGTCAGAAACTAAACCGCCTGACTCCTTGTAGGATTTGGTTCCGATCAACTCAAGCCCGACGGTTGCTACCGACCAATTATGAGGCTTCCGAACACCATTTAGAAGGACTCCCTTTGACTTCAATGAGAGCCTGTGTTCTGACCGGCAACGCAGGCACCAATGGGGAAAATTGGTGTCTGCGGAAAACCTTGTCTCGGGCACCGCATGGTGCTTGCCAAACTGAGCATGGTTTTACAGGGGGATCCCTTGGGTAACCCCTCAAACCCAAACCTGAAGACTCGGGAAGAAGGGAGTTCTCCTAGAGGCCTCCAAAGTGAGTTTCCTAAAGCATTTTCGTGTTGGACAGACCGAGTCGGAAAGGCTATCAGAATCAAACCTCAAAATCAGTCGGCCGAGAACGCTGTCCATTGAGCTGTATGAATCGGCTCTTCCCAATTTCAATTCTCCATATGCTGGTTGGAACTGATTCAGAATGACTGAACGGCTCACCTTCTGACTGCGAACATCGTAATCGGTCCGTCGGAAATGTTTATGACCAAGTCGGGCGGATGGGTTCCTACACGGTATAGGAGATTCCAACTGTCAGTCGGAGAAACAATGGTTCCAGTGGCGCAATAAATATATGATCAATAGTCAATACATACATAATATCTGATAACATTTTAAAGATATTGGGGATGTAGGAAGGAAAAACAAGGCTCATGACACCAAATTTATATCATTGTTGACATTGTATTGTTTCAGAGATAGATAGCATAAACATCTACATTGCAGACATAGGGCTCGATTCCGATCCGGTAAAATGCGCTCCGAATCGTCGTACGGAGCAATTTTCCCCGTACGAATCGTACCCGTACACGTCCCCGTACGTACGACGAAGTACGATCCGTACCAGGAGCCAAAGACCGTACGAGTCGTACAGGACTCCGTACGACTAAAATATCCGTACGAGTCTCACTCGGAACCCGCTGTACTTGACATCGCTACGGTTCACGGCTGGTTTTTACGACCCAGCAAGTACGATTTGTGTCGGGTACGCAACGTACAACCCTTTTTTTTACGGGAGCGGGAAACAGCCGTAAACGCATAGTTCGTGCCGAAACAAGTACAGAACGCCCCCCCTCCCCCCCCCGGGACGCCGCGTACCACCCATGATCGCCGGGGTACGTGCCGTACCCCTGCGATCATGTGGGGTACGCGGCGTACGGTGTGTATGTGATTGAGCGCTTTTCCGTATGAATCGCCCTTACCTGGCGCGGACCGCACGAATAGCGTCCTGATTACCCGGTCCGGATCGTACTCGCCGGGTCGTACGGTGTGTTTACGAGTCGTACGGAAACGGCTACGAATACGAATCGTACGGGGGATTTTTTTTACCGGATCGGAATCGAGCCCATAGTGTTTTCGAAAAGTGCAAAGGTGTCCCAAGTGTACTGTGAGAACCGACAATTGAGTGACAACAAGTGAAATATATACACGGTTTCTGCAGGGGATAATTTACAGGGGAAAGGGAAAACTACCATTAAAGCAATTATAATAAACAATAATGTTACAGTGACTATCTACAATCATAGACACTGTTTGTATGGTTCATTTTATGTGTGAGAAAGGAAGATAAAGTTACTTACAGTGGACCCTGTGGACACTGAGAGTGATGCGATCAATAACGCGTGTTATCCTGGCCCCATCAATCAGATTGACACAGACTGCAAGTAGCGGTCGCGCTACTCCTCCTGAGGCATTGCCCTGGCTCACCCAATTCCCTGTGATGTACAGCCACACCAGTGATCATCGCACATCCTTCGGCTGTCTCGGTGACACACACTTGGATACCTTGCCATTGAGCAGGTAGCAGTGTCATCGATCACATCACTCTCAGTGTACCCGGCCGGGTCCACTGTAAGTAACGTTATCTTCCTTTCTCACGCATGGTTGGCACTCCAAAAGGAGCCATTGAGCCCCCCTTACCCAGATATCCCACATCCCCTCAGTCCTGACGAGACCCTCCATCCTCCCGAGGGTCGAAACGCTGTTAACGCCATATGGAAATGAACCACACAAACAGTGTCTATGATTGTAGATAGTCACAGTAACATTATTGTTTATTATAATTGCTTTAATGGTCGTTCTCCCTTTCCCCTGTAAATTATCCCCTGCAGAAACTGTGTATATATTTCACTTGTTGTCACTCAATTCTCAGTTCTCACACTACACTTGGGACACCTTTGCACTTTTCAAAAACACTATGGCCCCATTAGGATGGCAGACAGACTTTGCCCACCCGCCATCCTCGTGCAAAATGGGACCGCCCGCCATAGGAGCGGCGGTCCCGCCTTGAGTATTAGGATGCACCCGCCACACAGGCGAGCGCATCCTGTATGTTTACCATTGCGGCGGGTGGTGCAGAAAGCGCCGCCCGCTGCAATAGTAAAAATGCACATTGTGCATTCCAAAGCACAACATGACAGGCACCACGCGGTGCCTGCCATGTTGCACTTTGAAATGTGGGGGGTACCATAGGTACCCCCATGTGCACCCCCCACCCCCCGGACTCCCAGGGGGCTAATAACGGGCCCCCGCAGGGATTCTCCACATGCCTTTCCGTGGCGGCAATGCCAGGAAGGGCATCCTAATATGGCTGGCGGTGTCTCATTGACACCGCCACCATATTAAACATTTTCCACCCCGGCCGCAAGGCGACCGGGGCGGAAAAGCGGCGGGCGGTCTTTCTGTCCGCCGCAGTCCCCCCCCGCCATTATAATATGGCGGGGGGAATTCAGGAGATGATGTTGGGCGGATTGCCCCCGCCAGGCCGGTGGTGGCTGCCGCCAGCCTGGCGGGGGCAATCCGCCCGACATCATAATGGGCCCCTATGTGTGCAATGTAGATGTTTATGCTATCTATCTCTGAAACAATACAATGTCAACGATGATATAAATTTGATGTTATGAGCCTTGTTTTTCCTTCCTACATCCTCAATAACTTTAACATGTTATCAGATATTATGTTATGTATTGACTATTGATCATACATTTATTGCGCAACTGAAACCATTGTTTCTTATATATAGTACGTACCCTGGTTCCGCAGTGAGTAGGGTTCCCTTGTTTTCCTTGTAAATGTCAGTCGTAGGCTTTTTAATTGACATTGTAATCAAGCCTTTACTGTTCAGCCAAGGGCTTATCTTGTTATAGGCAAAGTAAGTATGTTAAAGACACAGCAAAAATAACTGCTATGCAGCACAATAAGGGGGTCATTATGATTGCGGTTTTTCCGCATCCTCGGGGCCGGCGGAAGCCACCGCCGGCCCCGAGGATGCGGAAAAACCGCAGCGGACTGACCAAAGACCCATCGCCACATTAGGATGGCTGGTGGGTCCTGGTTTCCGTCCGCAGCTTTTCCGCCGCGGTCGGCTTACAACCGCGGCGGAAAAGCTCTAATATGGTGACGGTGTCTTCCAGACACCGTCCACCATATTAGGATGGCCTTTAAATTATGCTTTTCCGCGGCAGGTTTTCCGCCGTGGAAAAGCATACGGAACTTCACTGCGGGGGCCCGTTGTACCTATGGTACCCCCCTGCATTTGCATGAAGAAAGCGGCAGGCACCGCGCGGTGCCTGCCTCTTACTGCATGCAAATGCAATGCGTGCATTTTTAACATTGCGGCGGGTGCAGCTTGAAGCTCCACCCGCCGCAATGTTAAAAATAGAGGATGTGACCGAAACCCTTGCGGTCACATCCTAATTGCACAGGAGGGAACTCCGCATGCCATGCGGAGGTTCCCTCCTGCTCTGGGGTCGCGGACGGACGCAAGTCCGTCCGCGATCCTAATCGACCCCTAAATGTGTAATACACGGTTGTATTTTAAAGTATTTACATTGAATAAGCTGTATATATATTTTAGTTCTTGTGCAACACAATGTGAAATAGTTTCTTCCATGTGATCCAGGAGTTCTTAAACACTTTGAAGGTTAAGGATTTGATGTGAATTAGAATCATATTCGAGAATAAGAATCTGAAAAGCTATTGTTTTTCTAATTGTTGTGTATTGATATATGTTTTTAATGTGTGCATTATATGTGACACATGAAAACACACTTGGTTGTTTTTAACAATATGGCTTATTGATCAGCTATTGCTAACCAAGCTGAATGTTTACCACCATTTAGTGCATATCCATTGAGCCAAAGATAGTCTAACAGCTTTGGGGAAATGTATCTGCATGAAAGGGAATTTTTGGGGTTTTAGCTAAACCTGGCTTTCTGCTTAGCCCAAGATGTAACTTTTGTTTACTCTGTCAGCTACAGAGGCATCATAAGACCGCAGGAAAGGAAATTTCTTTTGGTTTTAGCATAAGACCGCCCTTTACATTTTGGTACTGAAGGTTGAATCTCCTTGTTTTGAAAGCCAGGTTCAGCATATTACATAATTTTCAGCAGAAGTTTACATATGGTAAGCTAAAATGTAATAATTTTGATCAACCGAGTCGCCAAACTTCCCTATAATGAGAGCTACATCTAATAATTTAAAACCTTCTTGAGATACTACCTAAAATAAGCATTCAAAAAGTGTACACAACTAAAACACCGCCACTAGAGTGTCCCCATTTTGATTCATTGATCATACAGTACAGTGATAATAGCTGTATCACAAAAGAGTTACCTGTGAGGTCGAAAGGGAGCCATTTTGCCATTAACTCTTGTGTCTCCTTGGGGCTTGCGGTCTCATTGTCATGCAACTCATATAATTACCCTGCTCTCAGTTCGAGAGCAGGGTCCCAAAACACTTTCACTATCTGACTAATTGTCCCAAGGTCCATTTGTTGATGCCCACAGATAAGCAAATCAAAACAATAATTTTTAAACATATAAATTGTATCCTAAATGAGGCTGTTATCTACAATCCAATTTCAAAGGCACATGCAGACAGGGTGTGTCTTCTAAAGCTATGATGCTGACAACCCTGAGGTGGATGGGCTGCCCGTAGAAGATATTCCATTACAGAAACACATGAAGATCTGTCAAAAGAATCCTGTCAATTGCCCCACCTCGAAATGGTGGGAACCATGAGCTTGGTTGGTTGGAGTACTGCTGATTTACAGGACTTGTCTAACCAGGTTAAACTCTCAACGAGTCCCTAAATGTTCTGAAAGAGTTAAATGGTGAAACAGAAAGTGTGGTAAAGTTGAATAGGGTGTCTATTCCCAAAAGAAAGTAGAATAACAAGAAAGTAATGAGAGTAAGAAATCAGGGCTTGTGATATCCTTTGAGACTACCCATTGTCAAAGGGTGGCCAGGCTTGCTTCTAATTCAGTCCGTATTTAGCCAAGCTAGGTGAAGTGTTATGTGCAATAATGCTCTTGTGCATTTAGCTGGTATGGTATAATGTAATATTCTTGCATTACATCTTAGATACACTTGTAAAGATATGTAAGTAAACTAATCCAGACTCAAAGTTTGAAAGCCCACTGTGCATGTGTTGGCAGTTAGATAGGCATGGGAAAGAATTAAAATAGCTTATTAATGTATTTATTACAGAGATTTATTTCAGGCCTCGGTGTAGCTCACGGAGTTTCACTCCGCAGAATTACCTAGAGTTGCCAAAAAACGGAATGAGATTCCACGGAGTTCCATGAGCTGGCGGAGTAAACACTAACACCTTGAGAGAACATTGAGCACATCAGCAGGCAGTGGCAGAAACATCTGCTCTCCTAGATACTATTCTGGCACCTTCTCACAAACCTCTCCAAATTTAGACACTTTGTTAAACTCCTTTAAGTAAACATATTATTAATAATGCCGTAGCTGTTTCATACTTTTGATTTCACCCAATTAATTTAAAAAAAAGCATTTAAAGCATAAGTCACTTTCCAAAATACAATTTTTACTCAATATCAATTAATTAACTGCCAAATTTATGGCAGTGCCAGCAAAAGAGGCCTTCAGATCACAGAAGAAAATATTAGCACTAGCCAAATGCACTTCCGGAGTAGCCGCAGTTCACGGTCGTTCTTTGTCTCCACTCGCAGCTGCTCCTTCAATCCACTCATTAATGAAGGGCCCCCATCAGCAACTAACAGCTCAGATTAGGCACTGGCTCCATGTACCTAGAGGAGGCAGAGGGTGTAAAGAAATAAAGAGGCATATTATCAAGCCCATTATCTCCGCTTTAGCTGTAGTTTTCTGCTGCTAAAGCGGCGATAATGTTAACGCGGTTCTTGATAATATGCCCGAAGTTTCTGATAGCTGTCTTTGAAAGGCTTGTTGTACTGGGCAGAGTCACTCGCTTCATTGGCTCATCCACTTGTTTGCCTCAATTCTGTGCTCCATCACGTCGGGTAACACCCCCGTTTCACTGCCTCCCACTTCTTGCTGGTTCGTCGTGAATCTGCTGTGGTATGTCCCTGTCATCAGTCTGCTCCCGACTGCTCCACTCTACCATGTTCTGCCCCGGTCTGCATCAGTTTGCTCTGAAATGCAAGAGACTGCCCTGGTCTGTATGAGTCTACCACTTCTGCCCTGGTCAGTTTGCCCTGGACTGCGACAGTCTGCCCTGGTCTGCACAACTATGCTCCAGACTCTGCTGGTCTGCCTGAGTAACCTCGGTCCGCATCAGTCTGTCTTGGACGGCCCTAGTCTGTCCAACTCTACCCTACACTGCATCCATCTTTCCCAGTTTTCCCCAGTTACACAGGTCTGCTCCATTCTGCCCCAATCTGCATCAGTCTGGCTCCAACTGCTATAGTATACACAACCTTACCCGACACTGCATCAGTCTGCCCCAGTATACATTCGGTCTACCCGTTCTGTTCCAATCTGCATCGGTCTCCCGGTCTGCTGCCAAGTGCATGACTCTGTCCCAGACTGCCCCCTCTAGCCCTGCATCCCTTTAATCTACAATTGTACACACGAAGTAGAGCTCGCTCCTTTCTGTTTCCTCACCCGGTAAACCTGTTTCTCTATTCGCCCACCTTTCCTCCCTCCTAGGGACATTCTCATATGAAAGCCTGCAGGACTGCGGAAACTAAGGCCTGTTGGCTGGTAATAGAAATTCCTCCGATTTACAGGTCAAATGATGATTGCAGTGGGGGTCCTCCCCTTTGGGGTTTTATGGCAGGTATAATACTTTTGGAAGATTCTACACAGGCAGCAAATCCTACACCGAGAAAAGTAAACACTCAAGAGCCGCCGAACAAGACATCTCAGCCCCAGTTGTTGTCTCCGATCCTCAATGGCGTACACCACTCCTGAGTTCTTTTTTACCTAGATTAGATTTCTGCGCTCCTCTCCGCCACTTTGCTCCTTACATGGGGTCAACTATAACCCTCGCATGTATCCTTTATCACTGTGACAGATGGAAGTGCAGCTGCAAGAGAATCCTTTATCACCTCACCAGACGCAAGTGCAGCCTCAACAGGATCCATTATCACTGCACCAGACGGAAGTGCAGTCCCACCAGCGTTCCCATAGTACAAGAAAGCTGTGCCACAGAGGGGTTGGGGGGGGGGGGGCACCTGACCGCAGGGAGGTCCCCCCCCCAGGCGTTTTGGGAGGGCTGCGTGGGGGGTAGGGGTTGAAGCCCAGAACATTCGAGATAGTAGCCTTTGGTAGCCTGGCTATTTAGGTCCCTGACTCCGCCTCCCAGCCACCATTTTAGGTTTGGTGACCTGGTGGCTGGGAGGTTAGCTAGTTAAAAGTTTTTCCCCTCCCTCCCTCCCAATTAATTTTTCTTTTGCGCAGATTTTTTCTTTCTTCCGTCTCTTTATATCTTTGTTCTCCCCTTCCTTTTTTATACATTTTCCTATTTTCTTTTTTCTCTTTATCTGGTTGGCCTTTTTCTTTGGAGCAGGTGTGCAGGGGATTTAATTTTTGTAATTGTCGCTTGGAACAGGTGCGGTGCGGGGTGTAGTTGTTTCAGGGCTGTTTGTGTCAGTTTTTGGTGATTAATGGTCAGGTTTGTTTATCGTCAGGGAACAATGAGTTGGTCATTGGTTGACCGTTTAGACGTTTTGTGGGGGTTTGACAGGGGTGAAGGGTCAGGCAGGTGATTGGTTTATGGAGGGCCTGGTATTCATAATGTTATTGGGTTTGTTGATGACTTAAGTTTTATAATGATGACGTATGTTTTATAATGATGACATGTTTTATAATGATGATGTTATGTTATATGATGATGTAATGTTTTACAATGTTGTGTAATGCTTGAATTGGTGTATTGTGTGGGTGGGGGAGGGGCCATAAAATTTTAGGGGAGGGGATGGGGGGGCGGGTTTAGGTTTATTTTTTTATTTAGTGAGGATTAGTTTTGGAAGGCTTTGCCAAGGTTTATTATTTGTGATGTGCACCTGTTCCTAATAAAGCGGCCTTTTCCACACTCAAGCTTTTTGGTCTGCTTTAACCCCCCGCACCTCACCCTCCCTCCCAAAGCGGAGAGCGCCAGAAATCATCTAAGAGCGGGCGGAAAACTCTGCTTCTCATCGGTTGATGGAGTTTTTGCCAAACTTCTCTTTCTTCTTGGACTGCAGAGTAGCAAAACTCTGCAAACTCAGCCAGCAGAGCAGAGTTGGCTGCACACACTTCATTTATATGTCTTTTGAAGGTTGCATTTTCATATCATTGTGTGTAAACTCAGTATTAATTCTTCTGAGGTTGATAAACTTAAGTTCCATTTAGCTGGCTAATATTTTTCTTTTTTCTACTCTAGATAGTGGGGTAACAATCAACACATACTATCAGTGCCCAGATATCAGCTAAATGGTAGAGCATGCAATATGAATGTTGTAATATTGTTTGCAGTAGAAGATGGTATAGGAGAGAAAGTAACTCTTTTTTTTGTTTCGTACTCCTATCTGCTAAAGTAGTCTTCCTCTTTGCTAATCCTACTTAAATGTAATATTACTGAACGTAGTAGGGCCTTAGGTAAAATATCTCACCTTCAAAGCATGGATCTCTCTATTTTTACATTAGGGATCAATGCTAAATACAAGTAAAGCTTTGAGAGTGAGACAATATCATTTGGAAAGGCTGCAATGGTTTCTCTATTTGCGTTTCTGTCAGGGTTTGATTTAACATGTCATATATTCTGGTTTGTGTTTTTAAGACTTATCTGTGATTATAAATGTATACGGTTACACTTTAAGGGAGCCTAGATGTATCGATGTCCACATTTCTAGTCTTTTCATATTTCTCCGAAATCACCTAACTCTGAATTATGCTTTGTTGCTTAAGCTACGAGGTGCATGTATACATTATGTTATGTTATGGTATGTTATGTTACAGAAAAATATAACATTATTTTAGGCTATTCACTTTCCGTCAAGCTAGAGCTGGGATGGTTTTACATCAAAGTTTTCCAGAATGCCATGTAGGTTGCTCTGAGTCCAGAGAAGAGCTTTAAGATTAAGAAATATTTGTCACCCCTTCAGGATTCTCAGATTGTTCAATCCAGATGCATGTTTTGTTTAGGATGAGTGTAGTGCACTGTTGATGGTGTAAGGCATGTTCTAATATTGCTTATGATGCATTTGTCAATTACCCGGAGTACTTTTTATGTGATGTGATTGCACTTGGAGCCAGGAGAGCTTTCTCCAGAGGGTTAGTGGAGTCCCAGGATTGAATGACCAGAGTTAGGATGACTGCAATATTTGGAAATGCAGCTTCACATTAAGGGGCACATGGAAAAACTCAGATAGAGGGACTAAGCATGTTGTAAGTTGTAGCAAATCAAGAGACTAAAAAGGTAGGTGGTTATCTTAAAAGTAAAGGTTAACGCAGGTGAGATAAATTGTAGCACCAGTATATACTGTATTCCTGAAGTTTATGCGCTAATATCAGCAACAAAAATATTGTCATACAAAAATTTCATGCCCAGAATATCAACTGCCCAATAGATCGATCGATCTATCTATCTATCTATCTATCTATCTATCTATCTATCTATCTATCTATCTATCTATCTATCTATCTATCTATCTATCTATCTATCTATCTATCTATCTATCTATCTATCTATCTATCTATCTATCGATCTATCTATCGATCTATCTATCTATCTATCTATCTATCTATCTATCTATCTATCTATCTATCTATCTATCTATCTATCTATCTATCTATCTATCTATCTATCTATCGATCTATCTATCTATCTATCTATCTATCTATCTATCTATCTATCTATCTATCTATCTATCTATCTATCTATCTATCTATATATCTTTGATAGAAATATATTCTCACGGTATGTATAGCTGGAGTTAAGAATGGGACAGCTATTCTTAACTATATATACTTTCCCTCACAGTGTTGTGGTAGTCTATATTCTGGACACAATGTTAGCGTGAAAAAACATTTAAAAATCACAATTCTGGTAGTATGCCCTGTGAGAAGTTGGCCCGATATGCAACGTTCGCTATTCTAGCGACCACTATGTATCGTTCCAACGACCCTTATGGTGTTTGGTTGTAAGTCAACCTATAGACCAGCTATCCTAGTAGCGTGGATACGAGCAGTCTAAGGCTAAAGACTCGAGAGGGCGTGTTAAGCCAGCTGTTTACCACACATGTACCCCTTGAACTCCCAGTGAAAGGACACAACACAAGTGTTATGAAAATAAACAGGATATTTATTAAGAATCACAACAGCCCTGTACTCTTTATGAGGACAGGGTACTAAGCACAAACCAAATCTCTTTAGCAAATACTTCAAGTGCACAATTAAAACAAGTGTCCGAGGACACGGAAAGGTTAAGGTCTCGGGCGGACCCGATAAGGCAAGTCGGAAGCGAGGGACTCGGGACCCTAGAGTAAGGAGGCTATGCAGGCACCGAAATGCCGAGTTCCCTAGCCACGAGGGCTGCGGCTGCACAAGTCTTACAGGCGTCGGGGTCTTCGCTGACGAGCCAGGAGCCGGGAGAAAGGAGTTGCTGGCCGGCGACCAGTGCTGAATAGTTCGTAGAGATCCAAGCCTGGATCGGAGATTGATGAAACCTGAAAGCAGAGGGGACCAAGTTCGTACTACTAGCCAGTAGTCAGAGGGTACCAGGAAGGCACCGGTTGGCCATCACCTCGACTAGGTGAGTGGGCGACGCTAGGCTCTGCAGTCTCACGGACCAGGAGGCGTTGTCGGCGACCAGGATGGAGGTGCGAGCTGTCCCACGAAGGATGATGCTGTCGGCGTCGCTGGGCCCAGGATGGGGCAACAAGCCTTGGCAGATCTCAGGGCCACGTGGTGGGCCTAAGATGGCGTCTTGAGTGGAACAGGAGGGTCCGGGGTGCTTCTCGCAAAGATGGAAGCAAGGGCCAGTCTGGAGCAACCAGAGCAGCAGTGATGATTCTCGGATGTCGTCACAGAAGGGCACAAGCCAGCGGCGAGTGACCAGACAACGTGCTGAGCAGCGAGCAGAAGGGCCCCACGCAGATCGTGGAGATGCTGGGAGACTGCACTTCGGTGCTAGAGCGGCTCAGGGTCGGGGCTTCTCGGACCCCAGAGCACTCACCAGAGAGTTACCTCGATGGTCGTGCTGGTTTTTAAGAGCGTGCAGGTTCTGATGATGGCCGGTCCCTCGAGGTCTCGTCGCACCCACAGATCACAGCTGAGCTGATGACGTGGGTAGAGGTCAGAGGTGCCAGGGAAGCCGGTTCTCGTCGAGCTGGGCCGTCGGATCTTTGAGGAAGGACTTGCAGCAAACCGCAGAGTTCTTAGATGGTGCCCGCTGATGCAGGGTGACTACTCCTTAGTCACAAGGGAGAAATCTTGAGAAGAGTCTTGAGTGTCCTTTCGTAGAAAGTAGTTCTTGATTCAAAGATGATCTAATTTGGAAGGGTCCCCGCTCCGGCCTTTATCCTAAAGAAAGGGGTGGGTACATGACTAGGTCCTGCCCTAAGGGTGGGACCAGGAAGGGGGGTAGTTACACCCCTCTCCCCTGCCGGACTTTCCCCAGGCCAGGGCTGTCGCCCCTGGAACTGGTTCTAACCGGCAGATGCGTAGTGAGCACCGGGGTGCCACTCCGCAGTCACCTTATCGCAAAAGCCCTACCTACCCAGAATACACAAACCCTGTCTGGGACGGTGCGAACACCGCCCTCGACAGGAAACCCTTTGTCCAAGCGCTCCTCACTGGAAGGACTCCCAGCAGCAGGAGGTCAGACTCGTGTCTGTGGTGGCAGCATCCATTTTGTGGAGCTGAGGCTTTCGTTAACGTTAACCGGGGTTCACAATTACGTACATGTCGTGTCCCTCTAGAAGGGCGGAATGCTAACCTCGTCGCCAGAGTTGGTGAGAGGGCAGCATCCCGATTCGTATGACACCTTACTCGACATGTCTTGATAACGCGACACCGAAGTTACCGATGTGGTACGCGTTATCATGGAACAGCCATTGGGTCTTGATTCCGCAAGCTGCAACCGGGCTCGGCTCGGGCCAGAGCCTAGTTCACACGAGCCCATGCACTCTGCCTTCAGGATTGTCAAGGCCTGCCATAGGAGTGACTGATAGGAACTCGAGTGTCCATTGTATGGTTAGATATAGGGCTACCATATCTAAAGCAAAGTGTGATTACACGACCTCGCCCCAGCTGTCATGCAGCCAGTTGTGTCAAATTTAAGAGGCCAGCCAGGGGTGGCATAATACATGCTGCAGCCCCTGGCGGCCCTGGGTACACCTATGCCCTGCGTTACGGGGTCTGATAAGGTGGCTCAGTACCAATTGGTAAATGCACCTAGGGTACATATCGTAATTTAGAAAGAGAACAGCCAGGCTGTGGGTCTGATTAGCAGGCCCACAGCCAGAGAAAGTCGAAAACCAGTGAAACAAAAGCAAAAAATCTGGGTGATCATAGGATTGCAGACCCTACTCTCCTACATGACCCCCCCCCCAAACGTCGGAACAATAAGCTAACCTTGACCAGGTGAGTCTTCTTGTTCTAAGTGGAAATATCTGGAGAGCCCATCGGCATTGCCATGATCAGTACCAGGTCTATGTTCCACTGTAAAGTCCATCCCCTGTAGGGAAATGGACCACCTAAGCAGTTTGGGGTTTTCACCCTTCATCTGATTTAGCCACAAGAGGGGCTTATGGTCGGTCTGAATCTTGAAGTGAGTGCCAAACAAGTATGGCCTCAGCTTCTTCAGGGCCCAAACCACAGCAAAGGCCTCCCTCTCAATAGCTGACCAATTCTTCTCTCTAGGGGTCAGCCTTCTGCTTATAAAAGCAATGGGCTGGTCTTGACCATCAAAATTCAGTTGAGAAAGAACAGCTCCCACACCCAACTCAGAAGCATCTGTTTGGACAATGAATGGTTTGGAGTAGTCCGGACTCTTGAGGATAGGCGCCGTGCACATGGCCTGCTTTAGGTCATCGAATGCTTTTTGACAGCTCGCTGTCCACTGAACCTTTTTTGGCATTTTCTTGCTTGTCAGTTCGTTTAATGGTGTCACGATGGAACCATAGTTCCTGACAAACTTCCGGTAGTATCCAGTCAGGCCCAAGAAAGCTCGAACCTGAGTCTGGGTGGTTGGAGGAGCCCAGTCCCTGATTGACTGTATCTTGCTCTCCAGTGGCTGAACCTGGCCTCCACCTACAAGGTGGCCCAGGTATACAACCTGTGTCTGCCCTATCTGGCACTTGGTGGCCTTGATAGTGAGGCCTGCTGCTTGCAGGGCCTCTAACGCTTTCCGCAGGTGGACCAGGTGATCCTCCCAGGTGGAGCTAAAGACAGCAATATCGTCAAGATACGCCGCACAGAAGTCATCCAGCCCAGTAAGGACTTGATTCACCAACCTTTGGAAGGTGGCAGGTGCATTCTTCAGACCAAAGGGCATCACCACGAACTGATAATGCCCACCAGGGGTTGAAAATGCGGTTTTAGGCTTGGCGTCCTCAGCTAACCTGATTTGCCAATACCCAGCTGTTAGGTCAAACGTACTTAAGTAGTTGGCCGAGGCCAATCTATCGATAAGCTCGTCTGCCCTCGGTATTGGGTGGGCGTCAGTCTTAGTGACTGCATTGAGACCCCTGTAGTCTACGCAAAACCTCATCTCTCTCTTACCACCCTGGGTGTGAGGTTTCGGCACTAGAACTACGGGACTAGCCCAAGGGCTATCCGAGGGTTCAATGACTCCCAGCTCCAACATTCTCTGCACTTCACTCTTGATGCAGTCTCTAACGTGATCAGGCTGCCGGTAGATTTTACTCTTAACGGGCAAGCTGTCACCAGTGTCAACCTCATGGGTGCACCAATCGGTCTGGCTGGGTGTTAGAGAAAACATATGTCTGAACGACTGAAGAACCTGTTTACAGTCGCTCTGTTGATGTTCGGAGAGGCTGCCACAAAAGACAACACCATCTACCGATCCATCGTCAGGATTCTGAGTGAGCAGGTCGGGGAGAGGGTCACTCTCCTCCTTCTGTCCCTCATCTAGGGCCATGAGCAAACTCATGTCCTTCCTGTCGACATATGCTTTTAGCCTGTTGACATGAAGCACCCTGTGGGGGCTCCGGGGAGTTCCCAGGTTGACCAGGTAGGTGACCTCTCCCTTTTTCTCCAGGATGGTGTAGGGCCCGGACCACTTGTCCTTGAGTGCTGCTGGGGCCACTGGCTCCAACACCCACACCTTCTGTCCGGGCTGGTAAACAGTCAAGACAGCCTTTTGGTCATGCCAAGCTTTTTGGAGTTCTTGGCTGGCCTTAAGGTTTTCAGATGCCTTTTCCATGTATTCAGCCATCCGCGAGCGGAGGCCAAGCACATAGTCCACTATGTTGGTTGCAGGCTTTTTGAGAGGTCTCTCCCATCCTTCCTTCACCAAACACAGGGGTCCCCTTACAGGATGCCCGTACAAAAGTTCAAAAGGGCTGTAGCCAACCCCCTTCTGTCCTTCTGTGGGACTTCTCTGTAGGCGAACAAGAGGCAGGGGATCAGGACGTCCCATCTACGCCGAAGCTTTTCCGGTAGTCCATGAATCATCCCTTTTAGGGTCCTGTTGAATCTCTCAACAAGCCCATTGCATTGTGGGTGATAGGGTGTAGTGAACTTGTAGTTAACACCACATTCCTTCCACATAGCAGTTAAGTAGCTCGACATAAAGTTTGCACCTCTGTCGGAGACGACCTCCTTAGGGAAGCCCACTCTGGAGAACACTCCAACTAGGGCTCTTGCCACAACAGGTGCTGTAGTGGTCCTAAGGGGAATAGCTTCAGGATACCTGGTGGCATGATCCACTACCACCAGTATAAACTTGTGCCCTGATGCTGTAGGTGGTTCCATGGGACCGACGATGTCGATCCCCACCCGTTCAAAGGGTACCCCCACCACAGGCATTGGTATAAGGGGGGCCTTTGTCGTGCCACCTGACTTACCACTGGCTTGGCAAGTGACACAGGAGCGGCAAAACTCCTTGGTATCTTCGTTCATGTGAGGCCAGTGAAAGTGTGAGACAAGCCTGTCCCACGTTTTCGTCTGGCCCAAGTGACCTGCTAAGGGAATCTCGTGGGCCAAGGTAAGTAGGAAACCACGCTGAGACAAGGGTACAACCAGCCTCCTGGTCATGCCAGGCTTGGGGTCTCTTGACTCAGTGTACAGGAGTCCATCTTCCCAGTATACCTTGTGGGTACCTGTGGCGTTCCCAGCAGCCTCAGCAGCAGCCTGCTGTCTGAGGGGTTCAAGAGAAGGGCAGTCTAACTGGTCCTTCCCCAGGTCTTCCCTTGAGGGTCCCCCTGAACCCAAGAATTCAACTTGATCAAGTTCGAATTCCCTAGGCTCAGTTTCCCGCAATTCCTGTAGGTCAACCTCCTCTGAGACTTGATCCTTGACCTGGGGCAAGGGGGAAGGCGCAGCCTTAACCCTACTGCTCTTTTTCTTGGGAGGTGTCTGGTCCGTTGTTCCAGGATACAGCACCTGCTCAGTGGGGCATTTCCTGACCTGTGACCTAGTCACAGCGAACACATGTGCTGGCAAACCTAACATTTCCATGTGAGTCCGGTGCTCCACTTCTGACCATTGTGACGACTCCAAATCATTGCCCAACAAACAATCCACTGGGAGGTCTGGACTAACTACAACCTTCTTTTGGCCAGTTACCCCTCCCCAGGAGAAAGCTACAATTGCCATACTGTGATTGGTAGTGACATTGCTTGCATTGGTCACCAGGAATTCTGTACCTGGCATGATCTGTCCAGGGTCCACAAAGTTAGGCGTCACCATGGTGACGCTGGCACAAGTGTCCCTATAGGCCTGAGCCATCTTTCCATTTATGAAAGGCGTCTGTCGGTATTTGCCCAAAGTATTGGGGCTTCCGTCAGGGGATACGTCCGCGTCCCCTGTACTGACAAGGACAGCCTGAGTGAGTGTGCCAACTAAGTTGTCACGCCCCTCAGAACCCAGGGTTAACCCTACTAAACCCTTGGGAGGCGCACTACCACTGCTGACTGTACTAGGGGGCACAGGTGCCTTAGGGGCTGCAGTGGCAGGAGTCTGCCCTCCTCCTTTCTTGGTGCACTCACTAAACCAGTGAGATTTACTTTTACAGTACTGGCACCATCTTTTGGATTGGCCTTCTTTCTTCTTTTGGGGAGCCTGACCCCCACCCTCTTTGGGTTGTTGGGGACCTGTCGAAGACTTCTGGTCACTTTGTTCCCCTTTAGAATCTTTACCCTTCTGGTCTGCTTTCTTCTGACCACCTTGATTCTGGCCCTGGTTCTGTTTAACTTTTGTACGAACCCATCTGTCTGCCTTCTTTCCCAATTCTTGGGGAGAGGTCAGATCCGAGTCGACAAGATGCTGATGCAACAACTGTTTCTGACAATTGTTTAAAATTTGTTCTCTCATCATCAAATTATACAATCCTTGATAATCAGTAACCTTACTGCCCAGCAACCAGCCCTCAAAAGCCTTAGTGGCACAATCGACAAAATCAGACCAATCTTGGGACTGCGTTTTCTGGGTATCCCTGAACAGCACCCTGTACTGCTCAGTGGTTAGGCCGAACCCTTCAACGAGCGTATTTTTCAAGATTTGGTAATTGTTAGCATCCTCCACCCTTGTGGTGAGGAGCTTGTCTCTTCCTTTTCCTTCAAAGGAGAGCCACAAGATAGCTGCCCACTGACTCTGGGGAACGCCCTGCACAGTGCAGGCCCTCTCCAAAGCAGTAATCCATTTGTGGATGTCGTCCCCTTGTTTAAAGGGGGGCACTATCTTACCAAGGTGTTTCGTATCGAAACTCTTTTCCCTATTACTAGGTACATTGCTGCCACCAGTGGGGACTACCCCACTTAACTGTTGCTCTCTTGCAAAGGCAAGCCTCTCTTTGGCCAGGGCAAGTTCTTCCCTTTCGATCCTTAGATTAGCTGCCCTTTCCTTAGCTTCGTACACTCTCCTCTGGGGGGACGTCATCCCTCTCTGAGACGAGTTGTGAGAGCCATTGGTTTGAAGGGATCTGCCAGAGCCTCTTGACAGAGATCTGGCTCGTCCATTCCCAATGTTAAGCTGACCTGATAGTGGCCCCAGGGGTCCCCCAGTACCGCTATCATGTTTGCTTAAGTTGGACCTGCTTAGTCTGACGACTTCTACCTGTCCCTTATCTGCCTCATCCCCAGAGAGATCCTCATCCTCATCCTCCTCCACATCTTCGTTCTCAGTTGCGAGGTGGATGAGGTCAGGATCGTCCCGGGTTCCCTCAAGGGGAGGCATGTCTCCTTCTGGATTAGAAGAGCTACGAAGTTTCTCAGCTCTTCTGGCATCATAAGTCTCCAAGAGACCAATCAGAAAGGACGTTGTGGGGTTAGACCCCTGCTGAATCTTCCTGGAGTGACACAGTCGTCTTAGCTCCTTGAAGCTCAGCACAGTATATCCTGAAGGGATGACCTGTGGAGGGTCAACTGACACAAGGGGAGACCCAGAGTTTCCTCCTTTGTCCGACATACTGTTTCTAGTGTGGTGTAAGTGATGCACCTACCTACACTACGTGTTTACCTACTGTACCCTTGCTAAGAGTTGTAGCCAAGGTGTGCTAAGCCTTGAGGAGCTACAACAGCTGGTTCAGTAGAACTCAGAGTATTCTAAGCTTTAGTTATATGTACTAACAGTACTTGTGCAATCTTTCAACAAGATATTCTTAGGATACGTGTGGTAAAACAACAGCAAGCTCAAATCTCAACCGCTGCTCACCAATGTGAGAAGTTGGCCCGATATGCAACGTTCGCTATTCTAGCGACCGCTATGTATCGTTCCAACGACCCTTATGGTGTTTGGTTGTAAGTCAACCTATAGACCAGCTATCCTAGTAGCGTGGATACGAGCAGTCTAAGGCTAGAAAGACTCGAGAGGGCGTGTTAAGCCAGCTGTTTACCACACATGTACCCCTTGAACACCCAGTGAAAGGACACCACACAAGTGTTATGAAAATAAACAGGATATTTATTAAGAATCACAACAGCCCTGTACTCTTTATGAGGACAGGGTACTAAGCACAAACCAAATCTCTTTAGCAAATACTTCAAGTGCACAATTAAAACAAGTGTCCGAGGACACGGAAAGGTTAAGGTCTCGGGCGGACCCGATAAGGCAAGTCGGAAGCGAGGGACTCGGGACCCTAGAGTAAGGAGGCTATGCAGGCACCGAAATGCCGAGTTACCTAGCCACGAGGGCTGCGGCTGCACAAGTCTTACAGGCGTCGGGGTCTTCGCTGACGAGCCAGGAGCCGGAAGAAAGGAGTTGCTGGCCGGCGACCAGTGCTGAATAGTTCGTAGAGATCCAAGCCTGGATCGGAGATTGATGAAACCTGAAAGCAGAGGGGACCAAGTTCGTACTACTAGCCAGTAGTCAGAGGGTACCAGGAAGGCACCGGTTGGCCATCACCTCGACTAGGTGAGTGGGCGACGCTAGGCTCTGCAGTCTCACGGACCAGGAGGCGTTGTCGGCGACCAGGATGGAGGTGCGAGCTGTCCCACGAAGGATGATGCTGTCGGCATCGCTGGGCCCAGGATGGGGCAACAAGCCTTGGCAGATCTCAGGGCCACGTGGTGGGCCTAAGATGGCGTCTTGAGTGGACCAGGAGGGTCCGGGGTGCTTCTCGCAAAGATGGAAGCAAGGGCCAGTCTGGAGCAACCAGACCAGCAGTGATGATTCTCGGATGTCGTCACAGAAGGGCACAAGCCAGCGGCGAGTGACCAGACAACGTGCTGAGCAGCGAGCAGAAGGGCCCCACGCAGATCGTGGAGATGCTGGGAGACTGCACTTCGGTGCTAGAGCGGCTCAGGGTCGGGGCTTCTCGGACCCCAGAGCACTCACCAGAGAGTTACCTCGATGGTCGTGCTGGTTTTTAAGAGCGTGCAGGTTCTGATGATGGCCGGTCCCTCGAGGTCTCGTCGCACCCACAGATCACAGCTGAGCTGATGACGTGGGTAGAGGTCAGAGGTGCCAGGGAAGCCGGTTCTCGTCGAGCTGGGCTGTCGGATCCTTGAGGAAGGACTTGCAGCAAACCGCAGAGTTCTTAGATGGTGCCCGCTGATGCAGGGTGACTACTCCTTAGTCACAAGGGAGAAATCTTGAGAAGAGTCTTGAGTGTCCTTTCGTAGAAAGTAGTTCTTGATTCAAAGATGATCTAATTTGGAAGGGTCCCCGCTCCGGCCTTTATCCTAAAGAAAGGGGTGGGTACATGACTAGGTCCTGCCCTAAGGGTGGGACCAGGAAGGGGGGTAGTTACACCCCTCTCCCCTGCCGGACTTTCCCCAGGCCAGGGCTGTCGCCCCTGGAACTGGTTCTAACCGGCAGATGCGTAGTGAGCACCGGGGTGCCACTCCGCAGTCACCTTCTCGCAAAAGCCCTACCTACCCAGAATACACAAACCCTGTCTGGGACAGTGCGAACACCGCCCTCGACAGGAAACCCTTTGTCCAAGCGCTCCTCACTGGAAGGACTCCCAGCAGCAGGAGGTCAGACTCGTGTCTGTGGTGGCAGCATCCATTTTGTGGAGCTGAGGCTTTCGTTAACGTTAACCGGGGTTCACAGTTACGTACATGTCGTGTCCCTCTAGAAGGGCGGAATGCTAACCTCGTCGCCAGAGTTGGTGAGAGGGCAGCATCCCGATTCGTATGACACCTTACTCGACATGTCTTGATAACGCGACACCGAAGTTACCGATGTGGTACGCGTTATCATGGAACAGCCATTGGGTCTTGATTCCGCAAGCTGCAACCGGGCTCGGCTCGGGCCAGAGCCTAGTTCACACGAGCCCATGCACTCTGCCTTCAGGATTGTCAAGGCCTGCCATAGGAGTGACTGATAGGAACTCGAGTGTCCATTGTATGGTTAGATATAGGGCTACCATATCTAAAGCAAAGTGTGATTACACGACCTCGCCCCAGCTGTCATGCAGCCAGTTGTGTCAAATTTAAGAGGCCAGCCAGGGGTGGCATAATACATGCTGCAGCCCCTGGCGGCCCTGGGTACACCTATGCCCTGCGTTACGGGGTCTGATAAGGTGGCTCAGTACCAATTGGTAAATGCACCTAGGGTACATATCGTAATTTAGAAAGAGAACAGCCAGGCTGTGGGTCTGATTAGCAGGCCCACAGCCAGAGAAAGTCGTAAACCAGTGAAACAAAAGCAAAAAATCTGGGTGATCATAGGATTGCAGACCCTACTCTCCTACATGCCCAGTCCTGCTGCGGGAGCTGAAGTTTTGACACCTTTTATGGTATATACCGACCTAGAAGGCAAAAGTCTTTTAAATATAATCTTGACATGCAGACTTAGCAGTAATAGCGAGCTTTCTATTACCCAGTTATGTATGAAAATATACATTTATATGCTTGCAATGAAATGTTCTTCATCTGCCGCTGCTGGGTGTTCTGTGTTCTAGGTACCCTGTAGTGTTAAAACAAAAGATCCCACTCTTGTCATTCATAAGTGTATGCACTTTGCAACAAGTTGTGGCAGAATGGAACATTGTTATTAGAAATGTCTGCACTAGCGGGACAAAATATTATAGGGCATATTTACCATTATTTCAAGCAACGAGTTGAAGCATGGGAACTTGCTGGGCGTCATTGAGTGAAAGGGAGGTAGTAGAAATGCTCCATATTTACAAAGATATGCTCGCTCTCATGGCCAGACTGGGAACAGCAACCAGCCCTGGCAATATACACCACCAGCCCCTGGAGCGGGGGTGGGAGCCAGTGAGAAGCACTGCAGCCACTTTTGTTACAGGGGGTGATATTGCAGCACTGCTGCAAAACCGGTCCCCAGTAACAAAACCAGTCCCCATGGGTCCAAAACCAGCCCCCACCCTTCAGGCCCACTGGGAAAATGCCCGGTGCCAGCTACGGCCAGTCCAGCCCTGCTTTGCCTGTGTGGCGGTGCACTATGTGATGCCTAGGGTTAATGCAGAAACACTTGCACCATGGTGCAAGTGTCCCTGCATTATAAGCAGGAGTGTTTTGTGCAAGGAGGAGTACCTTTCTGCACAGAGAACAATAAAAAGAACTCTTTTTATGAATGATGCATTATACAACAGGATGTTAGTAGTAAGGATCAGAGCACAGATTCTAAACCATGGTCCTGATTTATCAAACGGTCGTGCACAGCAATATAGAAAGACACTGTGCTGCACTGTATGAAAGGAAGAGAGCAGGAATGCACCATATTTTAACATTATATGCTGCATTTCTGTCCTCTCCTTACGTTGGTGCATAATGTGCGGTGGTGCAAGGGTGCCTGTGTTGTAGGTAGGATTGTTTTTGTGCCGGTAGGGGAACCTTCCTGCACAAAACCAATCCTCTGTTTTTGTGTTCTTTCGACATGTGCTGCAAAATGCAGCATATTAAGAAAGAGGGACACAACCAGGAGAAATAAATATTTTTCTCCTCGTTACACCTCCCTTGGGAAGGCGTAACATTTTGATGCATTTCCAGGTCTAGCACTCATGCAAAATCTTAGAATGTGCCAAAATCCAAGGGTGGATGTGTGGGAACACACAGAGTCCACCCATGGAGCGCCTCCCTGCGGCATAGTAACAAGAGGCAGTGACTTGTGCTGCCTTTCGTTACTCCAGATGTACCATGCACAGCTGGGCCATGCAAGGTGTCCTTGTGTTGCTTGGTAAATCTGATTTTAGTGCTGCGAAGCCCTACCTTACCTCACATGGTGCATGCGCAACACAACACTGTGATAAATCCGGTCCCACTTTGAAATGTGCATCTCCATTTAACTTTCTGTACACATATAGATGGTACTAAAATGTGCTTGCAAAACAACAAATGCATCCGAGCCCACATAGACATAAATCACTTTGTAAAGAGCCGAGAACAAATGAACACTTAAAATCAGTCCTAGCAACATCTGCATGGAAGCAAGAATAGGCAGCAATTGCTGCTGGTTTGAGTCGGTAAGAGGCTAAGTAAACCCCAAGGTGTCATGGTATTCAGGGAAGCATTAAAACGCCGAAAATTAGGAATTAGTGCATTAAACATACATGATGCATAGAAAATTGGTGACATTTGGGTGACCTTATTTGAATAGGAAACAATTATATCCGAGGAAAATGTTTTACAAAGTCTGGGATATTAATGAATGAATAATAGATAAAGTTACGCTTCTAAGTGGCTTTTTATATTGCTAGTTAGGAAACTGGCCGAATAGACAGTATGCTCGGTGGAATTAAGAGATGATCTTCATGTTACCATAATTGCTATATATTTGCATGCGGCGGAAACAGTGAACCAAGGCTGATTCCAAGGCCGCGCGCCACAAGGCCAGATGGAAGCGCGCACTGGTCTCCATCAGAATTCAATATTTTTAATATAACCTGAGGGAGAAATGAAGGCACAGCAGCAGCACGCCCTGTAAGCGATAGGTTAATTAGCAGAATATGATATGGCTGTGGGTGTCACAATGGTGATAACTCGCTCTAAGGTCTATAAATTGGGATCGTTATAGCCATGAATGTCAAACTCCTGTCTTGTTAGACATTTTATGAAGTTCACTGTGTCCCCATCGCTGTCCCCCACAGAGGCGAAACTTCCTGTAGCAGACTCCAGAGCTGTGCTCCACAGATCACTTGTCTGTTGATTCTGCAGCGACGAGAGTACCGCGTGCCTGTGAAATCCAGGGCTGTGGTTATAAGTAATCAATAGCAGAACCAATATTCTTCAGGAATGTTTAACGATAGTGCTATAAAAAGAGGGATACCAGTGCACGATAGACATCTTTGTGAAGCATCCCGTTCAGGCAGAAATGTAAATGTCCCCGTCGTCTCTCTGTCAGCAAGACGTTTTTAAAAGATTCATTCATACATTTAACCGCCTGATGTCTATAATTACGGTTAATGACAATTTAAAAAGGATTCTAAAACACGTGTGGCAAAATTAAAAGCATATTTTGGGGGAGAAGTTTTAGCTGCCACCCCCACTACGAAGCCCGGTTCTTAATCTGTTTTGCGTCTCACCCTTACAAGTGAAAGGGGTAATTGTGATAGTGAAATCTACGAAGAGCAAAGGACAGGGGAATGCTCAACTGCAGGAATTTGAAGAAGAGGGCGGACAAACTAAAACAAAAACCGTGTATTTCAAGCTTATTGGCAGCTCAACATTGTAGTTCATCGACAAAAGTGCATAATAAAAATGCGACCCAAAACAAGCACAATGGTTACATAATTTGTAAAATATAACATCACTAAAAACGAATAATTAGAAATGATTAAGAGAGTCAGGATATTGCAAGGATAAAAGTTATACAAGACTGAACATTGTAATGTAAGTTATCTTCCAGCAACAAGCACTGCTTGTCTGATCAGTTAATTGCTGTAGACATTTGGGTTTCACCAGCAGGCTCTGTGTTACGATTCAGGCTCTGACATATTAGCCTACATCATTTAAAGGATGATAATGTGAGAAACATTAAATTAAGTAAAATAACACCTATTACTAGTAAGACCTGTTACATACAGGTCTACGGAAATAAAAAAAATGTCATGAATAGGACAAACAAAACAGGCACAATGTCACCCTCACGCACAGGGAAACACATAAAGAGCCATGTACCCACATACACACGCGCAGCCAAATAGTTTAGAACCTCATTTTGATGTTGGTGAGACCGCCACTGACAGACTGTCGGTGGTGGTCCCACTAACATCCAGATCATTGGTTCAACCGCCGCATTATGATGCTGACAGTCAGACCTTAGTGGTCTGTGGAACAGACCACTGTGTCCAAGAGGATCAAGGATCTCGTCGGGCCAGCGGTTGGGCTCCGATCCCGACCATGAGGGCAGTGCCTGCACAGGCACCACCATGGAGAGTAGGATGTCCCTTTCTGACTGCCTGTTGATGTTGACCCACTGCCATGTAAAGGCAGCCAGAAAGGGACTTTAGGAACCCAAGCAGGGCCCCTATCCCACGAGAGCCACTGCTAAGTGGCCTAGGGGGCTCAAGCAGTGCCCCCTCAAAAACATCCAGGCAATTGTGTCAGGCACCAGGCGCGCAACACCCATTGGGCTCATGGGGCTTCAGCCCCCCCCGTCGTGTGTGTCAGCCCAGGGGGAGACAACTTCGCGTGCTGGCGAGCATCAAATTGCAGCCAAAAGACCATTTAATTGTAAATAAGGCTTTTGTTGTTCTTACAGCCACTCTGTCCGTAGTTGGAAGAATTAGCCCCCCCGAAATATTTTCCAGCCCCCCCCCAAAATTTGTCTCTAGTTGCCCGCCTGCCAGGCACCACATGGTGCCTGGCACACAGTGCATGGATGTGCACAAAGTGTCTTTTACTAATGTGGCTTGTGCTGCAGCCCTTTTCTTGGGCCGTAGCACAAGGTACTTGAGGTAGCAAAAGGCACATTCCAACCATCAGCACAGCGGTCTCATCATGACAAGGCGGGTGAAAACCACCATCTCATTGTTGGCCGGTCTCCTGCACGCGGCGATGAAAGTCAGACACTCGTCCAATGGCAATCATAATCAGGCTCTTAATTTGGAAATAAATCTTTAAATAATTTACGTATGTGAAATAAAATTACTTTTTAAAGATTTTTTTATATGAACTCCCACCCAAATATTAGTATATTTATGATGTACCAAAATTACAATTAGTCATGTATAGAATTATTAAAATGAATTGAATTAGATTTAAATACATTTAGGTTATTTTTATTTTTACATTTAAAAAAGGTTAGCAAAATATTTTATGATACATTAATTAATAATTATAAATATATATGCAGAATTCTGCAGCCAGATTGCTGTGCAGACTTCCTAGAATGTCCAACATGTCTAATGCCCTGAGAGAATTGCATTGGCTCAGGGCTGAAAATCGTACACAATTCAAAGCCCTGTACTGTATGTTTAGAATCAAGAATGCCTCTGCACCTAAATACTTGCAAGATCTGGTACATCCCTATCATCCCACCCGTCTGTTACGTTCCTCCACGGAAGAGAAATTCGAAATTCCCAGGATTAAATTTGTGAGGATGGGAGGTCGTGCTTCTCCTATCTTGGCCCAACCCTGTGGAATTCTTTACCTGACGTGATGCGGTAAGAGAATTTGTACCCCAATTTTCGCAAGCAATTAAGAACTTGGCTATTTAATCAATAATTCTAATCTAGGTTTTCTGAGTTTCTTTCATGGCCTGCGCTGGGAAACCCTTGTTGGGTAGCTGTGCGCATTAGAAAAACAAACTAACAATAACAATATGTTAGTAAATGGTAAATATATTCATTCTTAAGTTGAGGTAAGTTAATTTATTTAACCATATTGTGTACCTCATGAGTACGAACGCCCACTTCAATGCCTCATTTCTTCCATGTCATCTTCTGCAAATTGCATCTGTCTCCAGCCTTCCTCGTAATCAGGGCCAGACTGGGAACACAAACTGGTCCAGGCAATTAACCCCTTCGATGCTCATGACAGAACGGTTCCGTCATAAGCATCGGTCGAGCTGTGCTCTTGACGGAACCGTTCCGTCATGACCACGCCCGTTTTCATTAGGGCCCAGCACCGGCGGTAAATCTGCACCTCACGGATGTGGTTAAGTCTGACCAGACGCACGGTGCAGGGGATGGTGCTGGTGGAAAATACTGCTACTGCTTTGATAGAGGGTCTAATATTGCAGCACAGCTGCAAAGCTGGCCTCCTGTACCAGAAACGGCCCCCACCGGTCCAAAACCGTCTCTTGCCCTTCCGGCCCACCAAGAAAACGCCCAGTGCACGCTACTGCTTTTCATGTTCAAATGATAGTCCCTTTTTACTTTCTCTGGTCTGACTCTTTCGTCTTTCTTCCTCCCAGTATTGGAATCATCCCCTTCCTACCTCCTCTCATCTTTCTTACCTGCCTCATTTACTTTCCTATAGTGCTTCCTCTATTCTAATTTCTCCACGTTTGCTTGCAGGTCCTCGACTTGAGAACTCTACACTCTCACCTTCATGACTGGTACATCCTTACGGCAAGTTATTGCTCTCATCCATCCCATGCCAGCCCGACAGATTTGTTGCTTTTGAAAATCGAGGTTTTCGATTTCTTCCATAAGTGAGACTCACTAACTGAGAATCACTCACTGTAAACTCTGGTCAATTGCTTGCCATTTGGGGTCAGATGATCCGTGCTAATTACAAGTGGCCTAGAGGGCACACACATGTGATATGTGTGTGGACTGCCAGGCTTCAAGTCTACAAGCAGTGAACCCAAAGGCTATCCTTACAATCTCTGCATCCCTTACCCCACAAGAAACTGAACTGCTACTGAACGAAACAAACTATGCAAAATAGGTGTTGTAGTACAAAGAGAGAAAAAAACAGTGGGGCATATTAGCAAGGGACATATCGCCGCTTTAGCTGCACTTTTTGCCGCTAAAGTGGCGATATTTTGATCACATTATCAGCTAGCTGTCGCTAACAGCATTTAGCAACAGCTTTTAGGCAATAGCGACTGTTTTGGGGCCCGCTGTGCATGTCAACAATATTTATCGCTAATGACATGCAAAGTGGGCCTACTCAAACTGTTAGCGACTGAAAGCAGTCACTAACACAGCTATCGCCTATTAGCAAGGCAGGCATAGCGATAAAAAAATTGAGCTAAGCGCGATTATCGCAATAGTCTAACGCCTGCTAAAAACATGACTTACCTGTTTATCCAATGGGAGGTGGATTGTCAGGTTAAGTCCCCATTGGCGTAATGCGTGAATATCGCTGGATTTCCAGCAATATTCAAGCATTTCGCCGCTATCGCTGGATATTTTAGCACAATGAAGAAAAATTTTGCTAATAGCATGTTTTCTTCGCTAATATATCCAGCGATGAAAAAATGCCCTAAACTAATTTTGCGATAAATATCGCTATTCCTTGCTAATATGCCCCTGTGTTTTCCAGTAAAGATGCGGCCACAGGCATCTCTCTTATGCATTTCAATGCAGGATTTTACTTCAGTGGCATGCAGGTCTTCTCATGAAAATGAAGTGCACTAGATGAAAACGGTATTAGTGTATAGAAGACACATTCATCAGGCAATGTTAATCCTCCTTACCAGTCTCTGAATAAACCTGGCCACTGACGAATAAAAAAATCCTGAGAGTCTTCTAAGTATCGGAGGAAGTGTGCCAAACTAGCATCAACTGCAGGAGGAAATACTAGGCAATCAGGGAACCTACATAGAAACTAAAATGAAGGTGCAGAAATTGGAGGCCAGATGTGAACTGCAGTGAGAGCAGAACACCACTAGGTGAATGGAAAATGTTCGTAATTTGCTTTAATGTAATTGGATTCAATTTTAGCAAAATTATGAAATACTATGTATAATAAGCAGGGTTCAAATCCACAATTGTGTGCTCTTTTTTATATTGTATCCCAAAATTGGTCTCCATGCAAATGTTTTACTCAAAAGGGTATTTAAACAAAGCACTGCAAACAATAGTTAATCACGTTCTGTTATTTGCATGGATTTCACAGTACATGTTTACAGTGAATGGTGCGTGATTACATGAAGTGGAATAAAGGTGTAATTTCAGAGGTTTTGTGCAACAACTCGAAATTACTTGAATTAATCTGGGGTGATTTAAATTTCTCCAGGCGTAAGCACTAGTGCAACTACACAACATATTTACAGGCAAGTAAAACATGCTGAGATTGCCTTTAGTACTGTAGCTGCCTAAAGTACCCAAAAAGTGCATAGCTCATTACGTTAATTCTCACCCAGTGGAGGTCAGCAGTTCAAATTCTAATAGGACTGATTATTTTTCATCTTCTTGTTCTCCATACCAAGAATAATGTCTTCATAGGCAAACAAAGGATGTGAGTGAAAATATAAAAATAACTTAACGAGGGTTCCACTCAACCATGTATTTTGAATCGCAGTATTTTCCAGAGTTAGCCCCGTGACAATTCAGCTTTGAAATAATCTGCTGGGACTTGGTTGTCCAGCAGGTTGATAAAAGTCTCTCCCACTCAATAAGCCTATTTGGTCAAAATCTGCCAGCTCTTGAGTAGAGGAGACGGTGAGAGAGAAATCTGCACTGACAACCAATGACATGGCCTGTCACAGAAAAACAAAGGCAGATCACTGACACTCACTCACTTACTCACTGGATGACCAAGTGTATTCTGAAGCACCACAGTTGTACTTCTTGGGACCTATTACGTTTAGATATGTGAACCTGGCCAAAACATGGAAAGTGCAAGCTATTAAGTTGAATGAGATGCCCATGGAGCATCCGCATCCTCGTGCTGCCCGGGGGAAGCGCATTCACGTGAAATATGGAGCAGCTACTTTAATGCTGCTTTGTCCTTCACTGTACAGCGGCACATGCTTGCACTTTAAAGAGGAGCAAGAGATTTGCAGTGGGTGACTGCACCTGCCTGCAAGCGGATGTCTGGGTTGTCCATCAGACGCCCTTGACCCTCTCCAGAAGGCTGCAATCAGGGCACACACTGGCATTCCCCCCCCTTTTTGTGGCGCACTGTCAGTGCACCTCCTGACAGATTCTTAACCTCTGCTCTCGCCTCCATAATACAGCGCGGGCACAGAAGCAAAGAGCTTCCCTCATTCGCATGGGGCCATGCCCCAATGCAAATGAGGGAACGCCCTCTTGACATAGTGCTGGCACAACATGGGCGATGGCTATCTTCATTACAGAAGGGGCTGCACAAGTGTCTGTGGCCCCTTCTGAAATACCAAAGTGCCCGGGAGTGCACAAAAGGGGCGCAAATGCCTGTTACAGGGCACTTCTGTAATACAAACCTATATTGATTAAATGTATATATTGGTAATCCCATATTACAAACTCTATGTAAGTAGTACCATTCATCCTGTCGAAAAAAAGGATAAGGTAGAGCACATGAGAGTTATACAAAATAAATATTGCCACTATTCAGTGGAGAGGCAGTTCATGATAGAACACAACAGTGCCGAAAGTCAACTTGCATTTTTTGCCATTGATAGGATTCCTCTGACAAACAGAAGTGATAATCGGAAACTCATTTCAGAGATTGGAACCCAAGCTTATTATCAAACTAGAGACCAAAATGCCACATGGCATTAATACCGAAGAAGAATTAAGAATACACTTCGGTTACGTTTAGAATTCCAGTAACTCTAGCCAGACCATTTTCAGCTTATGTTTTGCATGTGTTATAAAAATGTGTTTTTATTTACCAAAGTAATTGGCAGAGATTTTTCATGGATGTTGAGAGTCTTCAAAAGTTAAACAATTTTTGTTTAATTATGATGATTTGGCCCACCTTGCCCTTATACTACATTTACAGAAGTGATGTATGTGGAAAAAGGAAAACAGAGAAGTCACATTGGAGGAAACAAAATCACAGAAAACCAATTTTAAGAAAAGGCAATTTTAAGGACATACAAATTGATTGAAAAGTAAAGGAAACATTTTAAAGGAAAGATCATTTTAAGGGAAAAGCCAAAATTACATTAAACTTGACTGGAGTTTAGGACTAGTGGGGATTTTTGGGGTTCAGGGATTGGCAATGTTTCTGAGTGATTTGTGGTTTTTAGGGGTCAGGTACGGATTTAGTTCGGGTTTAGAAAGGGTTTTTTTGGGTTCTGGGATAGGTGGAGTTCGGGTTGGTGAGGGTTTTTAGCGCGTTCATAGATGAGTGAAGTTTATGGGGTATGTGGGCTCTGGGATGGGTAAAGTGTAGGAGTGTTGAGAGATTTTAGGGTTTTAAAAAAAATATATATATATATTGAAGGTTTTATATAGCACTAGCTTCACCCAAGGGAATCAGAGTGCCTTACATCAGCATTGGTTGCACATAATAAAAATAGTCTTGGCAGTTGATCGAAAAACGGGTTGTATGTGGTGAAAACAGAAATAAAAATACATGGAGTATTTAAGGAAACAAAAGGAAGTACATATAGGATGGAATAGAGAAGCAAGTTGCAGAATGATTTTAGTAGAATAGTATATTTAACAGTATGCCTGGGGGAACTCATAGGAGATAATGGGTAGCAGGTGGTAAAGTGAGGGGGAGGCGGAGAGGAAGGCTACAGGAGAAAGGGGGGAGGGTGAGTGAGTAAGTGGAGAGGTGGGGAGGCATAAGGATGGGGGAGGGGAAGTAGACAGAAAGGTGATCGGGTTTTAGTTCCCAAAAATTTAGTGAGAAGGTGAATTTTAAGGTCTTTTTTTAAACTGGAATAGGAGGGGTTGCACGAAAGGTCTTTGGGGAGGGCGTTCCAAATGGTTGGGGCCTTGCCAGAGAAGGAGCTGGACTTTAAGGCTGTTTTATAAGCAGGGGGAATGAGAAGAAGAGTGTTGGTGTTTCCCAGTGTTCGAGTACAACCAGCAAGTTTAGCTGTTGAGGTAGGATGGGGTCTTCTGGTAAAGGGCTTTGTGTGTAATACAGGCAATTTTATAGGAGGATCTGCCTTCAATGGGTAGCCACTTGAGGGACTTGAGGGCGGGGGTGAGTGAAGTGTAGAGCCAGTGAGGATGTTATAAGTTTAGTGATGGGTAGAGGCAAAGAGTTTTTGGGTCTCAGGATTGGGTGGAGTTTAGGTGGTGAGGGATTTTGAGAATTCAGGAACAGTTGGAGTTTAAGGGTGGTGAGCTATGTTTAGGGGACATGGATGGTTGGTGTGTAAGGATGGTGAGGATTTTTATGGTTCAGGGTTGGGTGGAGTTTGAGTATGGTGAGGGGTTTTAAGAGGTCAGCAGTAGGTGGGGTTTAGGCATAGAAAGGGGAAGTTCAGGAATGGATGGAGTTTAGAGGTAGTGAGGAGTTTTACCATTTAGGTATGGGTGAAGCATGTGGGTAGAAAGGGCTTTCAGTATTCAAAAAGGGTGTAACCATTGTATTTACTCGTTTAAAAATAAGTATGCAAAAGCCAATTTGGAGCAAAAAGACATTCTATGATTTGGTTTCTAAGAAATGGTGAATGCTATTCATTCTGAAAATGTTCATTTAACACTAAGGGGTCTATTAGGATGGTGGTCAGAAAATCACTCTGACCGCCATGGTAGCGGTAAAACACCGCCCGATTGAACCGCGGGAAAACCGCCGGTCCAATTAGTATGCTCTGCAGTCAAAATCCGTCCGCAGCGGTAGCATCCCGCCAGTTAACATTGTGGCAGTTGCTCCTGCCAGCAGCACTGCTACGATGTCCAAAAAAGCATGTCCTGCATGGTCGTGCACTGTGTGGCAGTCACTGCACAGTGCTTGCTACCTGGTACAGGGAAATGTAGGGGGTACCATGGGTACGTCCCCAGTGCACCCACACACACCTCCAACACATTGGGGGCCCGCAATGGACCCCCAGAGACATTCTCTTTATGTCTTTCCATGGTGGTCCCACAGCCGCAGAAAGGCTGCCTACCGCTGGCATCATAATCATGCAAGCGGTGCTTGGCCTGATCCGCCACATTGTAGCGGTTCTGCTCTGCCCGCCAGGCAAGTGGACAGACTACAACCGGTGGAAAAGTGGCAGGTGGAAAATCACACCGCTGCGGTCACGAACGCAATGCTAATCAGACTGGCGGTATTCAGGGATTCGATCACGGGCGGAGGTCCGCGCCAGTCCAGCGGTTGCTACCGCCGGCTTGGCGGCGGACAGTCACCCGCCATCCTAATAGACCCCTTATTGTGTGGTAATTACTTTTCAAACAATTAGGTGTTTATTGATTTCATGAGTGTATAATGAGACATGTAATGCATTCTACTATTAGTAACCTTTCTTAGAATGAACCATCTAATGGTCTTGATAATTCCGCCTTGGGCTTGATTTTGTAACTTGCACAACTTTATATGAATGTTGTTCATGTTGGAATATGTTTGCCCTCTCCTTTGGGTCCATTAACCATTATTCATTGGGTTATGAGTACTTAACTTACATTAGCATGGTATCTTTCCATTATTTTCTTTCTGTCTCTCTGACTCTAATTTACTTTATGTATAATTTTAGCTGTATGTTGATTCTTATGAAGTAATACCTGGAACCACAGTAGCTGTTACTATAAAACATTTTAATTTTAAGTGGCCCCCCTCGGGTGGGCCAGGGCCCAGGGGTCACCACTTATAAATTTCAAAAAGATGTTGGGCGGATCCCTTTTCCTGAGCTATTTTGAGGCCCGTCACCACTTTCCATGGGGCTGGTTCTCCTTAAAATGGAGATGGGAGCATCCAGCACCCATCCCTAAGCCTTTTTATGCTTCAAAGGCCCAGGGCCACTTTTCTTGAAATGGGGATGAGGTGTGTGGCCTCGTCCAAAAGCCTTTTTGTAGTCCTCATGAACCCCATCCCTGGAAATGATTGCTTTTTAGGGGAGGTGGGTGTGCAGACCCCCTCCACATGTCTTATGGAGTCCCTGGGTACTCTATCCCCTGAGCTGAGTTTTACATTTTGGGAAGGAAGTATATGGGCCCTCACCCCTAGCCATCGAGCCGGATAAGTGCAGTGTTCCAGGAACTCCATTCACTGGGACACTGCTGTTCCCTGCATGGAAGAATGAGGGCAGGAAATATAAACGTTATTCCCTGCCCGCACCCTCTCTGGCAGGGTACACAACTTTACTTTTGCCTGGGCAGAAGCAGAGAAAGAAGCTGCTCCCACCTGGTTGGGAGAATAACAACAGAGCAGGCACCCACCAGCACCATGATGGGTGGTGACTGGTGAGTCGTCAGAGGCTGCGGGGGTCATGGGGCTCCCACCGTGGCCTCAACTTTTAAAAAACATGTGGGTGACCTAGGTGGGCACCCACACTTTAAATAAAAATGGCCAACTGGTTGGGGAGAAGGCAAGGGCTGCAAGGGTCTTGGGGCTCCCCTGCAGCCCCAACTTAAGAAAAATATTTTGTGCCCCCAGAGGGCACCCATAGTTATCAAAATAGGGGGCAGCTTCTGCAAGGGGTTCCACCTGTGGCCCCAAACATTTGACATGTTTTGGGTGCTCCACATGGACACAGAAGCACCCATAAAAAATACATATATTTAAAAAAAGAATAATAAATGAATGGCAGAAAACATTTATTTAGTATTCATTGCTCTGTGCAAGAAGCAACCAATAATGACCTATGAGGGCATTTTTGTTATATGGAGAGCTTACAGTACTGTTAAATAATTCCAAGCTTAAGATGTAGGTACTTCAGTTTGAGTGCAGTGGCTCCTTGTGTTTGGTTCTATAGTTGCAATTAGTGGCCTAAAATGCTAAAAAAAAAAAAGAATCAAAGGCATGTTTAATTTTTTTAATGATTTATTGAAAATATTTTGTGACTATCACTATCACTAAACTTTGCAATGAGTGAATTTATAAAAAAACATTTGGCTTCCATTTTTGGTGACTTTTTGGACAAACCCAATAGATCTATTTTATATTTATTGATTTGCTGACCTCTTGATAAAGCCAATAGGCCCTTTGCTTTATATATTTTGGTGTTTTGACACTTTGACAAAGCCATATTTTAAATTACATCCTTTAATTACAAACCCAATAGGTCTGCCTTACTTAAAATTACACCCTTTATATTGTTAAAAGACATTGCCAGCCATATGCAGACTGGGGATGGGTGTAGAGCCTGACTACATGCCAGGTCCGGAACCTAACAACACTCTGTGCATGGTGATGGACATCTTACTTCACATAAAAAAGCATAGACATTCACTGTGTTCTAGTTAGACGAACCTGTCAGTTAAAACTATGAATTGGCATAACTTACGGAATTCAGTGTAGCATAATCATGCAGAATTACCTGAGAATTCCATGAGATTACACTAGACGAGTAATATTTTTTAGCGCAAAAATGCCTCCTCGTGTACAAAATGGCCACGAGAAGGCATTTTGTGCTGTTGGGGTAGAATTTCCCCACCCCACTTACTTCAAGCATCTAGCACTACTTTCATAGCGCAAAATGCACCCTTGCATCCACAATGGACACAAGGATGCATTTAGCATTAAGAAATAGCGCTAAATGCAGAGGTCCCTAAATGTGCTCTCATAGTAAGATTGTTCTGCCCCAAATTACTCTAATTTATGCAAGCAGCCAATACAATTATGCCAGCGTCAAGTTAAAACATAGTATTTAAAACTTCAAAACCACTGAAACTGACCAGTATATTTATCTCAGGTAACTATAACTCTTTCCCTAAAGCAATGATAACTTGCACCCTTGCAATGCACTGATAATTACCTACCATATTATATCACTCATGAAACGTTTTATGACATTATTGAGAACATCACTGTAAGATCTAAAATTACATAATTGATAACAACAGTGTGTATTTCAGGGGCGTACCTTTTCGTTACTTAAGGGCTAGGACATAGCTAGTCACCCTTGCTGTAGCGCTCTCCTATGGCAAGGAGTGAAAATGATAGGTGTAAAAAAGGTCAAGAACTATTTGAAGTTGGACCTATACAGGCAAAGGAACCAATTTTTCAATGGTCTACAAGGATTGACAAATACTCTGTAGAACCATAGACTGAACTCAGAGTTCCAGTTCCAGTTCCTGGTACTACATCTCCAAGAAGGTTTAAAACATTGAATTTTGAAATGTGCCATTCTAGGTGTAAATTTTAAATTGCAGTTATCAAACACCTGGTCTCAAACAATAAAAATGCATTTATTTTCTCATCAGTTTCCATATTTAAAAAAAGTTGTGGGATTTGTTTTACCGATTTTGGAATTGCCATACCAGGAAAGGAAGTTGCCTCTATTTGATCTATGCAAATCTATAACATCAAAAGAGGAGTCATCTGATTTGTTAAAAATTACAGATTAAAAGCAAGGCCACTCCCTCTACTGACAAGCAGCCCACCCTTTGGAGCACACCATTGTGCCTTTATCTCTTAAAAGTGAGAGAAGGACAACTCTGTTCTAGTCATTATTGCTTCTAAGCCGAATGGTTAAGTCAGGAAACAGCCAAAAGAACAGACTAGCAACCTTCTGTTGAGACTCCTAGGTTGGCAATGTTGTGAATGTAGTTACATTATCAAGGTCTGAGGATTACCTTATACTGAAAGAGTATCTTTAGCGTGGCATTGTTTTACTCATCCTGCAGGACAGTAAAAAGTAATTGCCAACAAGGTTTATGTGACCAAGCTCTACAGAGAAGGCATCTTGAGGTGTTCTCATTTAGACTGAGTGGCATGATGAAACATCTCAGGGTCTTGCACCCGAATGAGTACTGCAGAGTGGAGTTGCACAGGCAGGGGCGTGAGATAGAAGCTCTAGCCCCTGAAGTCCTCCAGCAAAAGGGCAAGGAAGAAGATGGATGCCTGCAGTCCTCTTCTTCTGCAACCAATGCAGTACTGCCATCTGTTCAGGCCAGATGAATAAAACCATAGTCTTCCACACAACGAATCAGCGCCTTAAAAAACATCATAAGTTCAAAAATGTAAAGACTTAAAAAAAGTTCAAGAAATAGTTTTGAAAAAGTTTACTGAAATACGTTTTAAAAGTAAAAAGAAAAAAACCACAAGATGGACACCAAAAAAAGCATCTTATAAAAACCAGTATAAAAAGAAAGCAAAAATATTGTACACTGTGCCAAATAGACCATATAGTGAACATTAGGCTTGGGTTAAATTTAAACTGCACCAGTGTAATTCATATAAAATCAGGAATTTAGCATTAAGCTTGCTATGGGAAATTACCAAAATTACGTCACTTTACTTGATTACGTGCCGTTTGCTATACATATTTACAGCGACCATGCCAATCAGGGTAAACATTTACTGCAACTCTACAGGAATAACAGAACATGAGCGGCAATTGTTTGTGCTGCTTTTTGCATTCTTGGTTCAGCACGAAATGCGTTCTTACATCAAAAACTGATGGTAGGACCGATTTTGCACTAAAATATAGCACTAAATGATGGATTTGGATTTGGTGTAATTATGCATAACTTGCCAAAATTTTGCGTAATTATGCAAAAATAAATGATGTGTATTTCCCACACCCCTCGTGAATATATTGGCTGATACCATAAAGACTAAATTATTGTACTTCACCCAAGGCCCTTGTTTCACTGTGGTATTAAAAAAGGTCAATGTAAGTGCATCCAATCTCTTGAAATTACACCAACACTGATTCATAATGCATGTAAAAAGGAAAAATTATTATTACCCAGGCATACTAAATAACTATCCCCGGGGACTCGTGTTCCAATTTGTCAACTGCAGCAAACGCATAATGCCTACATATTAATAGGAGGGTGTGTACCCTTGCTCTGTGATGCAACAATTAATTGAGAATTGCTTTCTCCGCCTGCTTTGCCTGTTTGACACAAAGAGCCCTGTTTGATTTCCCTAGGTGAAGGGAAATACGACCAGAAAATCATTATTTATTCTCATATTTAGTGACCAGTTTCATCCTCGAGTCATCTGGTAATATAATTAGGCCACACTATCACGCTGCTGGCTCGCTATGGGGCGCAGGGGGTGTTGATACCAATTAGATTAACCCTCTCTAGATTAAGACCATTTTCTGAAAAACATGCTGGGGTACCTGCATCTCGCACATCGTAATGGCGTTTTACCATGTATAATGCATCTCCCATTACCAGCTGCATTAAAAAATCAAATAAAACAAAGTAATTTGTGTCAAAAACGGTAGGAACACTCACCAAATGCATCATTTTCTTGCAAACTGCTTGCTATTTAAAGCATTAGCGCAATTTCCCAACGTCAAGTTTAACGCATTAATGGTGTTGATAGATTTCGGTTTTAAGAAACAGTTTTAAGATTATTGTATTTCTGCAGTTAACTCTTGTACAGTTCAGCCATTTGAGAGACTGGATGCAAGACAACTGTGCTGCAAATTGTCAATATTTTTCAATAAACGTGCTACACACATATATTTGGATCAAAAAATTATAAATTATGATTTTCTCCGGGTGTAGAGAGTCCCTGCAGTCCCACAGGTGCAACACAACAGCTCTTTTCGATAATGTTATTGGGGGACAGATTAACACCCAGACTTAACAGGAATTTCACTTAAAGTAAAACACATCAGAGAAAATGCACACATGTTGAAAGATATGTATCTATGCTTGCGACTCATGAGAAATGTCATCGGTTTCTCCGGCGATTCAGGGAACATGGGGCATATAATCAAGGGACAGCGATAAAAAACACAAAGTGCGTTTAGCGCTTTTTTATTTTTTGCCATCTATCTCTGGATTTTATCGCCCTGGTAGCGTTTCTCCAGGGCAATAAAAATTTCAGCGCTAGAGGGGAAATCGCTGTTTTGCAGGGAACATTGCTATTTTTCCAGCGATGTTACATACAAAATGGCGATAACTTTGCTAATACGACCCTGTGGTCGTGTCAGCATCATCCACCCCCAATGTTAGGGATAGGTAAGTCTGCATTTTAGCAGACGTTAGTTTTTGGCGTAAACAGCGGTTTTCTCCATAAAATAATGTCTGCTTAAATGCGGGGGCAGCCTTGTAAATATTGTGATGTGCATATCAGCGATATTTGCAAGGTTGTACTGCCCAGTGAAGTAGATGCAAAGGGGGGCGTCGGGTAAAAGGGTGCTAACATGCGCTAATGCATGTTAGTACCCACTTGTAAATAGAAAAGATTATCCCCAATTTTGGCTTTTAAAGCCAAAAAAGGGGAGATAATGCCCTTGTTAATATGTCCCTTGGTATGTTGTTGGGTCAATTGTGCATCTCGGGCTCTTCCTATGTTCTCTTTTTTTTCCCTAAGCAGGCACTGAAAATGATACTGTACACTAGGCACCTGAGTCAAGCCCTTCACAGACTAGACATTTTATATTAAATTACTATAAATGTACGTAGCAATCGATTACTACAAGGCGCAGCTTCGCCCTGGGATGCATAGAGGTTTCAAATTTAGCATATGGACCGATTCTCAGAAGAATTAATACGACGAAAACTTATAATTATATTTCAGATATTTGTAGATGTGCTCATTTTTATTATTGCCTTATAGCCCGCCGTAGAGGGCTATACCGGCTATTAAATGTCCTCTCCAGCAATAAAGTCCCGAGCCGAAGGCGAGGGCCTTTAACAAGGGAGAGTGACTTTAATACCCGGTATAGCCCAGCTACGAAGGGATATAAGGCTATTAGAACATTCTTACAAACTGGGAGAAGAGGGCCCAAGGGGATGTTTAAAGACCTCTCACCGCTACAGCCCCTAAACAATAAATATACCAACAAAGAGTAGCAGTGGGTCATTAACTAGTTAGCTCAAATTATGCATCTGAAAAAAGGGGACACCCCACAAAAGATAGTGAATCCAATCTCAACTATGTGTAGGGATGCTATTTCAGAGTAAGTATCTTTCCTGTGTAGAAAGATACCCATCAGTTGTCGATGCTGGACGCCCTGTTCATCATCTGGGTTCCTTCACACCTTTCACAATCTTTAGATTAGGGGTTATAGGTTTAAGCCACTATTATCGCACGCATTTTATTGACGGGAGTATTAAGGTGTATAATAAAGTTTCTTATCCTTTCTACTACCCAATTTTATTTGTTCATATCACATTTCACTTTTTCTCACCTTTCACTTGCACTGCTCTACGGTTGTCTTTTCACACCCTAGTATATGATAACACCTACTGGGTTCCACTGTTCAGACAAAGGTGTGAGCTCTTGCTGTCTACAGTGGACATTTAAAAACTTACCTTCCCGGTGTGAAGGAACCCAGATGATGAACAGGGCATCCAGGATCGACAACCGATGGGTATCTTTCTACACAGGAAAGATACTTACTCTGAGATAGCATGCCTACACATAGTTGAGATTGGATTCACTATCTTTTGTGGGGTGTCCCCTTTTTTCAGATGCATAATTTGAGCTAACCAGTTAATGACCCACTGCTACTCTTTGTTGGTATATTAGAACATTCTGCCTCTAGAGGGCAGAATGTTCTAACAAAAAAGAACAAAGCCTTTTGGGAGTGTGAGGCGATTGGAATCCCCTCAGGCTCCCTGAAGCCTTTGTTCACAGCCAGAGCTATGAACAAAGAAACATTGGAATGTTGGAGCCCCAGGCTTATACCAGCCATTATAAGCCCGGAGCACTCTATTGTTTTCAATGGAGCTCCCAACATTCCAATGTTCTAATAATTCTTAAAATCCTCATAGGAACGCTTGAAAAGTACAGGTTTCCTGTTGGGCTTGGATTTCACTACTCTCAAGTTTATGGTTATGTTTGTGTTCATGTGTATATTTATTTCATTATCATTTTCTCTACATGGAAACAATTTTTCCAAGGGATAATTTGGGCGTGTTTGGGAAACAATTTCTTTTTATGTGCTTACTTTCTGCAGGCTTTTTTAGAGTGGTCTTATGTTTGCAAAATGCATTACGATAGGGTCTGAATATTCAACCAGATATGGCCTTCACATTCCCAGTGGACACCTCTTGAGTCTCCAATGGTAACTTCGATTTTCCCTCTGATTTCTTGAAATTACGGCAGAAGAAGGCGGCTCTTTCTGGCGAGTTTTTCACAGTCGCAAGTTCCATCTACAGCAGTACATCCTGACTCTCAGAAACTGTCATTTGCGGTCACTGGTGGAACACCTTGCGCAACAATAGTAAAATGAAACGACTGTGAATTAGGCCCATAGTGGTCAGGATTGCCTCCTTGCACTGGCCCCTTACTCGGGGGCGAGCTTGTCAGGTGCAATAGAGACGCAAGTCATGTACAGCAAGATGGCGGGCCACTCCATTGTAAAAAGCCATGTGCTTGTGAGTCCATGTGATCCTGACAATAAACTTGATGTGTGCAAATTAACTTATACTATGCAGATGTCCATATTTAATGTATCAATAATTCAGTGAAGTTTAAGAGCAAACAGAGCAAGGGCTAAAATATACCAACCTGGGGAACCTGCCAAAGAACCGGAAAGAGATAAACACATAAAAGTGCAATAAAAAGTTTACTTCTTGGGATGCCAAGCTTACCGCTGGAAAATAAAGTCACATACCAGCAGAAGAGAAGGGGCTTACAAAGTTTGGCAGCATGCAAGTGACATCATGGCATGTGACATCACGGCTCCTGACATTGCACGTGGCATCACAACCCATGACCTCACAGAAAGTGACGTCATATCTTAAGACCTCACAAACATGTTTAGTATGTCTAACCTGAGTACATTTGAGCGCATTAGAATATTTAATAAATTATATTTTGCATTGGGTTGTGCAAAAGAGTGACCGAAAGCCTGATGCAAAATCTGGACCATAATTTACACATTTATTTAATAAAATCTTGCCACAAAGAAAATGACAACAAGGAGAAACGTGGCAGTAAATCTGTTCTGCCTAATTGGTTGTAAAGCCTGCATTTTAAAGTATCTTAAGGGGCTAAGGCACCTGCGGCAGAGATCTTTGTAGGCCAATTAAATCTTAAGGAATAAGAAGAAGAATGGAATATGTGCCAATTAAATCACAGAGAATAATAAGAACGGTAAAATAGCTCTAGAGGTTAATGTATTTGATGGAGAGATCTGGGTTTTCTCTAGTCCCGGTTTTGAGCCAAAGTAGCACAGACGGTTAATATGCCTCCTGTAAAGCATATTATGGAACACACAGATGGCAATTTTTAATTTTATGTAAATGTATAAGTGGATATCTGCTTTTAAAATAGATAACCTTTTGTTACTTGCAGTTCATAAATTGAAATCCTTATAATATAGCACACTGAGCCGTGAAGGACATGTGTCTCCTACACTTGGCAAATCTGTTAGAACTGGGGTCTCTAGTTGACAGAGGTAGGTACCACTGTCCAAATAGGGACCCTTGCTTCTAGTAAGGGTAAGGAGGAAACCCTCTGAGATAACCCCTGCTCACCCCTGGGTAGCTTGGCACAAGCAGTCAAGGCTTAACCAAAGGCAATGTGTAAAGTATTTGTACGAACACTCAAAGGAACACAGTGAAAACACCACAAACTGACTCCACAACAGTTTAGACAAATAAAGGTATTTCATCTAAACTACATAAGACCAACCCGACAAAAATCCAACATACACAGTTCAGAAATATGGTTGCGAAAGAGTTCTTAAGGTTGCGATAAAATATTCCACAGTTGGGTGAAAAGTTCACAGTTGCATCACGTTTTGCCAACAGTACCTTTTGAAAGTGACAAAGATCCAATAGCCGAAGCTGGTGCAGTGGAAAACAAGTAATGCGTTGCTCCTGAGACCCTGGGGAGGCGATGCGACAAACCCGCTGCAGCAGCGGGCGTATTGCGACAAATCCGGTCTGTGTGGGGAGGAAGGCAGACTTGTATTGATTCCGGTGCGTAGGTTCCTTAGGAAGTTTTCTCTCGTAAAGGCGCGATGCGATGATCTTTGGAGTTGCGACGATCTCCAGGGCGAGGATGCGCGGACCAGAGGTGATCTTTCTTTTCCAGCTCCTCAATGCGATGGCTTCTGCGATGACACTCGCAGCGACGTGATGACGTCCGCAAGCAAGCGGTACGGCAATCTCACTCAGCGACGACAGGCTCTGCGACGACACTCGCAGCGATATTAATCTTCCCGCACCGGTCTGGTGCGTCCAGCAAACGAAGGATGCGACAGCTCTGGCAGCAGCAACAGGCGCTGCGATGATCTCGACCTTTGTAGCGGCTGGAATTTCCTTGCACTGACGGGGATGCGCTCCACAAGTGAGCGATGCGACTAAACTTGCAGAACGTCTTTAAAAGCTTAGTTTCCAGCTTTCCAACACAGGTATAACTTTCAGAGGCACCACAACTGGCCCAAGCATTCTAGGAAGGACGAAACTCTCTCAGCAGAGTTCAGGGAATCAGGGGGTGACGTCCTACTGCACAAAGCAAAGCCCTTCCCTTCTCCTTGGCAGCAAAGCAACAGCAGGTCAGTCCAGCAGAGCAACAGCAGGGTAGTCTTCCTTCTTCAGTTTCAGCTTTCTCCTTGGCAGAGGTTCCTTCTTGATTCCAGTATGATATAATTTTCTGTTGTCAGTGGTCCTGTACTTATACCCCTAAAAGTCTTTGTCCTCTTTGTGCAACCAGTTCTGGGTGTTCCTTGAGCACTTTTTTTTCCGGGCTTCTCCTTTCCTTTCAGAGTGAGGGGCAGGGTCATCAGGGTCATCAGAGCCATGCAGGAGTTGGAGCCAGAATTGTGGAAGGCAGGCACAGCCCTATTCAGGCCCAGGTGCTATCTCCTCCAACCACTCAAGTTGCAAATGCTATCATTCAGCCTAGGGCTGACCCAGGGAGCCTCCTGGGGGCTCCCCAGCTCCTGTCTCTCTCAACCAGACAGTCAATTCACAAACAGACCAAGGCACACAGGAAGGTCAGACAAGAGAACAGCTACTTTCTAAAAGTGCTGTTCTCAAACACAGGATTTAAAAACAACCTTTGTTAAAAGATGTGTTATTAAATTCTGAGTTCAGGGATACCAGACTTTTATGTACAATCTTGTTCCTATGGGAAGATATGCTGGTAGCCACTGTAGCCAGCATCCCCCATGATAGCCTATGAAGCAAGATAGCCTTACAGCAGTGAAAAACGAAAATGATTGTAGTTCACTACCAGAGCATGTCACCTGCACAAGTACATGCCCTACTGTTCACATACACTGCACCCTGCCCAAGGGGATACCTTGGGCCTTCCATAGGGGTGACCAATGTCCACAGAAAGGGAAGGGTTAGGCCCGGTCAGTGAGGACACTGACCAGGAGGACATGGCAGTTCGCAGACTGCACGCAGGCACTGCAGTGGCAGGCCAGAGACACCGTTTTAGGGCTACTCATGTGGGTGGCACAATCAGTGCTGCAGGCTCACTAGTAGCATTTGACATCACCAGCCCTTGTACACTCAGTGCACTTTACTAGGGACTTCTGGGTGATACAAATATGCCAATCAGGTATATCCAATTACAATAACAATTTACACAGGGAGCACTTACAGTCTGACACTGATCTGCAGTGGCAGAGTGTCCAAAGCATCTAAACCAGCAAAAACGAAATCCAGCACAGCATCAAAAATACAGGAGGTAGAGGCAAAAAGATAGGGGGAAACCATGCCAAAGATGCCAGGTCTAACAAAATCTCACTGTCTTATGTAACATATACTACACATTGATTTACACACACACAGTTTATTGCCAATATATAATGTGTACATGTGAAGTAAAGTGCTCTATCACCTTGCATTGGGATGAGTAGTGCTTTAAAAGAAATGAAACTAAACAAGGCTATTTAAATTGTTATTTCTTTAAATACCAGGACAGACCAACATGTCTGACATCCTTAAAGTACTTTGCAAAGCACTTTAAAAATGTCAGAAGTGTTGGTCTGTCAAAAAAATGCCCCTGGTAAGTACCTGTGAAGTGATGAGCAGTGTGGCTTTGTTTCCGCTCCATTTCATTTAGGTGTGGGCCTACCCGTAATTCCCAGCCAGGATACTCCAACAAAAGGAGGCCCCCTTTACTTTGGCCAATGGAAATGGACCAAATTATATTTTCAGTGACCTGTTGATTAGATTGTAAGGGGCTTGTGCATTAGTTTTATAGAGATAACAGAAAAAAAGGCTTTAGATTAAGAAAGCATGCCCTCAACCGCATCACAAGTTAGATATCACATGTTCATGAACGCCAGGGCATAATCTGGATTGTACTTAAAAGAATCAAGTCTATGAATAGTCTTTTTGGCATTTCGTATTTTGCAATGGAGGCACCCTTGCACCACGGTGCAAGGGTGCCTACATCGGCGGTAGATAGCAAATTGTGCGCCAGCGCATAATGCATTTCGTCCCTTTCACATTTGCGAGGGCAGTGCAGCAAGAAGACTCATGCCTCTGTCCTATGCCAATTCCACATAAATGAGGCCCTTAATAACCAGTTCCCTGAAATCCCGCTACAAAATAGCTGTTTGAAAAGATCTTAATAAATGCGCTCATGAACACAATCAGTATTGTTAATTACATTTCTGAAGCCCTTTAATATCTGGGGAGTAGGAGGGGAACAGAAAAACTGTGTAAAGTCAATATTGTACACCAGGTTTTCAAAGCCTTCCTAAATGCTAACAGGTTGGGCATGGCTTTGATATGCAAAGGGAGGGAGTTCCATTATTTTGCTGCTCTAGTCACAATACTTCTGCATCCCCAGGTGGATTGTTTGAATCTGGGCACAACAGCATATTTGGACTCTGCTGACCGTAATGTTAGTGATTAATTTGAGTCTGTGGTTTCCAGTGCTCAGCACAGACACTTAATCATCAGTGCTTTTCAGGAGCACGAGTTAAGGACACATTCATTTATGGTACACATAGGGAGATTAAGTGATTTGGACAGAATCCAAGGATGTTGAGCCGATGCCGAGACACTTAACCTGGTTCCCCAGCTCTGAAGTTGGCAGCTCTGGTCATTACGCCACTTCCTCTCCCCACTTTCATGGTTAGTGCTTGGTTCTATTTTAGGCTGAGCTAACAAGAGAAATGGCCTGGTGCAAGCTGCCTCTAACGAGAGCCCCAATACTTATTTATTTACAAATTAACCACTGGTAATGTCCTTCCTGGGATGTACCAGTTAAAACAGTTTTTTAAGGAATTCCGGGCCTAAGTCATGCAGTGCTTTATACGTGACGTAGAAGGCTTCATATGTGATCCATTGCCTAAGTGGCAATCAGTGCAGTTTCCTGATGGATTTAGATACTGAGTGGTATGTTGGAATCCTCAGCAGTAGTCGTGCTGCTGCATTTTGTAGGATCTGTAAAATATTCATTAAATGCCGTTGTAAATTAAGGTACAGGCCATTACAGTTTTTGAGAGAACTAAAGATGTGACTATCGTTTTCTGCAGGTTTGGTGGTATAAAGGGTGAAATATTGTTTATGATCCTTAGAGTGTAGAATGAAGAGGAAGTGTTAGCATTGATCGATTTATGCATGTAAGTTTATCATCAATTAACACTCCCAAATTCTGAGCCTTCCTAACCAGTGTAAAACGTACACACAACTCTTGCGGCCACTAGGCGGGGGTCCAAAGGGAGGGCTGGGAAACAAACAGCAGAACCTCTGTCTTTCCAGAGCTCAGCTTCAAGCAATTTATATCCATCCATCCACTGACCGCCAGCATGCCGTCACGGAATCTGGACCCTATCCCATTATCACCACAGGCCAGGGAGACCACAATTTGTGTGTCATTCACGGAGGATGCAAGGAAAAACCCAAAGGATCTTAATAATTGAGCTAGAGAGGTGACATAAACAGTAAATAAAGTAATGGAGGACCCCTGAGGGACCCCACAGGATGAATAAAAAAGACGGGAGACAAACTCACCCGATGCTAAAGACAGTTATAAGCACAAGAAGAAAGAGCTTACCAGATCCGGGTCTGTGCCGCTGATTCCAATCTTTGCCAAATGATCTATCAGCAGCTAATGGATGATGATATCAAATTCTGCTGATGGATCTAATAGGATGTGGGCTGCTCTGTCTCCTTGGTCTGGTGACCACCTCATCTCCTCTGTGGCTTTATTTAGTTCTGTCTCAGTGCTATGGCCTCTACGAAAACCAGATTGAGTTGGGTCTAGGAGATTGTTGTGTTGAATGTGATTAACTAATTGCGTATTCATGATCTTTTCTACAATTTAGCTGGCAAAGGTAAAAGTGAAATTAGAGGATAACTATTAGGATCCACGGGATTAAGAGAGGGGTTTTTTTTTAATTAAAGGGCACTGAGGCTTGCTACCAATTAGTGGGAAAAATACCTGTACTAAACTTAAGTTGGAAGATGTCGGTTAACTTAGAGGCATAGTTTCAGGAGCTAATAAGACCACCCTCGGAGGGCATTGTGTGGCGACCCGAATTTAGTAGATGTAATCAAAGTCACTACTTTCTCCTGATTCATTGTTATAAACAGATACAGCAACAAAAATAACAATGTATATTTGAAAAATCATTCTTTCCTTTTAAAGTAGACAGTAGACTCTACTGGGCTTGAGGGTACTCAGGGCATTTATTATTATTATTTTGTAATTAATCACAACTCAGGAAGTCTTCAGATCCTGAACTTGCACAAATGTCACAGGCCCTGATATTGGGGAAGAGTAGACTGATTGATAACTCGTAGAATTCCTGTCAGGCCGGTGTCTCTGAGAGACTAGTAGAACTGAGGCATCGCCAGTCATGTCAGGCCGGCCTGAGATGTGACCGACTCTGCCACAGCTTGTGCCAACGGTTTGCAGCATCCGGTTTTGGAATTACCCCTGATTTTCCTAGAGGTCAGTAAAACTCACGTTGAGATCATATCGTCTGCCGAGAGGCAGCTTGTCCTTCTCTGTCTGTGCCCCCCCCCGGGACCACCATTGTGACCTCAATCGCCATGGGTCCTCCCGACATCCCTGGCCCCGGCCTTCCAAGCAACAGGAAGTCCCATGTGTCAGGATGATGGACATTAAAAGGACTGGGCTTCAGCAGGATAATGAAAGGCCACAGCACTGTACGATACGGACAAATGAACAATCTATTTCACACATAATCATTATATTTCTGTTTCATCATCATCTGAGCAGGACACACAGCTAATGCTTTAATGCTCTGCCTTCCTTTTTAGCACGAGTCTCCCAGATCAGCCGAGGAGTATAAAACACCTGAAAGGAAGAAAGGGCATGCCCTGAGAGGTTAGCATTTCTTTCCGATGATTGACTCGGGTCAGATGCATGATGACTTGCTTAAAATTTATAATGACCTGTAGCAGGCATGTCTTGCCTAGAGTGGAGCGGGTCACTGAAGGCAAAGACACAGACTAAAAATCATTTAGTCCCTTCTAAACGACTTGGGCAGATAGGGCCCTTTCAACATAAAGGTTCCATTGCCCTCGTGAAAAGACCAGTTGTTCTGTTTTCTAAATTAAGTAACATGTTCCTCTCTTCCATAGTCCAAGTTTTCAGTTCATAATCGTTATAATATGCTGACAGCTGAAGATGGAAGGTAGGAGAAAGGTTAGCCTCATCAGCTATCGAACTGAACATGTTCAGCAAACGAGACACTTTTTGTTAAATACGGTTTTCAACCAGTAATGCCCGAATTTGTAGAGAAATGGTGTGATTGTGTAAGTTTTTTTAATTACAAGTGATGAAAGGCACTTGCAGAATTCATATACTAACTACTTTCAGTTACTTATTAAGAATTAGAACCCAGAATGGAACATTGGGAGGTGATCAGCCAATCAGAAAGTTCCTTTTGAAGACTATCGCTATTATACCAAGCCTGTAAAGGGAACAATCTGTGCTACCAGGTCCCATTGTACGTCCTATTGGTTGTTGGCTCCGACATCAGTGTCATTTTAGGGCTTTTTCGGGCCCCTGTTTGCAACTACCTTGAAGTTTACCTTGACACATTTTCTGAAATTCAAGAGCGCCTAATGCCAAATCATAATGCATTATAACGTAACTTTCCGAAATGAAGTCACAAGGGTTGGACTGGAACATAAATAAGGCCAGTGCACATAAATATAGCTGGTCCCCGTAAGTATATTAGATAGGTAAACAAGTGGCTCATGTTTGCAAATTTGGAACATTTTGACATTGTACAGACTTGCTGTATAAGTGTTTTTGCAAAGCATGGGACACTGGATGGATTTGAGCCTGCTGCAGGTAACGTTTGAGGTAACATCAAGGAAATTAGCAGAAAAACTCGGCCCACCAGGTTATAAAAAAGGCCAACAAACATAAAAAGAAAATGGCCCACACACTGACTCTCAGACCCCCCTTTCGGACACTGCCTGATTGCCCTCTAGGCCAGTCTGACCTTGGTAGTCACACACAAATAGCTGAAATATGTATTATCAGGTGTCCCAAAAATCTTTAGGTTGACACTCTGCAGAAAGAAAAAGAATGAATGATAGAGGCAAACAATGAAAGGGAGAGTGGTTGATGTAAAGAAATAGATGGGGGTGAGGTAAAGAGGCACAAAGATCACCTTTTCAGGGGTTCCGTGTAATGTGGGGACCCTGGGCAATTGCCCACTTTGCCCATGCCTTAAACATCTCTGCTTAGAATCGCTGCAGGAGCTGTCTCTTTTCTTTATGGCATTGAAAAAGCAGATCCATTCACACAATCCGCTCTCCAGCACCATTGCTATAAGTGGTGCAGCCTTTGCACCACTTCTTTTCCGATTGCCTGGAACCAAGCAGGTGTTTACACGTTTGCCAGGGGAGAGACACTGTCATGGAGAGTGAGGCAGAGGTGTGAGAAAAGTGTAACTAAAAATGCAGAGGACAGGGAGAAAGAAAACATGCTATGGAAGAGTTATAAACAGCAGAATAAGACAAAAGGGAGGAGAATATAAACGATAAACGGACAAGAAAGGAAGGAAAAAAGAAGCAGCTGATTGTTAGCAAAAGAACAAAAAGTCAGAGAAATGTGAGATGACGATGAAGAAGAGAAAATAGATAATGAATGAAAGGAGAAATTGAAGAGAAAGAGAGATGGGAGACAGAATGGGAATAATCTATAGCTCTGAAAAAGAAAGGGAGGAAGGACAGCACTTTACTTGGTAAAATATTAAGTGCCAGGGCCCTGAGCAGGAGGTCACTACAGCTTGCACCTTCCATTGCCCCATCGCTGCCAATGACGTTATCAAAACAACTACTTACCCTCTCCGTTGCCTGCAAGTGCAACAGTTCAGATGTGTCCGGGTCCCCAAAACTAAAAGAATGGCTGGGGAGTAAAGTATTCGTTATTTTTAATGTATGCTGTATTCATAAACAACCGTTGTCTGCTCATTTCTAAATAAGAAGAGCAGCGCCACCATGTGGTAGACTGTCACGTGTAGGTGTTGACAATTAAGTACCAGTGCCAAGCACTGGAAACTAATTATGTGCTGGTGCTGAGCACCAGAAACCTCCAGCTCAAATTAAGCACTGAAGAAAGCAATTGAAAGGACTGACATTTAAGGGAGAATGGGGAGGGTGTAGGCCAGAGCTAGTTGAGAGCGCAGTGAGGATAAAGGAGAAGTGTTGATTAAAGGAAGGGGGACGAATAGGAAGAAAGGCAAACAGGGAATACATAGAAATGAAAAGGTTAGAAAGGGAGGGACTAATGATGTAGAGGGAGCAGACGTCGACAGAGAATTGAAAGGGGGAAGGGATGAGAGAAGAGAGAGACAGCCATAGGAAAGAGAGAAAAGCAAGTGCATGTCTATAATTATTACTGAGGAGTAGTCAGACTGGGACTATAGGATGCCGTGGCCCCTTGCACCCCAATTAAAGATGACTTTTACTACCAATCGAGTGCAGAGAAGATTGAGAAGCAGACCCATTTTTCTTGCTTGCATTACAGGACTTCCATTGACCATTCCTGTTGTGGGCACTAGGCCCAGTCACACAATTGGGCCGACTTTTTAATCAAGGCAAGTGGGTAATGCTGGCTACTAATTCCAGAAGATTTCTTCACAGAAATGTAGGGAAAATGCATGAATTTAGGCATGGTTTCATGTTTGCAGGACATTGTGGGTAAGAAAAAGTTGGGGACCATGCAAGGCACACCACACTGGAATCCCTTGGGTGTCTAATTTCCAAAAATGCCCTTGATTGGTAAGTTTCCTTGGATGGCAGTCGAGCCCAGCCCAAATCATGCAGCTACCCATAGTGCTGATCTTTCCACGTAGCGATATAGAGCTTTTTCTGTAGCAGTCTCTTGCCACACAGAGACACACATGTTGTATCATAGTTATTGAGAGACTTGGGGAATGTTAGGTGGTAGAAAATATGTGGATCTCCACAGATTCTTGATTTTTCCCACAAAGACATGAGAGGAAAAGATGTGTTTTTACCCAAACATTGAACTTTCAAAGGCTTCATTATAAAAAAAACTTGGGAGATCCACAGGTTATCTAGCTTTCAGAAATGTGCAGGTTTGGTAGGTTTTTGTAGGTGCCATCTGAGGTAGGGAACAAAATCAACAGCTAACTCAATTGCAAAAAATGGCTCGGTTTTCAATGGAAAAAGTTGATGTGTTCAAGTCACCATTTTGGACCTTGCCTGTTGTGGGGGCTAGGCCCACCCACAGAAGTGAGGTATCATTTTTACCTGGAGACTTGGGGGTATGCTGGGTATCACGAGATTTATGACTTCCTACAAGTTTCAGACTTTCAATCACAGCAATGTGAGGCAAATGTGTGTTTTTAGACAGAGTTTGAGGTTAACAAGTGCTTCTGGTAAAAATAACCTGTTGAGAGTCGCACACATCATGCCACCTTGGACTACCTCTGGTGCCTAATTTTTAGAAATGTGTTTTTGAGTGGACATGTTTGATTGGTCTATGTTGAGTTTTGGTACCTTTTCCTTACACATTCACAAGGCCCACTCACAAAAGTGAGTTACCATTTTTATCAGGAGATCTGGGGGAATACTGGGTCGTAGGACATTTGTGGATCCTGCAGATTCCAGAACTTTCCCTCACAGAGAGGTGAAGAAAATGTGTGTTTGTGGGCACAGTTTGAGGTTTGATAGGGCGTATGGGTATAAAACCTTTGTTAGAACTACACAAATCACCCCAGGGTATCTAGTTTTCAAGAATCTCTGGGTGTGATATATTTTTCTTGGTAGTGGCTAAGTTAGGGCCCAAAATCTGCAGGTACACATGTTGTAAAAATGCAATAGATTCTGGTGGGTAAAGTATGATGTGTCCAGGTCACATTTTGGGTTGTATTGTGTCACAGGTGCTAGGCCCAGCCACATAAGTGCAGTAGCATTTTTTAAGAGAGAGGTATGAAAACCCAAAATACTAGAACATTTGTTAATACCAATTGGATTTTTCAAATATAAAACAGTGTTTTTCAAAATGCGCTCTGAATGACATTAGTGGGGTACCTATGATTTCAGAGATGTACAAATAACCAATGCTCCTAAACTCAGCATGATGTGTACACTCTTTAAATTTTACCAAATGAAGTTCTCCATAGTCATAACATACTGAAAAAGAATTGTAACATGCAGCTCAATTTTTGGTTCTGGGTGCCTCTGGTTCTTGGAGAATGTGAAAACCCTTTATATCACCACAACAAGAGAGGATTAGCAGATGTAACAGTATATTGCTTTTGCAAACTGGCCATTGTGACAAGACGTTACAGATGCAAGCATCATCACAAATGACTGGTTTTTCCCTCTCATTTTAAATATTTTTCAACAGTTGGTTTTTTAAGAAAACCTTGAGATATCTACACAAGTGACCCTTCGCTGATTTCAGCTTTATAGCATCACCTATGAGTTTTACACCAGTTTCCACCACAAACAGGAAGTAGATTGAAAACCAAAAAATTGGAAAAAGAGTCTACCTTTTAGAAAAATGCCAAAACTGTGATTTAAAATGTTTTCTTAGATAAAGGTCTGCATGTTCCAAAAACGTGACTATGGTATTTTTAGCACAGTAAACCTTTTGTTGATGCAATTGTTAGAAAAAAATGGAAATGTTTAAACAGTACACTTTTCCCCATTTTTCTAAAAACAAAATAGCTATATTTTTTCCTAATGACTCAGTTGCATTCTGGTTAATCCACAAATCTGCACTTAGAATCATCATGATACTGGAACAAAAATGACACAAACTGTTGTGGATGCCTCATGTGGTAAATTTACGGCAGCATAAGAGCAAAGTACCCCAAACAGACAAAAAAGGGTACATCACTGGGTGGATGCATCAGCAGGTAAAGCGTTAAAGGTTTATATAACAGAATATATATTGTTGCTTTGTTCTTGTAAAACAATTTCTTGAACCTTTGTGTGGCCATTTTATACTGTTTTAATTACTAAAACATCCCAATGAATAGACTCCTTAAAATGTAATGTTATTGGTCCAGTTAAAGGCACAGCGCCGAAACGTGTCCATATTCTTTTTGCACGAATGGTAGTTAAATAAAAAATTAGAAAATAAGAGATTACCTGCTCAGCTTTTTCTTCATGGTGCCGTGAAATCTTTGCTACATGAAGGCGTAGAGATCGAGAAAATAAAAATACATATATATATATACACGTACATATGTGTGTGTGTGCGTGCATGTGTGTGTGTGTGTATATATATGGAATGTCTCAGTAATTTAAACAGTATCACTTCACTTCAAGGAGCAGAAATGCTGCTGGGTTGCTGAAACACACTAGAAGAACAAGACAACGCTAAAGGAAACAAACAGCTAATTTGAAAGTAAGTTAACTAAATTAAACTTAAACTAAATTAGATTTTAAGAAGAGAAATACACTTATTGTAAGTACTTAATATAGCTTTCTTTTTTAATTTTCCTTAAGTGCAGATAAATAAACATACCCAATCCGAAAAAGAAACATAATTGAAAGGAAAGTCGGATGCATATTTTTAAACTAAACACCACAATCTATATATATAAAAAAGAATGTATGTCCGTCTGTTTGACCTTTATGCATTACTACACCATTCATCCGATCGGCATGAAACTTTGGAAAGTTGTTGAGTACACTCCTGCGAAGGTTTCTGGCAAAAAAAAAGAAAAACAATTGTTAAATATCGGCTCCCCGGCCCCCCCAGAGCCCTCATAATCTTTCCAATACTGAACGTTTACAGTTTAAGGTGCGACTCGCTTTTGCAATGACCATCAACAAAGAACAAGGACAATCGCTGCAAGTGTGTGGACCAGATTTGCAGAATCTGTTCTTCTCACATGGACAACTGTATGTGGCCAGCTCACGCATCGGAAAACCTTCTGATTTATTTGTGTACGCACCAGACGGAAAACAAAAAATACAGTGTATCCACAAGCACTCGAATAAATAAACAGAATTAAAAGAACACTTTAAAATATTTTCCATATTAAAATGAATAAGTTTCAATAAAAATGACACAATGACACAATGTAAATTGAATGTTATCATAACAAGTTTCCTTAAATTTCCTTTCTTCTGAGATCGCAACAACACATGACGGGTAAGTGACAAATAAAAAGTAAGTAAAAAAAAAACGAATTACTCGTTTGAAACTAAAATAAATAATAGTTAACGATAGGAGCTACATTATTTATATACCACATAAATCTAATAATAGGATTTATTCCCAATAGTTTAAAAAAGGAATGTTTCCAAAAATAGGTATCAATGTAGAGAAATGTTTTAGAAAAAGCCAGAAATATAAGCATGCAAAAAAACATAATTTAATATTGTACAGCACACAGATAAATTATCTGACAGAGCCATAAAGCCAAGATCTCAGAAAGGATAATTATCAATAATTTCTCTGGATAAATGTGCAACAATGAAATTACAAACTGTCAGAGAACACACTGAAAATGTACAAACTATTATTCTAATGCCTGATACGAGAGGGCAACTGCAAATAATTAAATTGTTGAAAATGTTAGAGCGCATATTCATCTACCCAACATTTCACAAATTGGAGTAAGAAATGTACAGCAGGAACTCAGTGAAACTAGTACCTGCTCACACAGGCCTACTGGTACCATTTAAAAAAAATATAATCTCCTTTGTTCCAGCTCATGCTATAAGTTATTTTGCCACAATTCTGAATTATAAAAAAAATTCACAGTGAGAACTAGAAAAGTAACCAGGGAAACCCTATTGCACACAAATGATGCTTTCTTGTTATCAATGGTAACTATGAGAGAAGAATAATTGTATATGCTATTGAAAATAGCCTACTAAAATTTATCCAGAGCAACAAATGGAGTATGGCCAGCATGTTCAAAGTAGGCACTCTACAATTCACCTAACTCTGCACGACCCATGTGGAATTCAAAAAACTATGGCTCCAATATCTACACAATTTTATGAAATAAAGAAAGGGCAACATACCAAGAACTATTAAACAAAATAAAATCCCAAACTAACAATTACTACCCAGAAAAAATGATTTTCAACTTTTTGCAAGCAATAATTTCTACCATTTAAAAAATATACCTACATACAGCCTTTCAAGAGTTTTACTATCACTTCAATCAAAGTATCTGGAGACATTTGCAAAAATTGACATTTAATCTAGATTGGTCTGCAAACAATGAATAGGTCAACAAAATTATAATCTCAGTGTGCTAATTTGTGAAACTCAAGTAGCAAAACACTACAACCAATGAATAGAATCACCTCACTATCAAAGACAGGAACAAAAATGTACTCCCACAATGGACTACTTTGAAAAGTTTGGGTCAGCAGCATGTATCGTTCCCATCACAGACACCGACCTAAGTATCATATACTGTAGTCAAATATTTACAACAGTGCCATGGCATGGCAGACAAAAATCAACAATGCAGTGGAAGGGTTGCACAATTCCTCTAAAACTTCCTCCGTTAGAATGGGTGAAACCTACTGATCTGCTTTTTCTGCAGGCAAAACTGAAACACGCAAAGCATTAGAAAATCCAGTGAGTTCAGATTCATATATTAAGATTAATTATTATTATTATTATTATTATTAATAATTATTTTAATGCTCTAAAGAATTAATTAATGTCTGTCCTATGACTTGTTCTAACCTGGGTTTGTAGGCATCTCAAAGATTTAATACCATTCTGCCTGGATCTGTCCATGGCTTGCCAAGGCAGACTTTTGCCAGCATATTCGCTTTCTTCATAGGATCGACTGAGCTAGCTGTTTTTATTAAGATTTTTTACCTTGATATAATAATCTTTAAAAGCCTGTTTTGCTACCTTCCAATTAGTCGTCTTCTGTTAGGCATTCTGAGAAAGAAATTTAGCAAAAGTCCTAAGTGTCTGACTTCTAACTTTGCTTTACATTCTCCGATTTTTATTTTACTAGTTATGTCAAATGCAAACATTTACACTCTGAGATTTGCCTTGAAGGTACCCCAGACCTGGTAAAATTTGCCTTGCTTAGAAAAAAAATCCTTAATGAAATCATTAGTTTCCACCACAAAACTATTGTCTGTCAGATAACATTTATTGAAAATCTACCTTTAGGCAATCTGAAATCTTAGAGGACTCATAACATACAATTCTATAAAGGGGTTGTAAGAAGTCATCCTTTTTGCCCAGTTCACCCCCATTTGTTTACTGTTAGTGATGGTAACTGACACTAACTGTGCACTGGGCTCTGCTCACTAGGCCCAGGGCTAGTGCTCTGATTAAAAAGGTATATGGTAACTAGGCATCATTACAATTGCCAGTGATAGACACCTGTAAGTGCCTAGTATATAATAGGTCAAGGGGGATGGAAATACCTATAAGCCACTAGTATATAATAGGGCACGGGCCCAGTAACTTTCCTGCACTGAAGTGTGCATTGCTGTGTTGCCTGCTGTCATTTCTAAAGACAACAGCTTTGCAGACGTCTTTTAAAAGTAAATATTATGAAAATTTGACTTTGGAATTAAGGGTACTTCCAAATTAGTAATCTACTATTTTTTATCATATAAGTCACCCCTAAGGTCTCCCCTAGATGCTCCAGGGTGGGGTGCCATGTGACTACATGCAGGGGCATCATAAAAGATGTTTTATATGCCCTGGTGAGACTGTAGCTTATTATCTCCATAGGCTATCATTGGAATAGATTATTTAAGTATAACAATTGCTAGGAAGGAGACATTCAATTACTTAAAAGATTTACAATGATACATGCAACAACTTGCAACTGTTGAATTTATCATAACTACTATAGAAAAGAAGTTCTAGAACTTTATTTCCTGTGAGGCAAAATCAAGCCTTGAAGCAGCCTCCTTAGCAGGCTTAATCAAGCTGCTTTGATGAGATGATACATTGCCTGCATAGAGCTGAGGTTATCTGATGGGGGAGCTCTAAAGGTGTAGAGAACGGGTCAGGTCGGGCGCTGGGTAAATCAAACTGGACTTTAAAGAGAGCAGGACAGTAAGGCAGGCCAGCCAGGCCTTTCTGTATCCCCAGCCTGAGGAATGGAATTTGCAGAAGGATTGTTAATGGAAATGAGCCACATCGGTAGTTTGGCTTAGCTAGATCTTACTCCAAAGGAGTTAAAATCTCCATCTTTAATTTTAAAGTGCAGTGCTTTGTGGGACAAGAATATGCCACGCTTTTGATTAATCTGGCATGCTTTTGGGTGCCACCCTGTGATGGAGCAAGGTTTCACTCGTAAAGAGACTTGCTTAGATTCAACCCTCTCTAAATTTAAAACATTTATTGTCTTACTAACAATGCACCACACAACATTTCTAGTATCTAGGGGAAGCTTTTCAATGTGCTTTCTACTAATCGTAACTCGAGTGTCTTAAAATGGCCGCCGCAACACGGGAACTTTTCTGCGCATGCGACAGTCACACTCACTTGACGTGACGTATTCTTAGCTTGGTGGGAAAACGGTGCTCCGGCGCACCAGAACTAAAGATGGCTGCTCAATGTTCTCATGTGCTAACGCTTGCATTGCTGCTTTTGTTAAATTGTTTGTTCTGCTTAATTCGTAATCCTGTAGTTAAAATAAAATAATGGGAATAGAGTAGCGATAAGTGGTATACAGTGTATTCATGTATTCTTCTTCTAAAACTGTTCCTCTTTGACTTTGCTATTAGCTCGTATTTGGACCAATCAAGTACAATGTTGCTCCATCTTGGGTCCCGCAACTGCGCATGTGCTGCGTTCTCAAGAGTCCACAAGCCATGGCATAGAATCTATGCCAACAACAGTCTTCCTGAAGATGCGCCTGGGAAACTCACCACGCGACCTCTCGAGAGGAAGAAACTTTGATACATTGTTCAACATTGTATTTACTATAAGAACATTCATTAATGGGTGGAATAAAATGCATGGGAAAATTAAAGTTATGGGCGGGAAGATATTTTGCATTATTGAATCAAGTGACCTCATAACTGGTATGGTGTGATGACCTCTCCTCGTCTTTTGACCAATCAATTGAGGGAATACACACATTTGCAACATTGTGGGTGGTGCACTGCCCTGGAAAATGGTATAACTAAGGTAGGCTTAGCTAGTTAGTTTATCCAACTTGTCCAAATAGCTGACCTTTCACTGACCCAACGCACTCAATAGGTGATCGAGAGCAGAGGTGCTGGCGGAGCACTCTGTCAGAAGATTCAATAACCCAATCAGCGTTCTGGGAAGGAGTTCGATAACCCAATCGGGGTTCTGTGGGAGAAGGTTCGATAACCAAATATGTTATTGTACTGCTTCCCTTTTCTTACCCTTCCTATGTTTCAATGCTTAAATAAAGTCTCATACTATTTTCACATCATCTTTCCTTGATCATATACTTTCTAATTGAATTTGCTTTTAATCAAATTAGTATGGACTCTGACATTTAAGAATTTACATAGATAAAGTGTTTAAACCTTTCCAGAGTCTGTGGTTATTTTAATGAGTGCAAATGTTTATTTACTACCTATTATTCTAACTTCCTTGATCCCTTAGGACTTTAGGTACCGGTGACAAGGATTGGTAAGATCATTGGTATGGGTCCTAAATGGTTAAAATAATATTCTGGTTTAGCGTAGGTTTACCTGTTAAAAGTGTATATTTTTTATGGGCCCAGGTGGGTATGTGTAAAAACGAGCAGGTTGGCCCGCGCTCTATCAGTATTCTTTTGGTAGCAGCATGATGGTTAGGGTTTAGTTAAGATAGGTAGTTAGTTGCGTATTTATTTTTATTGATTTTATGTATTAACCAAAACCCGTTTGTATTGTTTTGTGTTTGTTTTGGAATCCCCGGGGGCAGAATAGCGGGTGGTAAATGGAAGCCACTTTGCAGTGAGGTCACTTGCCTAAGAAAGTAAATGCATGGTTAGGTAAAACTGGAAGCACTGATTAGGGATTTTCTGTATAAATGTGTGAATAAATGATAGCAAAGGAGTTCGCTGGTGAAACTTTGGCCTTATATCACCTAGAAAAGGTAAGCCTGAGGGAGTAACAGGTTCTCTAATGTTTGTATGAAGAGTAGGCGGAAGGGATCTACTCGTAGTGTATGAAGAGTAAGGGGAAAGGATTTACTCGCAGTGAGAGAAAATATTAATTCCTTTGAATTTAGTCACTTAGGCACAGTGGCAAATGTTTCTATGTTGTTAATTAATGAATATTGCATTTAAAAGTGAAAAGAAATAAGTTCTCGTATTACCTTTCAAAAGAGGGAGTCAGTTGCGGTGCTGCGATGATGTCACCAAGAGCTGCGCTATTATTGGTTGAAACAGCGGGTGTGTACCTGAGGTAATAATTGTAAAGGAGGGGTGAGTGCAGGAGCGCGGGAACTTGTCTCACGAAAAAAGCAGCACAATTATTGGTCGAAATTTGTTTGAATTCAAATCACTGATTGGTTCTTGAGAATAAGAAATGCGCTGGTATTGGTGAAGTATTTAGTAAACAATTGAGTGTAGCTGCATATTAAAATCCTTAGTATATGTGGCATTTAGATCCAACAGTTATAAGAAACAGACCAGATAGGAGGTACTTAGGGTTTGTGCAAGAGCAATACATAAGAGGAAGACCTCATAACATATACGGAGGAGAGAGAAAAATGACGCTTTTTGAGAAAATTAAGAATTTCTTTAAGAATGGTAAAATGATTAAAACAAGAGAAGGGATAATTATTCCACCACCTAATATGCCCACATAATATATGATGGTAGAAAGGGGCTATCATACTTTTGCGTGGTTAGAGAACTGGACAGAGTACACAAAAGATGATGGTGTTTTGGCATTTCCAGAACATGGTACCTTTAATGGTAGAGTTTTGTACAATTTGAGAACACGTATGAATGAATTAGATCCCAGACCTAGATTAACCCAGCACGAAGCATTAGAGGAATATGAGACTGAGGCTTTTGAACGAGATAGATCCAGAAGTGACAGAAATTGGAGTACATTTTATCCCAGATTTCCTAAAGAAACAAGAGATAAACAAATGAAGAAATGGAGACAGTCTATGTTAGTAGAGGGACTATATCCTATATTAACGTTAGAAGAACCGTCAGGAAGTAAGAGTACAGAGAAAACGAGAAATTTAATGAATAGTGGTGAATCAGATGATGGTTACTTGGAGGATTTATTAATGAAAAATCCGCCACAATGAAGAAGCAAATTGAGTTAACCCTAGCACCCTGTTCTTAAAACCACCTTTGGTTCTGCAAGTTGTACATGAAACCTCATTAGAGAAAGTATTACAGGTTAAGGAACGAGAAGCAATAAATAAACAGAGAAATTATTAATTAATTCTGAAAATTTCCCAGTTAAATACTAGTCCTGAAGCCATGACCATTCCGGTACCCATAGGTCCCGTTCTTCCATTATATGAGGAAAAGCAGTCCTGTCCTAAACCTCCCGTTCTGACTACTCCTGTAGTGCAATCTAGAAAGGAACCCTTGATAGTTGATGATCAAGCAAGTGAATGTGAGTCAATGATTTCCCTGATGTATTTACCTACAAGGGAACCGGTGGGTGACTTAATCAGGAAAAACACTCCTGGAAGCTCTAGAGCGGTACGGATGGAAATATCCTCAGGAACAATAAGTGCTAATGTAGTATCCCCAGAAGAAATAGTGAGATGGTCTTGAGAAATAGAAAAGCCATCATTACAGCCAAAGGTATTGGATATTTTTAAATTAAGAGTTGAATTAGAAGAAATGATTGCTGGAAATGTGGGATTGGACAGGTTAAACACTTTCAGTGAAGAAGAATTGTTGTTTATATGTCGAAGTATCACTCGAAATACAAAAACATTTCATGAAAAGTTAATGAGTTTGGCTTCTAAAGTGTTACAGAAACCTTACAGAGCCGAATTTACTGATAAAGATTTAAAAAACATGACTGTGTCAGGACGTAAATTGCTAATTAAAGAATTATTGTCATTGTTACAAAAATGGGGTGAATTAGACTAATGGAAAGCAAGACGGATAAAGAAAAAGGAGGAAGCCCAGGGAAAAAAGCACTGCATCTGAATATTTAGTAAAAGAACCAGGAAAAGTGGAAAGGTTGTACCCAATGAGAGAAGTGCCCGGAGGAGGTTATGTGAATGTCCCATGGTCCCAACAGGATATTTTATAATTCACAAATGATTTCCCAAAACTCAGAGAGAAACCTGTAGAATGGTACAGACAAGTCAACAGATTTGTAAAAGTTTCAAAGGTGCTGTTAAAGGATTTAGACGGGTTGTTTTACATTGTAGTACCCGCAGATTTATGGACAGAATGTAAAATTAATATTGATTTGCCCAGTGACGAATATCCCAGAGACCCAAAGACAGGAGCACCATCAGATGACGTGATGAAAAAGTATCATCAAGTCATAACTTTCAGAAAGGAAAAGTACCCCCGAAAGAAACAGATTGGACAAGAATAGACAGAACTACCCAAATTAAAGATGAATCAGTACATGTATATTATGAACGCCTTTTACAGGTATTCAAGCAGTACAGTGGTTTGGAAAGCATTGATACAAAAGATATGACACATTTTATTTATCAGTTTGTGTCAGGGTTAAAGCGAGAAATTTCGCAAATGATTAAGGATCATAAAACCTGATTGCAGGCCAAGCCGGTAGATGAAATACTTAAATATGCTAAATATTGTGGGGATGAAATTGACAATAAACGAAAGAATTTAGAAGAAAAAGTAATGTGGGCACAGGTAAAATTAGCAGAGCAACAGTAACTCCAGTTAAATCAATTGAAAAATAATCAGAATCAAGGATATTGAAATGGGGGTAAATCGAGAGGTATAATGAACGGAGAGAAGGCCAAGAAAGAGTTTCCTTGTCATGGGTGCGGAAAAATGGAGCATTGGAGGAACGAGTGTAAGGCTGTATTGAATAACAATGTGCAAAAGAACAATTTGAATCCACAGACTCAGAATGGGGTGTCAAGGAAGCCACAGCACGAAACAACAACAAGAGCAGACCAGGTCTTGGAATGGTGTGTCACTATGACACTAAAAATAGTGACACACCATTCCAAGACCTGGTCTGCTCTTGTTGTTGTTTCGTACTTGAGTAAGGGAATGAGTTGACAGGTCTATAAATATTCCCTTTGACCCTCCCCCCAATTGTGTTTTTTGAAGGAAGCCACAGCAACAGGTAATACAGAACCAGTTACCACTTGCACCTTTGCCAGATTCTAGGAGCCAAGCAAATTACAAAGTGGATACCACAAACTGGGAGGGAAGTGGTAGGAGAGACGCAGTGACATCACAATTTCTTTAGAGTGGCTCATTTTTTTAGGAAGATAGCTACTGATGGTGCCTGAGAGGGGAGGACGAGGAGTGCGTGCTTGTCACATCCTTGCTGGTAGATCAGTCGGATCCATACATTGAGGGAAAAGTTGTTGGAAATGATGTTACCTTTTTGTTGGATACTGGCGCTACCCGTTCTACTGTGAGAACAGCAGAAGTTCCAAACCTACCCCTCTCGGGAGAAGCGATCCAAGTAGTGGGTGTTTCTAATAAACAAATGAGTACCCCTGTTACAGAACCTATGGAAATCAGAATAGGTAATTTTAAAGAAATGCAAAAGTTTGTAGTGTGTGACTACAGTCCAGTGAATCTATTAGGTAGGGACTTACTGTGTAAAATGAATTTCACAATCTTTTGTACCCCAAGTGGTGTTGAAATTCAAACCTCAGACGAAGATGGAGTTTATAAATTAATGTTAGCCAAGCAAGAAACTGAAAATAAAAAGATGATAGTGGAAGATCTACCAAAAGAATTACAGCATACAGTGAATCCTGAAGTGTGTGAATTCACTGGAAAGGATGAAGGGTGTAATGGTAAATGTGGATCCAATAAAAGTGACAGTGAAAGAAGGTGCAGTTTACCCAAATATTTGAAAATACAAAATGCGCCCAGAAATAAAAGCAGGTGTTGCAGCAGAAATAAAGCGATTGGTTGAGCAAGGCATTTTACAAGAAGTCATGACCAATCCATGTAATTCACCTCTAATTGGCATAAAGAAACCAAGCGGATAATATGGGGTCGTACAAGACTTCCGCAAGGTTAATAAAATTGTTGTCCCATGTTGTCCAGTTTTGCCAAATCCTGCAGTGATCCTGTATCAGATACTGTGGGGAGTCGGATGGTTCACGGTAATTGATTTTTGACATGCATTTTTCTCCATACCATCACATCCAGATAGCAAATATATTTTCTCGTTCAAATTCGATGACCATGTTTATGTTTGGAATCGTGTTCCTCAGGGGTACACAGAAAGTCCATCAATTTTCAATCAGATATTGAAAACATTTCTTGAATCTTTAGTCCTGCCCGTACAGTCTGTCCTGGTGCAATACATAGATGACCTGTTGGTGGCGTCTAAAACTCGAAATGACTGTGTAATTGATACCATTGCATTGCTGAATCATTTGGCTGAAGGAGGACATAAAGTGTCACCTGAAAAGTTACAATTCTGTACCACATCGGTAAAGTATCTGGGACAACAGATAGAAAGAGGTGTGAGAAGGGTTACCTCTTAAAGAATCAAAATGATCAGAAACATGAATCTACCTCAAAAATAGAAAGAAATCAGAATGTTTCTTGGAGTTGTAGGTTACTGCAGGCAGTGGATTGTGGGATTTGCAGTCCTAGCTAAACCCCTGATGAAAACAAAGAGTGAGAGACCCAGTAGAGTAGGATGACAAAAGCATGACTGCCTTCTTGAACCTGCGATACTGTCTTTGCTCAGCTCCAGCATTAGGGATGTCTGATTATTCAAAGAAATTTGTATTGTTCTGTAATGCACTGGACAATTGTGCATTGTCTGTTCTGACCCAAACTCATGATTTAAAGAGACCTCCTGTGGCATATTTTTCATCCACACTAGATCCAGTGGCATCTGCATTGCCAGGATGTCTGAAAGCAGTAGCTGCAACCTGCATGAGTCTTGAGCAAAGTTAATCAATCATTATGGGACACCCTGTAATTGTGTATGTCCCACACTCTGTGGTGATTCTGTTAACCAGAACGCGTACTCAGTATTTGACTCCTAGTTGGCTGACTAAGTATGAGCGATTACTTCTAGGTGCAAGAAATGTCACCATTTCCAGATGTACTGTCTTAAATCCAGCCTCACTGTTACCTGATTCACACTTTGAAGAGGTGAAAGGGGAAGTTGAGCATGATTGCATTAACCTCAAAGAATACAGTACTAAGTCCCGTCCAGACATAAGAGAAGAGCCATTGTTAAATTCAGAATATGAGCTATTTGTGGATGGCCCATGTATGAGACATGAGGAAGGAGGATTAAGTGCTGCATTTGCTGTGTGTACTTTGTGGGATCCAGTTGAAGCATCCTACTTACCTGGAGTCAAGTTTGCACAAGTAGCTGAATTAGTTACATTAGCAAGAGCCTACAAATTCGGGAAAAAGTGGAAAGTAACCAAAGCTGCCAACTTTGGATGCAAAGGGAGTTTCTGGCTTCTTCGGGTACTCCTATTAAAAATGGACATTATGTAAAAGACTTGTTGGAAGCAATTCAATTGCCAAAAAAAGTGGCTGCGGTCAAGTGTGCTGCTCACCAATCTGGAAATGACAAAGTGAAGGATTGTGCCAAACATAAGATGGCAATAAATAAAAAAAACGATGCATATGGAAACAGCTGCCAAATTATGTTGCTTGAAAGAGTGAAGACATGGGAAGAAGTGAGAGATTTGCAAAATGAGGCAGAAATAAAGGAAAAGGAAGAGTGGGAGAAAATAAGATGTCGGAGAAGGGTTGAGGATAGTGTTATTGTTTACCTTGATGGGAGACCTGTGTTACCAAATTGTATGCTTGCTCCTATGGCTAGGATGTATCATGGAAGTTCACACATAGGTAGGGATGCGATGAATTGATTGTTCAGACAGAGTTGGTTCAATGCGAGATTCAGGAATGTAGCAGAGAGTCTTTTCCAGAGGTACATAACCAGCCAACAAATGAATCCTGGTAAGAGAACTGTAGAATTGCCATGAAAGATTGGAAAGGCTGAAGGTCCCTTCATACGACTCCAGATTGATTTCATCTAGTGACCCCCTTGCCGAGGACTGAAGTGCGTCCTTGTCATGCCTGTTTTCAAAATGGGTGAAAGCCTACCCTACCCGTAGGAATGATAGCATCACTGTAGCTAAACTACTACTGAGGGAACTCATACCACGTTTCAGTTTTCCAGTAACAATTGAGTCAGACTGAGGGTCTCATTTTAATAACGAAATAATTTGTCTGAACTGTGAGGCATTCCAAATTGAGCAAAGGCTGCACTGTGCATACCGCCCAGAGGCTTCTGGAGTGGTAGAACAACTGAATGGCACAATTAAGTCATGATTGGGAAAGATGTATGAATCTACCTGATGAGAGTAGCCTGATGTTTACCTCTTGTTCTGATGGGGCTCAGAAGCATCCCAGACAGAAATACAGGCTTGAGTCCCCTTGAAATACTCATGGGAAGAGCGATGAGGTAAGCATGGGTACCAGGACACAAGCTGATAAATATATCTGATGATTTAGTACTCGAGTACTGCAAAGCACTGGCTGACAAGTTCGTTCCATCTATCACCAGGTTGGGGAAGACGCTGTCACCAGACAATCTGAAGGTTGTGCAGCTGAGTGGTCTTAAGAAGTTGATCCCGAAGTAGTTGATGAAGAGCAACCGAGCACCAGTCAGGATGAATGGATTCCAGTAGTCGACATACCTGCAGAAATTGTGAGAACCAGAAGTCTAACCTATCTAGATAGACAGAGTGATAGTGAGGACGAGTCAGGAATAGAAGAATGCACTCAGATTACAGAAATCCAAGTCAATAGTAATTCTGAGGAGGACCAGATAAGGAAATATCGGTGTACTCCGACATTTGAAACTCCAGCCAGAACTCCAGAGTCTGAGGAGGGAAAGGTAGGTATTAGGGGGAAAGCTCAGGCAAAAGACAATCAAGAAATCCAAAGACCTGAGTAGGACCAGATAGGTGTAGAAAAGTGTGTTTAGGAAAAAGAAGGCGAGCAAAGTAAAACTCAAAGTCAAAGTAAAATACAGCAAAATCCTGAACAAGGCCAGATTAGTATCCATTTATTATATCAAGAACAGTGGTTCCAGTGGTATAATCAAAATGATACGAATTAATTATATTGCTCAATGGCGATATACTTTACTGCTGAGGATTGACAATCCTCAGCAGTAAAGTATATCGCCATTGAGCAATATAATTAATTTGTATCATTTTGATTATACCACTGGAACCACTGTTCTTGATATAATTGTTGGCCCTGGTTCCTTTGTGAGTAGGGTTTCCCTTGTTTTTCGTTAAAGACAGATTAGTATCCAGGCAGAAGAAGCTAAATTAAGCCCTGGACCAAGTTGGATAGAGAGGAATGCAGAAGTTGACGAAGAACAAGTAGTGCCACAACTGAATGAAAATAAAAGAGCATCTGAAGAAAGTCAAAGCACAGTGCCAGCTAAAAGACTTGTCAAAAGATTGAAATTTAACCTTAAAACAATAAATGAAGAACCAGAGCAAGTAAATGAAATATCAAGCCAAGCTGGACCATCCACAGAGCAACCCAGAAGGAAAATTCCAAGTTTTAAAAGACTGAATAACAAGTTCAAAGGACCTGAGTGGATGTTCGTCATACTCGAAGATGTCGAAAATCTAGAACTGAGTGATGACAAACTGATTGTTGATCAGACTGACGAAGAAGTGAGACCAACTTGAGGAAAAAATTCACAGGTTAAAGTCTGTGGAAAAGTTACAAAGAGAGGATAAAGTCTCCTTAGTCAGAAATGGCTGTTTATAATGTTTAATTGTTGGCCCTGGTTCCTTTGTGAGTAGGGTTTCCCTTGTTTTTTGTTAAAGCAGATTAGTATCCAGGCAGAAGAAGCTAAATTAAGCCCTGGACCAAGTTGGATAGAGAGGAATGCAGAAGTTGACGAAGAACAAGTAGTGCCACAACTGAATGAAAATAAAAGAGCATCTGAAGAAAGTCAAAGCACAGTGCCAGCTAAAAGACTTGTCAAAAGATTGAAATTTAACCTTAAAACAATAAATGAAGAACCAGAGCAAGTAAATGAAATATCAAGCCAAGCTGGACCATCCACAGAGCAACCCAGAAGGAAAATTCCAAGTTTTAAAAGACTGAATAACAAGTTCAAAGGACCTGAGTGGACGTTCGTCATACTCGAAGATGTCGAAAATCTAGAACTGAGTGATGACAAACTGATTGTTGATCAGACTGACGAAGAAGTGAGACCAACTTGAGGAAAAAATTCACAGGTTAAAGTCTGTGGAAAAGTTACAAAGAGAGGATAAAGTCTCCTTAGTCAGAAATGGCTGTTTATAATGTTAACGGATAACCGAAAAGAAATTGTGTAAAGACATGTTGCAGAGTATGCACATGTAGTATATTACTAATAGTTATAGTATGGTTTGGATTTAAATTAGCTATACCTTACTTTATGAGCAAAGAAATACAGAATAACACTAATATACCTGAGCAAGTAGATTCACCTGAGAAAGTAGATACACATACACATGAGAAAGCAGTTAGTCTTAAGCAACCTGGAGTAGGTTTAGAGGCACCAGATGAGGGAGATTTAAATTATACAAGAGGTAGAAATAGAACTCATTCAAATGTATTTGCTAATTTGTTTGTACATTATGTAGAAGCTATGGAAATCAGCGATTGCTATGCGTGCATGAAGTTGCCCACATCAGTAGCTGAAGGGGTCACTTACTATCACTTACCTCTTACCTATGGTATTTCATGTAGCATTTTAGCTAGTTTATTTTATAGAACTGGAAAATTACAATATTAATATTCTAATTTTGATGTAGTCTTTTCCAAAGTTCCTTTACGTAGAAATTTGAATCGTATTTCTAGTACTAGAGACCCTACACACTTTATGGGAGATTATTTTCTAACAGTAGGATCAATAGTAGATATAGCTGAAGCACATAAAAAAATCTAAAATGCATATTACAAGAGAAGAGAAAGAAAATATATTTTTAGATTTATTCAAGAAAAGGAGACAGGATTTCCATAAGAAAGCATCTGATCATAAACAAAAGATTCCTAAGTGGGCTGAAAATAAAGAGTTTACCTCTAATGGCAAGACTTGCTATGTTGCTGGATTTCGAAAAGAAAGGGGAACTCTGTCTCCATAGAGAGAAAAAAGATTATTATAACAATATATTCATTGGTTCCAGTGAATGCGAACATAATTTCAAACTTATTGGGGGTTGGGGTTTCTAAGATGGAACTGAACCAGTTTATCCTGGAATCTATTAAATTTGTGGGAATAAAGACTATTTTAAATTGCCTGATCATTGGTATGGGAGTTGCTATTTTGGAATAGTATTCCGAAAGGTGTACCATGTAGAGAAAATCACTGGAAGCAGTGAAGAAACTAATGGATTAACTTTTAGTAAAAGAGCATTATTTGCTGAAATTGTAGGTGACATATTTAGTGCAATAATACCTTCAGTGGGAGTGGTTCTGAACACTCAAAGAATTTGCAAATTGTCAACAGTGGTGGATCCCTTATTGACTGACACTGCTAGTGGATTTCTAATGATCCATACCGAACTAGTTGTGGTAAGATCAATGGTTTTACAAAATCAACTTGCTCTTGATATATTATTGGCAAAAGAGGGCGGAGTCTGTAGAATGTTGAAGATGCAAAATTGTTGCACTTACATTCCAGACGAAAGTGTTGAAATTGAGAAATATGCAAGAAATATTACACATCTGAGAGAGGTTGAGTGCATGGAAGAGACTAATTAGTGGTCTCTCTTCAAAAGGTAGTTGGTTTTCTAACGTAGGAAAAAGTTTTGTAGGTAGAATACTGATGCCAATGGTGAGAGTAGCCCTACTGATTTTAGGGATAATAATTTGTTGCAAATGTCTCAAACATAAGAAGACATATATAGTAAATAAGAAAGGGAAGAAAAGAAACTTCAGTGAAATTGAACTTGAAGAATTAAATGGGGATTTCAATCAAAAATATTTTATTCGGTTTACATAATAGAAAGCCATAAAAGGTTGCAAATCCGCATAAAAATATACAAAGCACATATATACATATCTAAACATACTACACAGATAGCTAAATTTATATATATTTTTTAAAAATATGTGAGGATATGGACACATCATCATCAAGGTTTAAAAAGGTTACTACATAGGCAGATAAAATACAGCAGCCAACTTTTAAGGTTCCAAACTGTTTCTGTACCTTAGAGAATATTTCAGAAAACCAACCACAAATGGTATACATTCTGGCTTTAATAGTTGTAAAAAATAGAGAGCTGGGCGGACCTGTGTAAAATGTAACTTTTTTAAAAATGATTTTCAAAAGAACCTCCGGGGGGCTTCTTAAAGGCTACAGAAAAACATGAAGTGCTGCAAGTCCTGTGGAGACACTCCGTAGCAGCCACAGGGTGCCAGCACTTGTCCTTTATGGCACCCCTTCTGGACAGCAAGTAAAAGATGGAAATAATCCATTCGAAACCTGATAGGTAAAAACCTCTCGTGAACCGAAAAAGGCCTAGAAAGATATGGCTCCATGTCTGGGGTAGATTTGAGCATCACGTATTTATGGACGTTAGTTTTTGACAATTCCATCCCATCTCTATTTAGTTTTTTTTGCAAAATAAAAGATTGCTTCACGAAGGCCACATCTGCTCTAGTAATACAATCAGGTCTTTAAAAAAGGTCCAGACGCCCCAGCTCTCCAAAACAGCCCTTTAAGTATTTTAACCACGGAATATCAATCATGTGGTCCAGGCTCAAAATTTCTTTCAATAGCTCTTGAGTAAGGCCGAGATCTTCATTCAGCTAGCAATTGAGCCAGAAAAGCAATGGTCGCATAGCCAAAATATCACAACTGAATGTTAACCCAGGCTCTTCATGAACTATTAAGTTTGAATTTCCTTTAGTTACCCCCAGCAATTGGTTAAAAAAATTATTTTCTGCCACCTGGATACCCTCCAATGCTGCCTATCGCCACAATTCCCTACCATAGCTGGCAATCGCTACACTCTTTGTCCGATACATTTTCAGCATAGCCGCTATCGGGCGCTTTCCCATTTTTGCAGCCAAATTAAAAATCGCTGCGTTAGTCCTTGACACCTCCCCCCTTCTCCTCCGAACTAGAGGACCCCAATCCAGGTGGTCATCCAATAAAACACCCAGATAGGAGAAAGTTGATGTTATAGGCACTTTTTCTGCGTTCACCTTAAAGGTGTACTGCCTCTTGGGACGTAACCCGACTTGCATTGCATAGGATTTTAAATTATTTATGGCCAGGTCTCGTTCGGCCATAAAACTATGGAAGGTGTCGAGCAGAGTCTGTAGACTTCTTGGAGTACGTGCTAGGAGAACCGCATCATCTGCATAAAGCAAGAAGGGCCGTCCCCTACGTCCCATATATGGGAAGTCAGCCCCTGTTTCTATCAAGGTCTTATCATTGGTCATTAGTCATTGATATAAAGATTAAAAAGAAAGGGGGCTAGAATGCACCCCTGCCGTACACCCCTTTCAGTGCTGAAATCCCTAGAGATCCTCAGATCCTGAGCTAATCTGATGTTGGCCTTGGTATCCCTGTGCAAATTCATCAGAAAGTCCACCAGGTTAGCCTCCACCCCTATGGCCTTCATGGACTGCCACATCTTCCCCCGATTGACACAGTCAAAAGAGGAGGAAAGATCCATGAAGGCCATGTAAATTGTCCCCTGGCGGGCAACAGTGTACTTTCCGAGGATCAGATAGAGGTTAAGGCATTGAGTCAAGGTAGAGTGACCTGGGCGAAACCCGTACTGAATATCAGAGAGAATCTTATTTTCTTCCATCCAGGCCTCCAATCTATTTAATACGACTCCACCTACAACCTTAACCACAGAGTCGATGAGGGAGATCGGTCTATAATTCATTGTGCTGTTACGATCACCCTTTTTAAACACAGGTACGATTGTGGAGATACCCCATGACTCCGGACACCCTCCCTTCGCCGCTGCATTAAGCACCGCCACCAAAATCGATGCCCAAAGAGAGGAATTAGATTTAAAGAGGTCTGATGGAATACCGTCCCGGCCAGGCGCCTTATTACACGATAATAGACTGGCAATACCTTCCTCCACTTTTCTCTGGGTAAATACAACTGTATCAATATTCTGGATTCTCGCTTGCAGTCGAGGTAAGGTTGAGGCTCTCTTAAAAATACAACTGAAGTGGGACACCCCTTCCTCTTCCGTTATATTAGGGCCCAGATCCTCTGCTCTGTCCCTTTCAAAAAGAGGTTCATTAAAAATACTCCAAAATCTAGCACTGCTGCATAATGTAGATGGATCTAATAATTCCCGCCAAGTGGCCTCCTTCAATTCCGTCTTACGGTTTGCCAATATCTTTTTATTGTTAAGATGGAGAACACAAATCTAAGATTGATCCCTAGGATTCGCTTTCAATGTGGCCTTTAGCACTCTTGCAGCTTTGGAACATAATGGATTAAACCATTTGGGGTGACCAATCGACCTTCTTAGTGCCGGGACAGATAATAATGCCCCCACCTTGGAGACAATCCCTTTAAGAATGCCCTTAGCAGGCGAGTCAGGTTCCACACAATAAGTAAATTCTGCAGCACAAGATTCATGAGCCTTTTCATAAAAAAGGGATGGGGATACTTGGGACCATTTAAGGTTATGCCTACCATCAGTAGGCTTCAGTGTACCCGGTGCTACCACCCTGGACTGACTTTTCAGTATACTATCCCCCAGGTGCACACACACAGGATTGTGATCACTGAATGCACTCCCCATTATTATATATCCCAGTAAAAAGGACTGAATGCTTGCAGAGATCAGAATATGATCTATGAAAGACCCATTACTACGACCTTTAAAGGACGGAACCATCTGATTACTGGATGGTACTGCAAAAGACATGGAGGAGAACAGATGATGTTCATTAAGCAGATCGTTGAGTGTATCTCCCTGTATTGAGTGCTCAAAATGGAGGCCCTGGATCCTTGCACAGCCCAAATCACCCATACTAGTGGTTTCCGGATCACCACACGGGGGAACATTAAAGTCTCCTGATATCATAAGACTGTTTCTAAAGAAGCCGCAATACTGCTTGACAAAGCTATTCAGCTGAGCTATCTTACAAACCCCCTCTCTGTACACTCTATTATAAAAATTAATCAGATACTGACTAAAGTTTCCATGCCTTAAAACAATCGCTTCAAAATCACTATGAGCAGAGGAGATATCCTTAATCTTACAGGTCAGGGACAAAGACCTAAAAATAACAAGACCATCCCTTGCTCTTCCACTGACTGCTGGGGAGGAAGGGACAAAAAAAGCTTTATACCCCTCTAATAATAGGTTACAGTTCACCATCCAAGTCTCCTGGAGGGAGACAAATCACAGAGAAATGCCTGATGAACTGCTCCCATAATGGGTCTATATTCTTCTTTGCTAGCCCAGCAATATTCCAAGACAGAACATTATAGTCCTCTATCTTGGATTGATCCACAGATGGTACAATGGGTAAATCCTCCAATACCACAGGGATACGTAATTCTAACTGCGACTGAACGGTTAGCCCTGCACCGGTTAAAGTCTCCAATGACTCAGCGATAGATAACTCTGATAGCGTTTGAACTGGAAACCTTGTACCGGGAAAAACAGGGTCAGCAGACACAGGTAACCAGACTATTGAATCTAGGCGCTCTGAACTATTACTCAGTCAATCGCAGTCATTCAACCCAGAAAGAACTGCAAATCTTTTTGGGTCCTGTGCGCTAGAAGAGAGATGACAGTCACCCGAGAAATTATACCTTTCGGCCAAAGGGTGAAAAAATCTGCCCCTAGTCGTCTCCACCGATTTCTGAAGCAACGTATAACGCGCTTAATTCAAATTAGCCTGTTTTGGGTTTTCCGCCTTATAAAAATGTCCCAAGGGCAGTATCTGAATGCCTTAACCCCTATTTGCCAAACCAGCATTGACCTTCCAAATAATTCTCCCTACGGGCAGTGGGTTGTTAAAATTCACCAAAATACAGTCACCCTCCCTTGATTACCTAGAATTTCCCAACCAGGCAACACGATGAACCATGATAATGGCGCGTTCAATCGCTGGACCAACGTCAGTATTGCTGGACATCCAGTGAGTAACCTTATTTATAAGTTGGAAAAAGTCCTCCTTTGATCCAATGGGGAGAGTTGGCACGTTCCCTAAGATAACCAACTTGATTGCGGTGGAAGATCGGTAACTGCTAAATTCTGCTGTACGTCATTGGAATATCCCTGCGCCATGCCCCCGTTCTTTCCCACAGCACTAGGAGCTGGACCGGGTTGCTTTACCGCCTGAGCCCCATTTAACATCAAACAATAAGGAGCCTTGTCACAAAACTCCCCTGAACTGCTAGAAATCATATCTACAGCAGGCTACGCCCTATTATTTGGAGGACAAGAGGCTCCAGACGTCCCCTATATGTGTACCTTGGCTGGTGCATTTTTTAATTCAGAAGGGGCTGACACAGAACAGCTTCGAGATTGAAAGGATTGTAAATTTTTATGCTGGTCTGCTATACTTTGCTCAATGTTATCCAACTGAACCATAATTTGGCGTCATTTCTCTTCCAGCATACTGCACAGGGTGGATTTAAACCCTTCCATTAGTGGGAGGTCAGCCGCAGCGGTGACTACTGGCAAAGGTGCCCTAATATCTGGTGCTGGTATTAACAATGCATTAGATTTAATCTTTTTTGCTTGAGTGCCTATTGCTTTACCTTTTCTCTTCGTGCTACCATAGGATTGGGCTCCCCCCCAATTGATGCAGCGGATTAAGGTCGCCGGATGCCTCGATGTGAGTGGTAGAAGTCGACCCTCCTTACCCACCCTTTCTTCTGATAGCTGCGGGGACAGCCCCCTGCCTATTTGCAACAATTACAACAGGAGACGGGGGCATAGCTGTAACATCCTGCTGTAACTCCAATACGGAAAGAGCACATCCGTATCTTGAGTAACCCTACCCAACCCCTGTGTAAGTATGGTGCTTCCAGCCTCATCAGAACAATCTTTTGAGTAATTACTAATCCCACCCAAGAGAGATAAAAGGCCGCTAGTTGGGGATCTGGATAATCGTCTGTTTACCATCTTGATCTCCCTGTCTATCACTGTAGCAGCTCTAGATAAGAAGGCATCCATAGAAGTTACAGTTGCTCTTGCAGTGCCTCAAGCCCCATCTGAGTCTTACGCCTCCCCATAACGGATGAACTAGATTAATAGCCCAAACTTGCCTTAAACAAATACAGTCTCAATAAATAAATATCCTGCAAAACATTTTACATTGGGCTCCCCTCAATAGGCAATCGAGAGCAGAGGTGCTGGCGGAGCACTCTATCAGAAGATTCGATAACCAAATCGGGGTTCTGGGAAGGAGTTTGATAACCCAATCGGGGTCCGACTGTTAGCTGCAGAGAGGGTTGCGACGCTGGCATTACAATTTAGCTGTGGGTGCCAGTCCTGACCTACGGTGGTCTTGTCCTGATCCAATTTGGTCCGTAATTATCCTGATTCTGGTCTGCACCTATCCTGTCCTGTTGGCACCTGAACTATCGGGAGTCCTGTCCTTTATCCCAGCCCGTGTCCAGTGTTGGTCTTAAAACCATTCTAGGTAAATATAAAGTTATGTGGGTATGTTATTGGACTGTTTCCCTTTTCTTACCCTTCCTATGTTTCATTGCTTAAAGAAAGTCTCTTAATATTTTCACATCATCTTTCCTTGATCATATACTTTCTAATTGAATTTGCTTTTATTATTATTATTATTATGGAAGTTTGTAAAGCGCCTGGTTACGCGCACCGGCGTGTCCCCGCGCTAGAGTGAGAGAATATGAGGAGGCCAGACAGGAATAGGTTACACAAGTATTGACCGGAACAAGTGAGTTTTGAGAGCTCTTCGGAACTTAGCCTCAGAGGATTCTAGACGCAGCTCTAACGGAAGCATGTTCCAACTCTTGGCTGCAAGGTGCCTGAAAGATCTGCTCCCATGCGCGCTTTGTTAATTTTGGGGATAGCTACCAAGCCAGTGCCAGTGGATCTAAGCATCCGCCTAGGTCTGTATGGTGTAATAAGGCTTAGTAAGGGACCGGGCGCCTTTCCCCCGATGATGCTGTGACACGTGCATAACGCCTTAAAAGTGATCCTTTCCCTAACTGGGAGCCCGTGGAAAGCCTCCAAGGCCGCTTTGGAGGCCGTTCTTCTCGGGAGCCTCAGCACCAGTCGGGCTGCGGCGTTCTGTAGCGCCTGGAGGTGATTCAGACCTCTGACCGTGGTCCCCAGACAAAGGAGGTTCGAGTAATCTAAACGCGAGGTCACAAGGGCGTGCACCAGCATTCGCCGAGCACCAACGGGGAGCAGGTCCAAAATCTTCCGCAGGCTCTTAAGTATTCCAAAGCACACCCCAACCACTCGATCAATCTGGGGAGTGAATGATAGGTCAGAGTCAAACATCACCCGAGGATTTTGGCCTGCTGACATGGCACAGGAGTGGTGCCTAGGCATGCTGGCCACCACGCCGAGGACCACACACCCGGACCACTCCCCACCACGAGGACCAGTTGACAACCAGGATGCAAGCTCCTGCATGCAAGCACTGAAGCTAGATGCCGCAACATCGGGCGCCCGTGACAGCGAGATGACCAGCTGTGTGTCATCCGCATATGACACTATTTGCATGACATGGCTTTCCACAATTTTGGCTACGGGGGACACATAGAGATTAAACAGGGTTGGGCTCAGGGCAGAGCCCTGTGGTACCCCTTGATCCAAATTGAACATACAAGAGTAATGTTCCCCCTGTCTAACCTGAAAGCCCCTATTGGACAGAAAGGATTGGATCCACGTCAGTGCTGCCCCTGTAACTCCGCCCTTGTTCAGACACTGTAGCATGGTGAAATGTGCTACAGTGCCCAACGCTGCGCTTAGGTCGAGTAGAATGAGGGCCATCATCTGCCCCTCATCTACCCCTTGCCTTATGGTCTCAGTGGCCATAAGCAGCGCTGACTCAGTGGAGTGCTGTGAGCGAAAGCCAAACTGAGTTGGATGGAGCAAATTGGCCTCCTCCACATAAGCCATCAGCTGAAGATTGGCCACCTTTTCCGCCACATTGGCCAGATAGGGGAGGAGAGAAATAGGGCGAAGATTGTCTAACCTTTCACAACTTAGATTAGGCTTTTTTTGGAGCGGGAGTACCACTGCTTGCTTCCATCTTTCAGGTACTGTATGAGTTTTGAACGATAGATCCAGAACATCCCTAATATAGGGCTCTAGGATCTCGATACTCCCCGCGAGAAGTTTTGGCGAAGCTGGATCGTGAGGGGATCCTGACTTGATGGAGCAGCATATCTGTCGTAGGCCGTCAGGGGGTGAGGTGAAAAAGTTCTCCAGCCTATTATCACCCACAACATCCTGTTCAATCGCTTTAAAATCCAATCCCTTTCTGTTTCCTCCTGAGAAAGCGGAGTAGATGGTGGCCACTTTTTCTGAGAAAAAAGCTGCAATGCGGTTATATGATTCCTCTGAGACACTAGATGGGTCAACAGGTGAACCACAGAAAGAGATTTCTTTATAAATCTTAAATAACTCCTTCGTGGAGTTTTTAGCTTCCCCTATTCTGCCTGAAAAATAAGTTGCTTTGGAACGCCTGATTAAGCTATGATAGTCTCTCTTGTTTAGCTTGATCAAGATAGGCCACCCTCCACTGCATTTCGAGTTGTTTACACTCCGCCTTAGCTAGGCAGAGCTCATCGCTGAACCAGGGGGCGGATTTCTGCGGTCTGCTACAGGGATTCTTGGGACATAGGGGAGCTATGTCATCCAGGGCATCATTAATGCGACCTTCCAGTCTATCGGATGCGGAGTCAGCATCCTGACCTCCCGGTCTGCCACCTTTAATCAACGCAGTATCAAACTTGTCTTTGGAAAAAGCAGCCCATTTAAGACTCGAGTATTTCAAATTAGTTCGCTCTTGGCTGTTACCTGCCGGGACACTCATAACAAAAGGCACTAAAAAGTGATCGGACCAGGGAATTGGTATGGGGGTTTTAACTTCAATTTCATCCCAGTAGGAAAAAATAGGGTCCAATAGGTGCCCCTCTTGATGGGTAAGGGCCTGAGATCTAATATGGAGCTGGAGACAGTGTAGTTCGTGGCAGAAGTCAGTGGCTCCCTTGTCCGATGAGTCATCCAAATGGATGTTAAGGTCACCTAATAGCAAAAACGTATCCCTACGTAGGGCTGCTTCCGTTATACCTTCTATCAAGCTGGTAGTAAAGCGAGTGAATGGACCTGGAAAATGATAGACCAATCAAATTAGTATGGACTCTGACATTAAAAATCTTAGATTTATGAGTGCAAATGTTTATTTACTACCTATTATTCTAACTCCCTTGATCCCTTAGGACTTCAGGGACCGTTGACAAGGATTGGTAAGGTCAATGGTATAGGTCCTAAATGGTTAAAATAGTATTCTGATTTAACATAGGTTTACCTGTCAAAAGTATGTATTTTTTATGGGCCCAGGTGAGTATGTGTAAAAACAAGCAGGTTGGCCCGCACTCTATCACCTGCACCTCATTGGACAGGGGTGTCCCTCTACTGGTCACCCAGATCCTTGAGTAAATAAGTGACAGCTGCATAGCAACTCATATTTTTCTGCCTGAAACTACAAGAAAAAGGACTGCCTTGCTGAAACCCTGGTCTGCACCACACTGCATTACTTCCTGAAGGACTGCTCCTCTTGGACACTTGGAACTACAGCCCTGATCATTTTCCCTTGCCTCAAAAAGTATTAAGGAGCTGACTCCTTGAAAACAACAGGTTAACAGAGCTTCCCTGCACCATCTTCCTTAAGAAATCCCTGGACTGGAGTGAGTCAAGTGGACTTTTAAGGATTTTAACATGTGCATTGTGGGAATTGTAGTCCCAAACCCTTGGATGTGTGTTTTGGACACTTTGAACCCTCAAAGGGAACTCCAGGAAGAAGTTCCAAATGTTTGAAGAAGTTTGGAACAACTTTTGGAAAAAGCTCCAAAAGTGGACCGATCTGACATCAAGAGTCAAGCCGGCTACCTTCAACCACGACCCGGGTAGATTTCAGGTTCATCCCGCTAAAAGCTCCAGAGCTCCAAACTTCCAGGATTTTACTAGGGAAAAGCATCAAAATTGGTCTGCTGGAGAGGAACGCATGGTGTCAATAAAAAATCCTCCTGTAATCTTTCTAAATCCTAAGGGAAATGTTCTACTGTGGCCTCCCGCTTAGTGTAACCAAACAGGAATCCATCTGGGTTGGCCTCAAACTTTGACTTTGTCCCGGTCAAGCATGACCCGATGTCCAAAGTTGGAGCTATTTGTATTTAAGCAATATAACATGTTTATTTTTTAATAATTCATAACTCTGGTTCCCCATTTTGGATAGTTCTCATTTTGGTGTCAGGTTAAAGATAACAATATTTCCTATTTCTAAAAATTATTGTAGGATTTTTACTGTGTCCTGTGTTTCACCTTTTTAAAGGTTTGGTGTTTTTAAATGCTTTGCTCACCTGTTTCCTAAGTTAAGCCTTCCTACTCACAGCTGGCTACCAAGGATTGAGCCATTGGCTAATTTAGTGAGACCTTGATTGGGCGGTATATTGAGATGGTGGCCTTATTGCTAGCGGTAGGTGCATACTTAACTCTTCTAATAATACACCTTCCGAAAGGGGTGGTTTGAGAATCCATTATGATAAACAACTTGATTCTTAAACTCTAGGGAGAATGACAATAACAAATTCTGCTTGGGTGACCAAATTAAATCAAGAGGAAATATATGTGTGTTCTGATTTATTGAGAAATGCTCTTCTCCATGGATCTAATAAATTAACATCCTGAAGGAGGCTGAAAAATATCTGTGTTAATTTAGGTTTATTTTGCTTTCTTTTAGGGCTTCTTGAATCTACAATGGGATTGGGCACAAAATGAAACACTCTCAAAACATTTTCCACCAATAGTAGCATACTCAATAAGGAAAGATTATTTATAAGGATATGATTATATTTAATGTGAGCATAGCAATTCCTAACTGTAACCACTGAAAAAACACTCTGGACCCAAATTGAATAACCCTCCTTATAACTCTGACAATTATGTACATCTAAAGGGATCCATCTGTAGAACAAATAACAACACCGCTGTGTGGTGCATTACTTGAGAAAAAAATCTAATTAGAAGGCATTTAAACATGTTAAAATTCTGAAGTGTTGCTTACCAAACATGGGTTACTTGAGCAAATATGATTGCAGGTTACTGTGTTAAGATCCAAGCCTCAGTTGCCTGCTGCATTCACCCATTATTTAGCTTTGGAAGAAAAACTTTTAAACCAAACATATCTTATTCCAAGATACTGCATGTTAGAACTGGGGTTCTGGTTGGCAGATTTTGTACTCTGTCCAAGCAGGAGCCACCACTCTTCACAGGGTAAGTTAGATACACGCTATAAGATAATCTGTGCTCGCTCTCTGGTAGCTTGGCACAGAGTAGTCAGGCTTATCTAACAAGGTATTGTGTAAAGTATTTGTGCAACATAACATACAAAGTAACACAATGAAAAACCCCACATAAAGACATCCACACATGGATAGCACAATAGTTTATGAGTAAAACAAGACCAAAGCTACAAAGATCCCATAACTAGAACTAGAGTTATGAATTTTTAAAGAATAAATCAAAAAGTATTGCTTAGAAACATACACTTGAGGTTAAACTGGACCGGGGCAGATCCAAAGTTCAGGCCAACCGTGATGAAGGCAAAAAGAACAATTGATGGACAGAATGCAGAACAATGTCATACATTCACCTTAGTACATAGTTCTGGGCCTAAATCCATCATTCCTTTGCTCCCCAAGCCATTCCAGCTTGAACCCAACCATATGCAAATCGGTCTTGACCCTGTGCCCAGTGGGAACAGTCTAGCCAGAACTGCCAGGTCAGGTCCTCCCTGGACTGGAAACAAGCATCCTAGGACCGGTGATAAAGGGCAGGCCGGCTACACTACTCATGAAGCAGGTCTCGCTGAAAATGTACCTTGGATTGAGAAAGCATCGACGAAGAAGGTTTGATTTGTCAATTTTGTTTCTGAGCAGATAAAGAAGGCGTCCTTGACAAACCCCTTTATGATGCATGCACTACGATGTTGTCAAGCGGTGCAGTCCATCAAAACTATGTTGTCAATTGGCTCCCATGTTGGCGTTGAAGGACAATGCATTGGTTCCGATCGGGGCAAAGTCGTCACTGCATCGAATTTGATGGTTCTGAACAGCACAAGTCGCCTTCCAAGGGCCCAGTACTGGATTGGCACCACTTAGCAGGACTTACAGATGGCAGTGTCCAGGTGATGTTGCAGAGTTGAAGGAAGTCTTTGATGGCCCTGATACGTCAGAAGAAGGGGCAAGCCATCAAGCCCTTGGAGTCAATCTGGGTTCAATCAATCAATCAAAGACATTTATAGAGCGCGCTACATACCCGTGGGGTCTCAAGGCGCTGGGGGGGGGGGGGGGGGGGGGGTGCCGCTACTGCTCGAACAGCCAGGTCTTCAGCTTCTTCCTGAAGGAGACGTGGTCTTGGGTCAGGCGCAGGTCGGTCGGGAGGGAGTTCCAGGTCTTGGCGGCCAGGTAGGAGAAGGACCTTCCTCCTGTAGTCGCTCTTCGGATGCGGGGGACGTCGGCGAGGGCGTGGTTGGCTGATCGGAGGAGGCGTTTGGGAGCGTAGAAGTTGACTCGGCTGTTGAGGTAGCTCGGGCCTTGGTCGTGTAGGGCTTTGTGTGCGTGGGTGAGGAGGCGGAAGGTGATTCTTTTGTTGACGGGGAGCCAGTGGAGGTCTCTCAGATGTCCGGAGATGTGGCTGGTTCGTGGGATGTCAAGGATGAGTCTGGCTGAGGCGTTCTGGATCCGCTGGAGTCTCTTTTGGAGCTTGGCGGTGGTACCGGCGTAGAGGGCGTTGCCGTAGTCCAGTCGGGTGGTGACGAGGGCCTGGGTGACGGTCTTCCTGGTCTCGGTGGGGATCCACCAGAAGATCTTCCGTAGCATGCGGAGGATGTTGAAGCATGTCGATGAGACGTTGTTGACTTGCCTGGTCATGGAGAGGGAGGAGTCCAGGATGAAGCCCAGGTTGCGTGCATGGTCTGTCGGTTTGGGTGCGGTGCCCAGGGCGGGAGGCCACCAGGAGTCGTCCCAGGCGGAGGGTGAGGAGCCCAGGATGAGGACCTCCGTCTTGTCCGAGTTCAGTTTCAGGCGGCTGGTCGTCATCCACTCGGCTACCTCTTTCATCCCTTCGTGCAGGTTGGCTCTGGCGGCGGCGGGGTCGTTGGTCAGGGAAAGGATCAGCTGGGTGTCGTCGGCGTAGGAGATTATGTTGAGGTTGTGCTGGCGTGCGATGGCCGCGAGGGGGCTCATGTAGACGTTGAAGAGGGTGGGGCTCAGCGAGGATCCTTGAGGGACGCCGCAGATGACTTCGGTGGCCTCTGACTTGTACGGTGATAGACGGACTCTCTGTGTTCTTCCGTCGAGGAAGGAGATGATCCATTCCAGTGCCTTGTCCTGGATTCCGATATTGCTGAGGCGCTGTACTAGGGTGCGGTGGCAGACAGTGTCGAAAGCCGCGGAGAGGTCTAGGAGGATGAGGGCCGCTGTTTCTCCGTTGTCCATCAGGGCTCGGATGTCCTCGGTGGCGGCGATGAGGGCGGTCTCGGTGCTGTGATTGGCTCGGAAGCCGGACTGTGAGGGGTCGAGGGATCCATTCGTCTCGAGGAAGGCGGCCATCTGCTTGTTGATGGTCTTCTCGATGACTTTGGCTGGAAACGGGAGGAGCGAGATGGGGCGGTAGTTCTTGAGTTCGGTGGGGTCCGCTGTGGGTTTCTTGAGAAGAGCGCTGAGTTCGGCGTGCTTCCAGCTCTCAGGGAAGGTGGCGGTGTCGAAGGATGTGTTGATGATGTCTCGCAGGTGGGGTGCGATGACAGCGTCAGCCTTGTTGAAGATGTGGTGAGGGCAGGGGTCGGTCGGTGATCCGGAGTGGATGGAGTTCATCGTGCGGATGGTGTCTTCGGTGTTGACCGGGGTCCAGGCGTGGAGGGTGGTGGTGGGGGCTGGTTGTTCGGTCTTGGTGTTCGTTGGTTGGTTGTTGAAGCTGTTGTGTATGTCCGCGATCTTGATCTTGGGTTCAAGTGAGATAGCTCCAGTCCTTGTCTTCAGCAGGGCAATGATCATCAGGTAGCAGGGCAGTGAGTAAAGCACAAAAGCTGTTCTTCCAGAGCAGCAGTCAAGCATAGAGGCAATCCTTATAGCATAGCAGTCTTTACTCCTGACAGAGTCATTCAAAGCACCAGTAGTGTAATGCCTTGATATGGTCAGAGCACCAATACTTATACCCAGTTGTGCCTTTGAACTGGTGGTTACTTCAAAGAAGTGTATTTGAAGTGCACACAGGTCTTTTCTTCCCAAACTTGGCTCCAGACTATCAATAGGGGGTAATCAGCCCATTTTGTGGGAAAAGGGTTACTGCCTTTTTAGGTGTGAGTGTCGGCTCCCCTTCTCTTTCCTGCCCAGGAAGAGCTATCAGAATGCAGATGAGTTCTCTGTCACACCCATCCTATTTGTGTTTGTGGCGGTCTAGATTGAAAGTGTATCTGTCACTTACCTCAGATGTGTATTGGAGACAGACTGCAAGGTACACAGAGCAGTAGGAGCAGAGCAATGTCATGCTGGGATGAAGTTTTTTTTTTTTTTAGGAACCTTGATTGTATGTTATTAACTTTTGTACAGCTCTGATTAATTTTATTGCATACTATGAATTTCTATATTTATATTTCTCAATATGTATGGTATTATCTTTGAATTACGTTAACTAAATTATTGCATATGATGAAAGTTGTATTTATATTTTTCTGGATATGTATTGGTCTTTTAACTGTACCTGCCTTATCTCTGATAAATAAAATATAAAAAAAAGAAATGTCAATTTTTTTAAAGTGGCATTTCTAAAATATTAATGTTAAATCCAACTTTATCATTACAATTCCAAATATATATTTCATGATGCAGCTACTCCTTTCTGATCAGAATTTACATCTGAAAGGAGTTTTAAGGAATTGCCAATGCTAACCTATTAGAGGAGAAGGCCTCACAGCACTGCAAAAAGAAATTAGCTGTTTGTCACTACCAGGCCATGGGAAACATAAAAGTACATCTCCTACCTTTTACTTGCACAACACCATGAACTTGGGGCTACCTAGGGCCTTCCTTAGGGGTGACTTATGTGTAATAAAAGGGGAGTTTCAGGCTTGGCAAGTGGTTTTAAATGCCAAGTAAAAGTGGTAGTAACCCGCACACACAGGCCTTGCAATGGAAGGCCTGAGACAGGTTTGAAGGGATACATGTCTGGGTGGCACGATCAGTGCTGGTAGCCGACTGGTAGCATTTAGGTTACAGGCCCTGGGTATATGGTATAACACTTTACAAGGGAGTTACAAGTAAACTAAACATGTCACTTGGATGTACACCAATGTCACCATAATTAGGGGAGAAGCACATGCACGTAAGCACTGGTCAGCAGTGATAAAGTGCTCAGAGTCCCAAATTCAACAACAAAAAGGTCAGAAATATAGGAGGAGGAAGGCAGAATGTTTGGGGTGACCCTTCAGAGAGGGCCTTCTTCCAAAACTGTCCCTCTTCAAATCTCTCCCCTTATGCTTAGTGACTGATCCCAATACAGAGCCAAACCCTAACCCTTGACAAAACAGAAAGATATACAGTGCAAATATCAGAAACCATCATAAAGTGCGAAAATAGTTCCTACCTTCAGGCCCATGCTAAAGAGCCACATTTCAATGTAAATATTGCACCCTGCAGCTCTCCCTACAACAGGGAATCCATTCCCCTTGTGAAAATGGAAACCATACATCCCAGGTAAAATATACCCAATAACATTCGCTATGTACTCAACTTCACATTGACCTCCGTAATCATTTTTAGAAGCTCATAGTTTCAAAAATTCACTAAATATCTGCAGTTTAGCCTAATGGATCTATTTGAATTTAGATTACTGGAACAGGAAGACTGCAATATCCAGTTATCCAAACTGATGAATGTTATGTTCTGTTAAATTTCCTGAACTTATAAAGCGCAACAGTTGGCCAAGGGTGTCCTGGCACTAGCACAAAAACATCTATGGACAGAAAGAGGGAAATGACTAAGATTGATCTAGTTATTAAAAAGCCTTGTTTTCAGTGCTTTCCTAAAAGAGATCAAATCTGGAGAGGATCGATTGTGAAAAGGAAGTTGATTCCAAGCCTTGGCAGTACAGATGACAAAGCTTCTACTGCCCCAGGTAGCTCGTTTAAATTTAGGGACTACACCATCTTTATTTCCAAGGAGCGAAGGGTTCAGTTAGAAATATACAGTCTGAAACTCTACCTGAAATGACATGGGCTAGAACCCTGTAGTGCCTTCAAGGTAGTGCAAAGAGCTTTAAATTGAATGCACTGCCTAATCCGAAGCCAGTGGCGCTTTCTGTTTTCAGTTTGTACTGACTTAAACTTAGGAATGTTATGAGTCTAGCTGCAGCATTTTGCAAGAGTTGGAATTTTTTCAGATGTTTTTGCTGCATATTGACATATAGACCATTACTATAGTCACATTTTGACAGGATAAGAGTTGGGGGGGGGGGGTATTTCTGTCCTTCCTGGGGTAGTAGGTGTAATATCTTTTTAATCATCCCTAATGTAAAAAAAGTTGATGATTTCACTGCATTGACCTGATCCCTGAAGGTCAGTCTGTTGTCTATTAGTACTCCTAAGTGCTTTTCTTTTTCCCTTTTTTGAAACATAATTTAATGAGTTACTGGGCTGTAACATTTAGTTTTATTATGGTAAAGTTTAATATTTTTTTATATTTCTTTTTAATAAACAGTTCGATCAAAACTGTCAAAAGATTACAGGCAGGTGACTTCATCATTACCCAGTGACATTGAATACTTAAATACTGTACAGTGATTACATTAAGTAGATTAAGGGGTTTCAAGCGCGTCAGTCTCAATCTGTCGAGTAGGTGGGAGACAAACATCGCCTCTGTAATGGTTCCATGCTCCCCACACCTTATTCCACTTCCCAGGGCACCCCCTAGCTATGTAGACTGACTTTTCCCTGTACATGCACCAGTCCAGATCCTCCTTCTACCTCCCACCTGAGGCGGGTGACTAGCACCCCACTGCTGAGCAATATTTTGTTTTGCTATCATATATGCTAAAATTGCCCATTGTGTGGTGTAAATGTGGGCTCCCAGACATTTAGTGCGTACCTCTGAGCCTCTGGCTGTATGTCAATCCCCAGGACCGCCCGCAAATGTAATGGACTTCCCTCCAATATGATTGCATAAGTTGGCAGTGCCACAGTATGTGGATGAATGTTCCCAGTTCCCCACACCCTCTTCTGCACTTCCGCTCTCCTTATGACCCATTTGAATCAGGCGGGGTCCCATTACAGAAGTCCTATTTAAAATGTTAAGCTGCACTAACCTCAGCCTTGCTTGAATTGCATCCACTCGTGGGGAAGAGACCACCTCCTGCCAGTCTTCATCATCAAGTTCTACGCCATCTTTGTTCCATTTTCCTTTAAGGGTCAGTATCAGTAGTGGGTGCTCCATGTTGGTGATTAATTTCCTATAAATGAGGGAAATGGTTTTCTCTGGGAGATGCCCGTCTAGTACCCTGTCTTCCAGGGGGGAGGCTTCTGGGAGCGTCGTGTCACTAGGGATCTGGGTGAGTAGCGCATGACAAACCTGTAGGTAACGGAAATGCTCAATGTCTGTCAAGCTGAATGCATTTTGAGTGTCTCAAATGTTTGAACCGTTCCCTCCCCCAGACATCTTTGATTCGCGATATCCCTATGAGGTCCCACTTATCAAAACCCTTGGATTTCCAGAGGTTCACCAGTGTCTCCGATGTCCACAGTGGCGTGGATAGTGTAAGTTTGTTTTCCCACTACAGGTGTCTATTGACTGTATGCTATATCTGGACGGCGTGTGCCGTTGGGCCAGTCAGCGGGAATCTACTGTGCTTAGCGTAAAATGCTCTAGTATACTAACCCCCTGGGAGCAGCCACCTATACATGGCATATCTGGGATCATGGGGGTGGCCATAGATCCTTTGGTTGACAGTCGCAAGCTGGGATGTACAGTAGTATTTCTTTAGGTCGGACAGACTAATTCCCCCATCATACCAGTTGAGCGTTAACTTTGAGAACGCTATTCGTGACCTGCCATCCCAGAAAAGCTGTCTCTGGAGACTCTCAATTTCTCTGAAATAGGACGCCGGTATCGGATCCATTGTATTTTGGAGTGCATACAAGAACCGAGGTAAAGCCTTCATTTTAAAAAGGACCTCCCTACCCAGCATGGAGAGAGGAAGGATCTGCAATGTGTGAAGTCTTTCTTAAATCTCTGCGTGGGTGGGTCCAGATTATGGGCAAAGCGGAGTTTCGAATCTAGTGTGATGTAGATACCAAGATATCTAAAACCTTCAATTGCAATTTGGATCGGGCAATTGCTCCGAATGGCAGGCTGGTCCCCCTGAAACACGTAAGCTACAGATTTGCACCAGTTTACCGTGAATCCAGGGTATCTCCCGAAGATGTCTAGCACATCCAGAAGGCAGATCAATGATGCTCTCGGATTAGTGAGATAGAGCAGAATTTCGTCCGCATATAGGGATATCTTGTCTACCCACTCCAATGACCACCGCAAACCATGTATGGACTGGCCTTGCCTGATCCATGCAGCCAGCGGCTCCACTACCGGTGCGAAAAGGAGCGGAGAGAGGGGACAACCCTGTCAAGTGTCCAGCTCAGCTGGAAGTCTAGGGACTTATGGTTATTCACCACTACTCGGGCCATCGGGTCGGAGTATAGAAGGTGAATGCAGCCTGTGAATTCCGGACCAAAGCCCAATTTGCCCAGAACCGCAAATAGGTAGAGCAACTCAACTATGTCAAATGCCATGGTGGCGTCCAGTGACACTAGGGCTGCCGGTTCCATAATGGTAGGAGTTCTACCCAGAGCTCCATGTAGATGACACAGGTTAAGGGCTGTGTTACGATGAGGCATAAAGCCCGACTGATCTGGGTGGGTCAGGGTGGTAATGACTTTAAGCAGGCGTGTTGCGACCAATTTTGCAAAGTACTTTGGGCTCCACATTCAGGAGCGATATTGGCCTATAGGATGCACAGCTGGATCTGAGGTTGCCTTCTTTATATATGACCACTATGTGGGCTACTCGTTGGTCAAATGGGAGCAGTCCCTTCTCCCTACTCTCCGCTAACATAGAGTGGATGTAGGGGGCGAGCTTATTAGACCTCAGTTTAAAAAATTCAATGGGGATACCATTGGGCCCTGTAGCTTTTCCTGAATGCGCGTCCCTGATGACCTGCGCTACCTCATCGTCTGTCAGGGGGGAGTCCAAGTAATCCCTGTTTTCAACTGAGAGCGCGGGTAGTTTGACAACTCTAATCATCTTGCTGTTGTCATCTTCAGCGAATCTGCCGGTCATACTATACACTGTCTGATAGTAGTCTGCAAACGTGTCTGCAATGGCCTGTGGGTCTGTAATAGTACTGGAATCTTTTCCTTGCACCTCGGGTACAAGTCTTGATGCCCACTCCTGTCTGTCAAGCCACGCAATCAGCTTTCCCGCCTTGTCTCCAGGTTCGTAGATTCTACCCTAGACCTCTCTACTCTGCGCCCTGGCTCTGTCCGTGGCGATGCTGTTGAACTCGTCTTGTCTCAACCTTTGGAGGTGGAGGCCTTAAGGGGTTACCGCTCGGGCCATTTCCTCTTCTGATTTAAACACGTCTTACTCTGCTCTTTCAAATTCGGCTTGTCTTTCCCTCTTTTTCCCTGCTATCAGGGAGAGTGTCTCTCCCCGGACAACCATTTCGTACGCCTCCCATAGGGTCTGTGTGGAGTCAATCTTATTTTCTTGAAAGTTCCTATCGGTGGCTTTTGCAATGTTCTTCCATGTAGTCAGATCTTTCAAGTACCACAGATTAATGGGGGCTACTCTAATGATATTAACGTGGTCCAATTCCATCCTCAACCACACAAGGAAGTGATCTGAAATGTCCCTCCCCAGATGACATACCTCCAGGAGAGCATGGCCTTGGGCCACTGGGACAAGGATATAGTCTATGCGCGACAGACTGTGGTATGCACTGGATACGTGGATGTATTGTGTTATGCCTGGGTTGAGTATCCACCAGCCATCCACCAGTCCCATTGTGTCTAAAAAAACAGGTAGCCACCTCTGAGCGGGTCTAATAGCACAAGGCGGATGTCGGTCCAGGTCCCCGCCCCTCACTGCATTGAAGTCTCCACCCAGCATCAAGAGTCCCAGTGGAAATGTCAAGAAAATTGAGCTCAGGTCTTTGAATGTTTCTGCCTGAAGGCCAGGCGAAATTAGATTGAGACGAACGTAGCTGTCTTCCCTTCCCATTGGACCGAAACCCCTATATACCTACCACGCTTGTCTGACCATGTGGCCTGTATTGTGAAAGGGAATTAATTTTTTGATCAGTATGCCCACCTCCATGACCCAGAGGTGAATCGTGCATGTGCCACTAGTTTAGACCCTCCCCTATGTAGGGCCATGCACTTGTTTCCAATTAGGTGTGTTTCCTGTAAAAGGATTACATCTGGGCCGTGTCCCAAGATGAACTGGTTGACCATTCCTCATGTTATTTTATCCCCCAGCCCTTTCACATTCCAACTGAGGATGCTGACCCCCGATCCCTGTCTACCGCTCATCAATATGTGTGAAAGTCGATTTGTCACTGCTTTTCCCCTTGATAGTGTCGAAACAATCAAAACTATAAACAATTTAAATGCAAGATTGAGAAACTAATCAATTAGAAAGGAAAAAACATTACACACCCCTCCCAACTCCCCCCTCCCTGCACCCCTGCTCGAGGTGTCCGCGCATCCCAAAGTGGAAGAATGCCTGTCGCCCTACACACTAATACTAATAAATAACATGCAGCCTGATTCATCAACGGGCCGTTTTGCGAGCCCCTAGTAGCGATTCATAGCGAATCGCTATTAAGGACTCGCAAAACGGTATTCATGTAGGAATTGCTAAATAAATAGCGATTCCTACACATTCCTTATTTGCGAGTAGCAAATTGCTAATCGCAAATAAGGAATAACTCCCCATTCATTCCTGTGGGCTAAAAGGCCCATAGGAATGAATGGGGAGTATTCCTTATTTGCAATTAGCAATTTGCTACTCGCAAATAAGATAGCGATTTAAAGGGTGCCAGGGGTGTCCAAAGGACACCCTGTAGCACCCCTTAAATGCAAATTGAAACAGGTGTTGCGCACACACATGTCCAAAGGACATGTGTGTGTGCAACATGCAACTTAGAAAAATGCTTTTAAAAGCATTTTTCTAAGTTTTTGCTATTTACCGAGAGGTCTGACCTCGCGGTAAATAGCGGCCCGAAATTGCGAATTAGCAATTTAAAAATGGTTGATGAATTGCATTTAAGGAATCTCAAATAGAGATTCCTTAAATGTAATTCCTCGCAATTTAGCGAATTAGCAATTACCGATTTTTGCATTTGGGATGATGAATCCCAAATGCAAAAATTGCGCTCGCAAAGGGCCAGATTCTCAGATTCTGGCCCTTTGCGAGCGCAAATCGGCTTGATGAATCAGGCTGTAAAGGTAGTAAAGAGGAGGAAGGCCAGCACTCCCGCCCTCCATCCCTAAGGCCGTTTCAACACAAGTAAATGTCCCTTTGAAGATTGTGTTATACATTACAGCGGTGCGATCATATGGTAAAAGTTTTGTCCATTTGTGGGGTCAGTGACCCCTGTACCTGGCAACGTTCATAGAGTCTGCAATCAAAGTACCTGGATCTCACTCCTGCTTCCGTGCCTCTCGTTCTCCACCTCGGTCACGTGTCCCAGAGCCACTGGGGGCCGACCGTCCGGCCAGTCGGACGCCACTTCATGATTTTCGAAAAAAACCATGCTCTCCCTTCAGCCTCCACACGCAGACACGCCTGGAACATCATGGTGTATTTAAGTCCTTTGTCCCTAAGTTTCTTCTTGACGGACAGGAAGTTCCTTCATTGTTTCTGTACCAGTTTCATGAAATTGGGAAAGAAAGAGAGGGTGGCATTCTCATAGCGCAAGGGGGGCGTCGCTTGGGCAGCTTGCAGGATAGCATCTCTGTCTCTAAAGTTTAGGACCAGTACAATCATTGTGCGCAGGGTCCCCCAAGGGTTCAGTCATCCACCTGGGACCCTATGAGCCTGTTCAATGGTGAAAATGTTTCCCAATCCCTTGGGCTTGAGGTGTGATAAGATAAGTTCCTCCACAAACAGATCAGGGTCTTGATCTCCCTTCATAGTCGTCCAACTTTCATTCAGCAGTTTCAGAGAAAAATGTTAAGTCCTGTACCTCCGGCTGGTGCTGTGACACATCATCCGTAAGACTGGCCGTCTTTATGTCTAGGGATTTAACTTTTGCATTGACCTTGGTAATATCTGCTCGGATGAGATTCACCTCTATGGAGACCGTGTCCAGCTTATGTTGCAAGGACTTCATTTTGTGGCCCAAAGAGGACTTGACCCCATCTATGGCAGTCATAACATCATGTAAGGTCTGTTCAGGAGCAGTGCCTGCGGAGTCTCTCCCAACTGCTAGGGCGTGGCGCAGATTCATCTGTGAGCCTTTGGGTAGGGTATAGTGATCCAATTTGTTAGACTGAACTTGCCTCAATCCCTTGGTTGTCCTGGGCTGGGTCTTCTCTCCATCCGGTTTGTTCGCCATTTGTAGGCCGAGTAACTGAGTACACCAGTGGTCCCCGCACACGGAAGCCCTCTCCTAAGTACAGATGTCAGCGAGAGCAAGGGGGGCCTTTCGTACGGTGAGCAACCCAGTGGGAGCGGTCAGTCCGACTTTTTTCGGTTGCAGCCTAATATGGGGGCACTGCCGACCACCCCGGTCTTTCTCACAGAGCCTATAGACTCAGCCGCCCTTGACCACCACCAGATCCCAAAGTATTGCCAGATCCCCAAATGTATGCCAATGGGGGAAGGGTGGTGAGAATAGAACCCCATGCGGGTCAAGTGTCCGCCGGCAGTAATATGTCGGTCGATACTTCGGTACTGGTCCTGGTGCTGCTGTCTCCCAGCCTGTGCAGTGTTGATTGTTTTCCTCAAGACTATGGGTTGGTCTTAAGGATCGACAGTCTCTCCCCGGTACCTTTGCCAGCCCGCAGCTCCGCTAAAAGGTGCTCCATGGCCTTCAGAAGGTCAGTTAGGCGCTGCCTGAATTGGCTGAACCTGATCTAGGCCCGGGCGCCCTCCAGCACACAATAATACAGGGGAGGAAGGGGGGGGCGGGGGACAAGGCCCCTGTTTTGCCGCCGGTCCCGCAGTGCACCGGCCCACTCGTAAGGGGAAGATGATACCTGGCTTTAACCCTGGGCTGTGCGGTGTCAATGCCCTCGGCGAGACTTTAATGGGAGCAGCTTCTGTCACGTAACCACTGTCCTATTCTCCCACTGCCAGTGTATTTTTCAGTCGGGTGCGTGCTAGTTCAGCCTGAATCAGCCATTTAATAACTGCTGGCAAAGTATCACTCAGAGATTCCTACAAAGTTGAAATACTTCAAGTTAAAAAGTTGTTTACATCTGTTGTGAACTGTCTTACAAGAATTGTAAGTAATTGTTAAATGCTTCAATGTAGGGATTATTTGCTCCTTATCTGTTACACTAATCTCCCTCCTGTCATGGAGTATGTCAACAGGGGTTTATGTTTAATGTGTATTATTTCCTAGATAGTGCGACCCATGGTATCATATAGTTCAGTCCTGCGACATCGCTTGAAAGTCTGAAGACCCGTCTTTGTTCTCGAATGAACAAAAAATTGGAAATTATACTTATGTGTGGAGGTACATTTGGTTTCTCAGCACTGTCCAATGAAAATCTTCTGCATTGTGGTCTTTCTCCACAAAATGTCTAGTAAGTCTTGTCATGCTCTTTCTACACCTAAAAGTGCTCATATGCTCCTGCATAAGGAGCTTGACTTTTCTTGTCGTCATACCTACGTATTTATATCCACATGGGCATGTGATCAAGTAGATTAGGTTGTCGCTATTGCAATTTGTATAGCTACGTTGTACCCATGGTTTTGAGCTTCCAATGTCTATGGATTAGGAATGTTTCGTCTGATTACAGATGGCACATGATCCACATGGATAGTGTCCTTGTACCTTCGTTAAGTCCCATAGAGTTGTCTTGCATTGTTGTTTTTGACAGTGAGGTCTGGTATGGACTAATTTGTCCTTTATTTTGACACTTTTTTTTAAGGACAATGATGATAGCGGTATCTTGTCACTATCACAGTTTAGAATGCACCAGTGCTTCCTGATGCTTTTCTGCAGACCATTTATTAGGGCACTGTAGGTGGTCACACAAGTAAGGCGACCCAAAGGAGGTTTCATTACTGGGGGTTCCAATAGTGCTTCCCGGTTGTTATTAGCAGCTTGTTTGTAAGCTTGTTTGTTTATCTTCTTAGGATATTTTTTCTCTCTCAGTTGGTTTGTGAGATTCTTGGCATGTTCCTCATACTTTGCTCTCCTGGAGCAGTTTCTCCGAATGCGGAGAAACTGACTATAAGGTAAGTTCTCACGGAGAGACCAGGGGTGGTGGCTATCAAAGTGCAACAAAGAATTCCACGCCATGGGTTTACGGTACAGTTTGGTCTGTAGACCCTGTGGTGTGCAGTAGATTGTCAGATCCAAGATACAATCTTTTCTTTATTAGCCTCTACAGTGATTTAAAAAAAATGTATTTCTTGTGTTTAGCCAGTTCTGGAATTCTGTAATAGAGTCAAGGGTGCCACGCCAGACAACTAACACGTCATCGATATAACGTTTCCATACGTGTATTGACTCAAAAAATGGATTTGCAGGTGTTAAGACGTGTTGTTGTTGAAATGTATGGACATAAAGGTTCGCCAAACTTGGCGCGAAAAAGGTGCCCATACTGGTCCCCGATATCTGGAGATATATGTTATCTTCGTGTTTAAAAAAATCTCTTTCATAGCCATTCTTGCTAACGACATTATGAAAGGTACAGGTGTCATTGATTCAAAACTGGTGTTCGATGGAATTTGCGCGATAGTCTCAAGAGTATCGTCTTGGGGTATTGACGTGTACAAGGACTCCACATCAAATGACACCAGATAGTCTTGTACTGGATCAAATTCAATGTCAGGCAACAAGCAAAAAAAATCTTGAAATATGGGTTAGTCAACAAAGCTTTTTGCATCAGTAAGTTAGGAGTACATGTACAAATATCTTAGTGACTTAGAGTCATGGATAATGCATTCCATAAAGAAATGGGCAAACAAGTAGCTTATATGTCAGAAATCTTAAAAAGGTAAATATCCCCGTTAGAGTTTTAAAACTTTGAATTTGTTTTTTGATTGGATTACCCTGCAAGGGGATGTTTGCTCTTTTACAAAACATGCCCCTTTTGATAGTGCATTAAATCCTTAATCCTCTGCTAGCCTTCTTCCCAATTTCATTACTTAGTATGTGTTTTCAGGGCATCTGGTGCTAAAATATCTGGATGTGTACTTTACAAATAAATAACTAAATACATAAATAAATAAATTAATAGATGAATAAATAAATACATATTTCTCTTACTAGGAAAATATTTTTAATTGGGGTGGAAGTGAGAACACAGATGAGTCAAAAGGCATCAAAATAAGCACACCATTCGAGGCATCTCTAAGTCATTCAGATGAGGTTTTGCCTTCTAGTAACTTGGGACCAACTCATCACACAGATCACCTTCACCATCATGAGCTTCATCCACTCAGGCGCACCAAGGGACCTCTGCCCCCACCACATGTTTAACCTGGCAAACAGCACATAAGCAAAGAACTAACCACCATCCTCAACACCTTCATCTGTCACCTTCCCAGAGGAATGGAAACAAGTGGAAGGCAAACCACTCCTCAAAAAAACATCAGCAGACCCGAAGGATCTTAAGAACTAATGGCCCATCTCCCTGCACCCTTTCCCTACTAAATTCTCGAGAAAGCAATCAACCGCCAACTCAACAACCACCCAGAGAACAATTACCTCCTGGACCCATCACAATCCAGATTCTGCTGAAATCACAGCACAGAAACTGCCCTAATTACAGCTACTGATGACATCAGGTCTCTCCTATACCAGGGAGAAACTGCAGCCCTGATCCTTCTCTCACTCTTGGCAGCCTTTGAAAACCGCATTCAAGGAACGACTGGACAACAACGCACACAACAGCTAAGAACTCTTCAACATCGTCAAAGAGCTCTCCAACCCCAACGCCGGAAACAACGACATCACCCCTTCGCAAGACCTCTGCAACTCCCTCGCCTCCTACTTTCACAACAAAATCGCGGACATACACAACAGCTTCAGCACTCAACCGACGCACGCCACGACCGAACCACCGCCCCCCACCACCACCCTCCGAGCCTTGACCCCGATCAGCACCGAAGACACCATCCGCAAGATGAACTCCATCCACTCCGGATCTCCTACCGACCCCTGTCCTCACCACGTCTTCAACAAGGCCGACGCTGTCATCGCACCCCACCTGCGGGACATAATCAACACCTCCTTCGACACCGCAACCTTCCCAGAGAGCTGGAAGCACGCTGAACTCAGCGCTCTACTAAAGAAGCCATCAGCCGACCCCACCGACCTCAAGTACTACCGCCCCATCTCGCTGCTCCCGTTTCCTGCAAAAGTCATCGAGAAGACCGTCAACAAGCAGCTGGCCGCCTTCCTCGAGACGAACGGATCCCTCGACCTCTCGCAGTCTGGCTTCCGGGCCAACCACAGCACCGAGACTGCCCTGATCGCTGCCACCGATGACATCCGAGCTCTGCTTGACAACGGAGAAACAGCGGTCCTCATCCTCCTAGACCTCTCCGCGGCCTTCGACACTGTCTGCCACCGTACACTAGTGCAGCGACTCAGCAACGTCGGAATCCAGGAGAAGGCACTGGAGTGGATCATCTCCTTCCTCGCCGGAAGGACACAGAGAGTCCGCCTCCCCCCGTTCAGATCTGAACTCACCGAAGTCATCTGCGGCGTTCCTCAAGGCTCCTCGCTCAGTCCAACCCTCTTCAACGTCTACATGAGCCCCCTCGCAGACATCGCACGCCAGCACAACCTCAACATCATCTCCTACGCCGACGACACCCAGCTGATTCTCTCCCTCACCAACGACCCCGCCACCGCCAGAGCCAACCTTCACGAAGGGATGAAAGAGGTAGCCGAATGGATGAAGAACAGCCGCCTGAAACTGAACTCGGACAAGACGGAAGTCCTCATCCTGGGATCCTCACCCTCCGCCTGGGACGACTCCTGGTGGCCCCCGCCCTAGGCAGCGCACCCAAACCAACAGACCACGCACGCAACCTGGGCTTCATCCTGGACTCCTCCCTCTCCATGACCAGACAAGTCAACGCCGTCTCCTCGTCGTGCTTCAACATCCTGCGCATGCTACGTAAGATCTTCCGGTGGATCCCCACCGAGACCAGGAAGACGGCCACCCAGGCCCTCGTCACCAGCCGTCTGGACTACGGCAACTCCCTCTATGCCGGAACCACCGCCAAACTCCCGAAAAGACTTCAGCGGATCCAGAACGCCTCAGCACGACTCATCCTGGACATCCCCCGTCGCAGCCACATCTCCGGACACCTGAGAGACCTGCACTGGCTCCCGGTCAACAAGAGAGTCACCTTCCGACTCCTCACCCACGCACACAAAGCCCTAAACAACCAAGGCCCAGGATACCTCAACAGCTGCCTCAACTTCTACGCTCCCAAACGCCAGCTTCGATCGACCGGCCACGCCCTCGCCACCGTCCCCCGCATCCGAAGAGCCACCACAGGGGGACGGTCCTTCTCCTACCTCGCCGCCAAGACATGGAACTCCCTCCCGACCCACCTCCGCCTGACCCAGGACCACCTCGCCTTCAGGAAGCAACTCAAGACCTGGCTGTTCGAGCAGTAGCGGACCCCCCTCCCCTAGCGCCTTGAGACCCTCTGGGTGAGTAGTGCGCTATATAAATGCTTTGATTGATTGATTGATTGTGTCCCACTAAACATTCCCAAAAAACCTCCAACAGATCTGAATCCAAGGGGACGTCCACAAATGGATTGCATCCTTCTTCATCGGAAGAACCCAGAGTTGCAGCCTTCCACCCTGTACCTCGGGCCAAAAGGACATCATCTGCAGCGCCCCCCAGGGTCCTCACTAAGCCCCACCATTTTTAACACCTCTATGGCCCCTCTGGTCACCCTGGTCAGGACTTATGGTATGACCATGCCATACCCTGATGACGCTCCGCTCATCCTCTCCATATCCACAGACCCCACAAATACCAAGGCCAACTTCCACTTGTGCATGACCAGCATCATCAGCTGGATGCAAAACAACTGCCTCAAACTCAACACTGACAAAATAGAGGTACTCATCTTCAGGAGCAACACATCCCCTTGGGATGTCTCATGGTGGCCAGTAGAACTGGGACCCTCACCCACAGCCACAGAATATGTCAGGAACCTAGGCATTATACTTGGCAGCACAATGTTGATGAAAAACAGATAAATGCAGTCTCGTTAGCCTGCTTCCTCACTCTCTGCATGCTCCGGAATCTTTTCAAGTGGCTCCCCACCATCACCATATGCACCATCACGCAGGCCCTCGTCACTATTGGCAGGGACTATGGCAAACACGCTCTACATGGGTATCAGCTCACAGCTGCTAAACAGACTTCAGACCTTTCAGAACTCAGTGGCCAGGCTCGTCCTCCACCTTCCGAGGTGAGCCCACATCATCCGTCACCTAAGAACACTTTCCTGGTTCCCTGTCCACAAAAGGTGCCAGTTCAAAAGCTAACCCACGGCTACAGGGCCCTGCACAACCAAGGACCAGCCTACATCACAGTTTGAACTTTTACCAACCCTAAGACAACTGTGCTCTGCCTCCCTCTCCCACACTACCCGCTTTCACCGAAGTAGCAGTGGCGGCCCCTCCTTCTCCTACCTGGGCTCCAATACCGGGACTGACCTCCACCTCTGGGCCTCCACACCCAGACTTCAGGTCTCAGTTTACCTTTGTGAACTGGGCCCTTAGACTTTGGGTCTAATATTAGGGCCTGATTCACAAAGGCCTCCGCACTCGTGCTGGGGGCCCCACAGTAGTGGGGGAGTCTCCGCACTCTGGGCTGAATTTCAAAATGAACTTCTCATTGCGAAGAATTTGCCCCAAGTGCAGAGATTTCCACACTACTGCGGAGCCTACGCCGCGAGTTAGGAGGCACTTTGTGAATCGGCCCCCTACACTTCAGGTTTAAGTTAACCTTTGTGAATTGAGCCCTTAGTGGATATGTAAGCAAATAACACTGCAATAAAGGGTAAGCTCAATAAAAGTTGACCCAGATTTTGATGAAAATGGTATTTCCTATGCACTATTAATTTGCAATCGGTATCCTTTCCTCCTTCCATTGGTGTATTTCTGCGTATGTAGAACGTCTACAATAACACCACCTGCCTTTTATTCTTTAAATCTTGTTTACTCCTAAATATTCACTCTATCCACGTTAGTAAACTTTCATTTAGAATGTTGGTCTCCACTGAAGAAAGACTGATGCAAGGATGACGTTTGTTGTGTAAATATATAGTGAAAGATTTTTCCCATCGGGACACTGCAGGCTAAAGATGCTAACCTTGGTTGCAGCACTGAAAAGACTCATAGGTTTTGATAATAGTCCCATGCATCGAGGATCAATCAAACTACAGTTATTTGAATTTGTTATTTAGAGCCCATCCCCAGAGAGGAGAATTTTTATGAGTGGGAAGTGGGACACGTTCTAACTCGCAAATGGGTTAAGTATCTTTTTTTTCGCTTTAAATTGTGAACTTTCCTCGACACATTATATAAAATAGGCTCATAATTGTATTGATCGATCTATAATGATGATAATGGTGCTCGCATTAGATGGGGCGGAGGGTATGAGTCATGCAGAGGTTTAAAGCGGAAGCTAACAAGGTCGCCGCAACACTAATCCCTTATCCGGGGTCTTTTTCCAGTCATATTTGAACTACTTCACTCAAAGTACGTCTCGTACTTTCATATGCGAACAGTTCTCGTGTGTATATTATTCAGAGCAAAGGATAGACAGTTTCACTGATTTATTGCAATGGATTTTATAGAGTTAAATTAGGAACTAGCAAAAGGTGATGTTTGTCAGACATGCTAATTCTGCGCGCGGACTGCGGGATTCACATTGGTCAGAAACAGCACTGTGCACAATTATGCATTTTTAATTAGGCAATTACATTTGCTGCAATCTATATTTGTATATCAGTGAATATTCGAAAGCAAAATATTTTCACCTCATTAAGTTTCCATTGACAAGAATAAGGTATTGAGAGCACGAGGTGTTAATTAAGTTCAGCTAGCAAATATGGAATTATGTGACCATATTTGCATAATTAGACGGAAAATCTCCGGATCAGGAACCAACAGAGGCAGCACTGTGGTCCCAGGGTTCAGTACTATTTGCAGACTATGGTAACAATTTGGTTGCAGTGGCTGCCCTATGAATGCTTGTTTATAGGACGAGGTAAATAAATGCTCACACTTCCAAATACAGAATGCTAGTCACCACCTCCAAAGCACTAATACGCTCTGAGATGAGACTCTGTAGTCCAACTAACGTTCAATTCTTTATAACCTGATGGGTAATCAGGGATCTGCTAGAACTCTGTATTTTACCAAATTATCTGATCTGGCTGTGTTGAGGTTTAAGAGAACCAAAAATGTGCAAGTATATTTAACAAAACTGGTGAGATTCCACGAACGTCTGTGTGTACATTTGTGAGTGCTAATGAAAATCCAAAATATTCTCGCCGTGGAACGTCCACTTCCAACCTGCAGGAGGAGATGTGACTAAATATTTTTACAGCTGCAAACCCGAATTTTATGAATTGTAAATATAGTTTTGTGAACAAATACGCCCATTAAATGTATACACTAGGCTTACATGTGCAAATAGCTTTGTGACTTGGGCCCCTGGAAAATAAACTTCATAGAAAATAAAATATGTATATGCAGTTCCCTTGCTTGTGTGTCACAAATTTTGGAAAGGCCCACATCCAAGGAATGGGTTCAAACTATGAATTTGTAGTACATTCATTGCAAAAATGCTCTAAAACAGTTAAAATATCCCCTTGTTCTCAAGGAGATTTTGTAGCCAATGTATAACAATTTTAAAGGCCTGTTCTTTCTAAAATGACATGTGGGAACATGGAATCTACTAAGAGATATTTGAGAGGAACAGCCGGTTCAGTAGATCTACCACAGGATGCAAGCTGACAGGTGAGAAAAATTCAGAATTTCCGACATGTGTGCTGTTTCCCTTTATTGTACTTTGAACCCTACAGAGGCTGTGTGGAGGCAGGTCACACAAGACACTTTTTATTTTTGTGCCCTTAGTCTTGAAGGGTTTGTCAAACCTCCAGAAAGTATTTTTAACTTTTACCACTGCCAGACCTGTAGGGATAGCAGGACGGCAAGGCATTTTCAGGAATCAACTACAGACCACATTTAGCTGTCGTAAAAACAAATTGTGGATTAAACAAATTATTGCAGTGGGCATTGGGTCAGTCCTTTCCGTTCAATGGTTTGTCTTTTTCATAAATCTTAGTTGCTTGCTTCTTATTCAAAGGCTTTCCTTCTACTTCTTCTTTTGCTTTCACTCTCCTGGAGTATCAGTTCTTTCCCATCCGTTTGAATGGAGTACTCCTATCCTTCCACTGCTTATATTCTGAGAACTACTTTGGTTTTTTTTGTTTGCCATTCCATGTGAGTGCATGTGTTTTGCTCTTTCCCTTGTGTTCTTTCTCCTTACCACCCAGCTGGTAATGTTGCTCCACCTTTCATCATCTTTTTTGCCCCAATTTAATTTAGGTTTTATATAGTGCAAACATATACCTAGATGCGTCTTGGCGCTAAGGTAACAAGGGAAAGGGAGAAGACCGTGATCATTAGTTCCTAATAAGCCATGTTTTTAAAGACTTCACAAAGCTCAAAAGGGAGGGAACACTTTTTATTTCCAGAAAAAACATTTTCCAGTTCCGTGTGGTGTAGACCACAAATAAAAAAAAAGCATCACCATTGGACCAAATCCATGGTCTCAAATGGGAAGAAGGGAGATGGAGAAATAACAAAAGAAGGAGTTATCTTTTGTTAGAAGACCCCTCACTCACCAACCTGGTTGGTGACATGCTTCATCATCGGGGTCCCACCCGGACAGCCGAATGCCATCCGGGTGTGCTGCGACACCTGATTACAGTGGAGCGGGTTTTTCTGTGAATGTAGTGCAAAAAAAGGTGATGTTAAAAACTGTCCAAGTATAGCTTATTTGAAAAAAATGTATTCTGAAGTTACTGGACAATGTTAAAAAGCAGTGATGAGACACTAAAGTTGGTTTTAATGACCAACTGTATCTATGTGATTGTAAAGTAAGGTATACATGTTTCAACCTATGATGGGATCTACCAGGTTTTCGTCAGGACCAAATGCTTGGAACCTGGGTGGTATACAAACACTAACGTGTACCCAACCCTCTGTCCCAGAAACTAAACTGTATACTTGCAGTCGGTGTCCTCACACCGTAATCAGGCGAGGAAAAAAAGGGGAGAAACCTGTGAAAGAAAAGAAACATCACAAACAAACAAATTACGTGCCTGTAACGTAGTGTAGTTTCTCAGTAGTTAACATGCTCTATGCAAATCCCTTTCATGCTGAAGACATTATCCCAAAGAGTCCATACTATATGGTGGCAAACATTTTGGCACGGGTCGGCATTGTGTTGCGAGTATGCAAGGATTGTTAATGGTATTTCCAAGAATAAAAGGCTAGATTTGCCCGTGTTCAAAATATCTCACACTCTCATGACATCGCACTGATCAATATATGTGGATAAGTGGGTGTGAAATAATGGTTTAGTCACTCTGACATATTTTTATGAGAAAGTGACTACCGATGATCGCACACTTATGTGTAAGCGCTTCTTAAATGTATTCATACTTGGATCAAAAAAGCATCATGAATCATGGCGGTGGGAGGGACTAGGACTGAGGTAAATCTTACTCGGGATAAGAGTTTCAGGTGCTACACGGGGGTGGGAGGATAGCCTGTTCTGCTCAAAACATATTCTGTAATGGTAGAAGACAAAAGAGGAGGATTGTAGAGGGCAATTACGGTCACGCAGGGCGGAGCGGAATCGCTCATGAACACGCCGGGGTAGAATGCCACTCGTCGTATGTAAAACACCTCGGAAGAAAGTCGGAATGGTAAAAACTTACAGTTTAAGCAGAAGTCAAAGGCCGTTATGCCTACATGCTGTCCAGAACTCCCCGCAGCCACCGGAGACTGCCAGCGGTAAAGATATGAGGCAGCAAGTTCCGGGTGTGGGCCGGGCTATGCCTTACGTGACTGGCGTGAGGGTTGGTTGCTATGGCAGCCGGCGAGGCCACGAGTAAGGTGGCCTCGCGGTCTCAATTAGAAAAAAGGAAAGAGGAGTGGGAGTAAGATCGGTGCGGTGCCGATCGTAAAAAGGAACCTTAATAATGGCCAATGTAATGGTAATTCACATAAAGGAAAAATGGAATAAATTATGCAGTGATTGCACAAAGTACTGGTAAATTATAGGAAATAGTGGTCATTCCAAAAGGGGTCAGTGCAATCATGTTGCCCCGCTGGCAGTATGTATCAATATATATGGGTAGTAAAAGGGCTAGGAATAATGGTGAAACTTAGCTCCCTTAGTGTAAAGCAAAGGGGGAAAGGCATTAGCGCATTGGGAGAGTTGTAGGTATTCCTTTCAGAATGGAAGAGTGTGTTCTAGATGATTTCAAGGGAATGCCTTCTTATGGCCTTGAGGAGTCATGTTGTTGTTATTAGGTGCCCATAGAGTACTGGGCAGCACCAGAGGAGGGTACGTGCATTGCTTCATCTCTGGAGGACTGTGCCCCAGGGAATATTGTCATTCAGTCTAGTTGTGTGTGTGGAAAGTCTGTAAATCCAGCGTTGCTCTTTCTCAAAGAGCTGTTGTTGTATGTTATTCCCTCTTTGAACCTGTTTAATAACAGTCCATTCCATATCGTTGGGGGTGTGATTCATTTCCTGAAAATGGTCCGTCAGTTTCGTGGCACTTTTTTTGCATCGGATGGTACTGTGATGTTTGCAGATCCTCAGTTTTATCTTCCTACTTGTCATGCCAACATATGATTTGTTGCAAGGACATTTGATCAGATAGACAACATTGGTGCTGTTACAGTTTGTATGTGCCACTTGGTTCCAGATTTTGCCAGGCTCCAGGGACAGTGTTTTAGTATTTCTGGTTAGGTGGCATACACTGCAGTCTCCGCAGTGGAAGTGGCCCGTCATATCAGGGAGGCCCCAGGCTTTTGTGATTGACTGGGCCTTGTTTTGATTAGTGTCCTTGGGTCGAGTATTCATTAGGGTGTCTTTTAGACTGTGGGATTTTTTGAAAGAGGTTTTTCCCAGTGGAGATTGCCTGTGTTCAGGATAGACCAGTGCTTGTTGATAGACCTAATCATAAGGTTGGATGCAGTAATGTAGGTGGTAACGCAAGTAAGCGGTATTTCTTTTTCTATTCCTGTATTGATTTTGGCTTCCAAAGGCACCTCTCTTGGTTGGTTGCGTGCTCTTTTTTGACACTTCTGGATAATCTTTTTTGGATACCCTCTCGCTGTTAGTTTATCTGAGAGTACTTTTGCTTGTGCCTGCTAGTAATTGGTTTTGCTGCAATTGCGGCGGAGTCTCAGATACTGGCCATAAGGTAGATTCTCCCTTAGTGGTCGCGGATGGAAACTCTCAAACCTCAATAGGTTGTTCTTGGCACTGGGTTTGAGATAAGTTTTGGTTTCAAGGCGATTGTTCTCCTTGGTTATGGTGACGTCAAGAAATACCATGGTATCCTTATCATGGTTGTTAGTGAATTTTAGATTAGGGTCGCAGGTATTGATCCAAGTGATGAATTCCTGGAGTGTTTCTACTGGTCCTTGCCATATGGCAAGGACATCATCAATATATCTTTTCCAGAAACTGGTGTGGGTATGGAATGGGTTATCATTATTCAGAATGAATCTCTGTTCGAAGTCATAGACGTAGAGTCCTGCCACGCTAGGGGCAAAAATACTACCCATAGACATACCTTCTGTCTGTAGATACAGAGAGCCTTCAAACTCAAAGTAGTTCCTTTTCAGTGCAAGTCTAGCACACTCTAGGGTAAAAGATTTAGGGGTGTTGAAGGTCCAAGGGCTGTCATTCAGAGTTTTTTCCAGGACTGATATGGTGTCATCCTTTGGTATGCTTGTATACAAGCTTTCAATGTTGAAGCTCAACAGGATGGTATTTTCGTCTACATTGATATCTTCAAGTAGTCTCAACAGGCTCTTAGTGTCCTGTATTTTCAGAGGTTTGCCAGCCTTATCTGCCGGTCCATTAGTATAGTTGACGGGACGGGTGTGTTGGGGGCTATGTAGTTGTATCCATTTACCTGAGAGAAACAGAGGGCACAGTGCGCTTACCAATGTTCTCTCCTAGTGTGCTCTCTCGTCTCTCTCCTGCCAATTCTCACGTGCTGCCATTTTTGCAATCACGCCAGATTTCGAGGCTTTCCTCACCAGGATTTCGGAGGCAGTACCGCAGGGGGCACCACCAGTCTGTGAGAGTGAGTGGTTCCCTGCCATAGATGCAGGAATGCCACAAGGAGCCACAGCACAAAACCCCGCGATATCGCCTGGGACATCCAAAGCATACCGAGCCAAGAAGGCAGTAAATTTGTTTACTGCATTTTAATCCAGGGGGGCATAAAATGGTAAATGTGGGGAGAGCGTTCCTGGTGCTCGAGCTTATGCGACCAGTAGTGCGGAAATCATCTTGCTTGTGCTGCGACTTTTATATTTCAGTGATTAGTTTCTTTGGGATAACCATTAGTGATCTGCTGAACTGAGAATTAATTCTCACAACCTTTCAACAATGTATAGCTTTCTAGGTTCACCCACAAGTTTCATGCGTCTTTAGTCCACAAACTATAAGTAGCCGAAAACGTCGAAATAGAAAATATTAACTAACATGAAAATTGCAAAAGATGCAGTGAAAAAATAGTTTTTTACAATTCCGTCTTTCTTGAAAGCTGGTAAGTGGACAATCTTGGCACAACGAATACTATTTTGATGCTGTTTGTAGGAAATGTCTGACGCTTTCATTCAGCCGTTTTCTACACACACAACGCTATGGGTACACTGCCTCTAGATTTAATGTCCAAGGGGCATATGTAGGAAGGTGTTTTTCGATTTCCAAACGCCGGTATTCGCAGAATTCCGGTGTTTGCGAATCGCAAATGGCGTTTTGGTATGTAGGTGCCACATAGCAAAATAAGGAATCGCAAAAATTGCGATTCCTTATTTTGCTCAAGCATTTAAGGAATCGCAATTTAGCGATTCCTTAAATGCTATGTAGGGGTGCCTTTTAAATTGCAATTCTGGCTTCATGAATCGCAAAATACCACATACTCCAAGTAGATGGTATTTTGCGATTTCCTGTCAAAATGCATTTTTTTTTAAATTCAAAGTGCCATGTGTCGCACAGACATGCCCTTAGGGCATGTATGTGTGCCACATGTACTTACAGGTCGTCACTGCCCCCGCCATCTGCCCGGCAGTCCACCCAGCATCTGCCAACTTGGTATCGAGGTATTATCCCTCGCCCATCCTGACCGCTCGGGACACTGTTCCCGTTCAATTGCCCCACGTCCTCGCCCAAAATTCCTTCATCCCGCCGAGCACCCTGGACACACCTTGAAAATTGGATTGCCTCAATAGCTTCTCGCTCATGCCGAGCCTGCCTACGATTGAACCGGTACAATGTCTGCGTTCAGGTCCTCAAGTACCTCTCGTACCTGTCTCTAGCCGACCACTTGCTGCTAGGCACTGCCCTTCGTCTAAGTCTACGACTAGACTAGAAGCCCATCCACAACTCGTCCCTTTCCCTGCCTCACAGGCTTGTATTTATTATTCAGGCAATTATTCCCCAGTCCTGATGATGATCCTTGTATTCTGTGTTTAGGATTGAAACGCCGTCGACATGTGTAATAGTTAAACACTAGCTTTCCAATGTGCTACAAATTTTGTGTTTTTCTATACAAGGACAGCCTTTCCTACAGTGCTCCTGTGCTCATGACGAGCTGAGCTCGTCACCGCCACACCCGTTTCAATAGAACGTTCAGCACAGCAGGGGAATTATCCCAGCGTGCGAGCGTTCCAATGGCCATGACAAGCTCAGCTCGTCATGAGCACCAGAGCACTGTAGCTCATGACGAGCTGAGCTCGTCATGAGCATGCAAGGGGTTAAAAGGTTGATCCCTGATTTGCTAAACTTTTTTTGCATTCTCATTTTTTGTAGATAGCTTTTTCTAGGTCCTGAAGAATCGCAGGGTTAATACACCATTAGCGAAAAACATGTTGACCCACACACTTTAACAAGGACACACACGCATGAAAATTATTCGTGATAGTGCCTTGTTACACTGGTTTTAATTAGGACAGGAGACCCCCAGAATAAAGTTTGGCCCTTCTAGGTACTCTCAGTCCTACTTTACTCCACATCACTGCATCTACACTACAACTGTCCCACACCCGCACTTCACCATACGGCAGTTGGATAAAAGATCTCCGACAAAGAGCCTCTTCTTAGGGAGCCCGTTGGGGATTGCACCGCCGCCCCAACGAGGAGCAGCCCAGATGATGAAGCATGACACCTGAAAGGGTGTGTGAGGGCATTATGATCCAACATATGGATCTCCACTATTGCCCTTTCTAGGGTACAGTGAGATCCAGCCACTTGGTGTCTCCAACCAGCTTCGTTTTCAGAGAAGAACAGCATATAACACCTTTTTGTATTGTACTTTCATTCACAACAATTTTTTTAAACAAAATATCTCCTGCCACATTTTGTGTGTTTTGTCAGTTTTTTCTGGGGAAACCCCAAATCTGTGGTACCTTTATAATATTCGATATGTGAGAAACAAAGGTCACAAATTTGCTCAGAATATGTCTTGTAGAAAATGTTTTGAATGTTTAAGCTTCATTTCCTCCAAAAGTAAAAAAAAAGGCTTAGTGGTCTAGTGGGGAAAAGTTGGCAGCGAAGTGGTTAAACACTAGCTGCAAACTCTCATATACTATATTGACAGCATTACCACAAACATCATGGGCCAGGGACACATGGGACCCCTGGTAGGAAGAGAGGGAGAAGAGCGAGCAGTAAACAAATGGCATACTGTTAAGAGAGCAAAACTATTCCTTTGTCTAAAAAGCGTAATGGTCACATTTAAATGTTCCAGTCCTGGGGAAATATGCGGATGTATACGTAACAATGTAAGTAATTGAGTGGTCATTGATCAAAAGCACAGATTGCGTTCGATCATCAGCAGGGCCGGACTGGGAACCAGAACCGGCCCTGGCAAAGTGCTCGGCCGGCCCCCCTCCCCCCTCCGGGAGGAGAGGGGAGGGGGGAGAGGTGCGACCGCGCTCTATGACAGGGCCGGTTTTCGGCCGTTTTTGTTACAGGGCCGTTTTTGCAGCATAACGGCCCTGTATCAAAAACGGCCCCAGGGGCCCAAAACCGGCCCCCAACCATGCGGCCCACCGGGGAATTTCCCGGTGCCCTCAACGGCCAGTCCGGGCCTGATCATCAGCACTGCTTACAGTCTATATAGACTCTATGTTAAAATCTTAAATTATGTTCTCAAAAACATGGATACCTTTAAATCACACCTCGAAGGCCTGCTTGAAATTGCCATAATGAGATACAACTTGCAAGATGCCAGTACAATGAAAAGGTTTCAGCTGGATTATCAGTTTAACATTTCTACAAGGCATTAGTGATCCTGACAGCTCTCTTCTTTACTAAGGCATGTGTACAGCAAATTACTCAGAAACTAGTCTATGGTACTTGGCAGGAGGTGAAGTCAAACATTCTGCAAATATGTTTGCGAATAAATGGAATTCTCATGTTACCATAAAAGGCTGACCCAAGGCATTTAATCTGACCTTGCAATCCTCAAATCATTCCAATATCATTTTCGAAAAATCAGGTCAATACATTTTACGACATAGCTAGCAATCATGACCACAGCAGTTGGTTGGTGGATAGATAACAATAAAGAATGACGAATTTCTGTTGTGTATTGCAATTGTTGGGGTTTCCATTTTCTATTTGCCATATGGATGAGTAATTTGGAAATGTCCATATTTTATTTCCTACTGTCCAGAGTCCTCTACATCACACCGACAAGTATCAACTCTATTTAACTCGAACAAATTCCAAACTTTGACAGGTGTCTTTCATCAGATCGCCATGCATTAACAGTCTACAACCAGCTTCCTCTATCACTTGCTGACTGTATGCTTGTCGTTGGGTCTACACAGTACTCCACTGCATTTGGGTAGGCATGTACTATATTTGAATTATCACATGCATGTATTCATAGAATATCATAAGATAAAAGGGTACGTGCTGAAGAAATTGCTTAGAGTTCATTTTCGAAGGACAGCGTTTCCACGAATGAAACTCTTTGTGGCCATTTTTTAAATATATGCCACGATTTTGAACAAACATTCATTCATGAAGGGTGTATAACCAATGCTTTGCACTAAACTGCGAGCACATACAAAGTCATGCCGACTTCCACAAAGTACATGAACATGCACTGAGTTTAAAAGATGATCTGTGAAGAACACTAAACCATCGAATGCTATGTGTAAAACAATGAATACAATAATGTATTTTATGTAAAGAAGGAAAAGTACTAAACACCTGTGATTAACTGCAGCATGGGTAGAATGCTCCTGTCTAGATGTCTGGATTAATAAATGTCAACGCGGGTAAAATCTGCATCATGAAAACAGAGAAAGAATCTTTGATGTCTCATTAGCGTGCATCATCATGAATATGACATGAAAGGAAATAATTTGGAAAATTGTACCTGGACTGTCCGCTTAAGAGAAAGCCTCATGTGGGAGTGGTGAGGGCATCTACACACGATCAGCTTCTGTATCCTGTAAGGAGGTTGTAAACTGAAGAAGCAAGTTCAGGGAAAACGTGTGATAAAACTATGCGTGGCAAGGTCCAACTTCACCATCAATGGAATACAGAGGCTCCCTTACCTTGTATAATTTTGCTATCCTATTTTGATTTCCTTTAATTGATACATTTTTCTAGAATAGCGATCATATATTTCAGGATCAAGGCTGTTTCTCCTGCTTTGTTACTCGCACAGCATTCAAAATATCAAACATGGCTCCTTGTCTCTGCACCTTCTTGATCCGGTTTAATCTGCCTAACCTGTGGCTTCGATAAATCTGCGTTTAGGCTTTCTTCAGACGGTTTGTTATTTGGACATTTGCCTCATTATTCCATGTATTTTTCTTAGTCAGAAACTGGCTCATATTCAATCTGGAACCAGCTACTTTAGACAGCTCTGGTGTTTCCAGCGGTTACTACCTGAGAAGCATCAGAGGCGAGGGAAAAAAGAACCTCTGCTCTTCAGACAACAAAGATAAGATACTGTAGTTAAATGTGCAATTGATAACATCAAGTGGTGGAAACTCTTACATATGTGAGGCTCTCTTGGTAGAAGATTGAAAGATCATTTCCTTATTGTGAAATGTCAAAATAGTTAAACATGCAGTAGCCAGATTTCTTGGACACAGACTTCCTGTTGATAATCTCAACGTGACAGAGAATTGTCCCGGTTCACCAGGGTGAATTTTTCAATGCAGATGCTATCTTCTCAAATTCCTTTTAGAATATATGTGTCCCTGTATTAAATGCACTCCTATAATTTAATGTGGGAATTCAATCATATGCAGATGACAACAAAGCATATATTAAACTAACCAAAGATCCATCCATTTTCACAGAACTCCATCATTGCTTATGAGCGGCTCAGGATTGGATGGCCTCCTGCTGGTTAAAACTAAACTTCCCCATGTCCAAAGTAATACTATTTATGATGCTTACGCAAAATAATGTCACTTTAACTTACTAAGCTAAACATCTTACACATCTCAGAAGGTCAAATGCTTAGATGCCATGATGTATGTTGACACAACTTCATCCCCTAAGTTTAGGACTGGTTTTACCAACCAAAGAAACTGATGCATTTGCCTCAACTATCCAAGGGGCATAATATCAATAGACGGCAATAAATATAACAAAGCACACTTAGCGCTTTTTTATTTATCGCCGTCTATCGCTGGAATGTATTGCCCAGTTAGTGCAATATTAACAATGTGTATCACACGAGGCGATAAAAAATACAGGGATATCTACGTTTTCCATGGAACAACGCTGGTTTTCCAGCGATGTTCCATGGAAAACAGCGATATACTTGATGATAGGGCTCTGAGGCCTTAGCCCCACAATCCACCTCCCATGTTAGGTATGCCTTTGTCAGGAATTTAACAGACGTTAAATTCCTAAGTTAAGGCATAGTTAACACGATTTTAAATATCGCTGCCCCTCGTTGATAATATTGCGAATCTGGGTTAGCGATATTTTCCCATGGAGTTTTGTCAGGCATGCCTCCATTGCATCTCATTAACGATGCGATGCGAGGTGTGCTGACAATGGGCACTAAGGCAAGGAAACACGCGCTAGCGTGTTCTTCTTAATAAGGCGATAATAATATTGGCGCTTTTCGCCCAAAAACGGGCGCTAAAGCGGCGATAATGTTATCGCCAGCCCTTGATAATATGCCCCCAAGAAACTCGATGGTGTAGTTATAAATAAAGCAATAATTATGTGCTCAGACTACCCTAATACTCTTTATGCTGACTAACTACTCTTTACCAAAATGGAGCAGTATATTTAACATTTTACCAAAATGAGACCATGCAGCCACTTCACTGGCAACCTTGCACTAGCTTTTCACCCAAAAATGATATTTCTACAAGCTGAGCATTCGTGCTTTCAAATACCGGCGTAATTTGTCCTCAGCTTGTCTGATGGACTCATTCCTCCAAGTGCATGCACCTATCCTGCGCTTGGAAATTCAGGCCTGGCAATTGTCTCTGCCTTCCAATGGCAAAATAAAGAGGGAAATAATTCTCAGTGACAGCTGCCAAATCATGGTATAACCTCCCACGTATCTGGAAAGCTGAATCTACATTAGATCATTTTAAGAAAATCTTTAAAAATTATCCTTTCTATTGACATACTGAATTACTTGCTGTGAGCCTGTAGAGCGATGAACAGCACCTAGAGATTCTTATCTGTAGTAGTAGTACCACCATTCAGTAAAGAGATGTGCCGGACAGAGATTGGTTAACCTTCCTTTTCCTTTATAATGTAGTTGGGCAAGTGAACAATACATATGCTTGCATTATTTTCTAGGAAAAATTGGCAACATATAAAGTAAAGGACTTTATAAAAATATATTTGGGAATAACTCCAAAACTGTGTACATTAATCTGCATACCTTTTCTAAGAAAAATATTTTTTGCATCATTTATTTGACCAATCCATTAACAGATTAAATATAAACTGATATGTAAACAAAACAACTCCACAAATTGCTCACATACACTGTTTACACCACCCAACGTTATTAGCTACTTCATTTCTTTGACTTTTGACTAAAAGATGAATATGAGGTTTGTCAAAGATGACCTACCAGTACTCTCTAGTAAAAAATTAAAAAGCTACACACAAGATTTTGCCCCACTGTTGATAGCACTCCAAACAGAGGCCTAGCATAATTCTCCTTCATTGATATGATATAAAGATGAATATAGCCAGTAATTGGGCCGGTATATATGGGTAGGGTACCAGACTTTCGAGTTGTAAATGTTCTAAATGTTGCGTCCCAAAAATATCTTAGGAAAAATATTGATTAAAATATTGACGAGTCTGTATATAAACTTACTATATCTAACACCACGATTATATACTTCAATGCTATATACATCTTTAATTTGCGTGAATGTGGATTTAACAATAGTAAATGTATACTGACCAATATATCATTTCCTCAACTATATTTTCGTTATCAATAGTTTTGCTATGACATTCTTGTAGCATGATCCTATTGCAGTAGTTATTTTGACATTCAGTGCAAGGCATGCATAGGTTTCATAACTAAATGCTTTTTTAGGTAGGCCTCCCTAATGGAGAGTGCTGATAATGAATCTGTGTTTTAGCAAGTCAAACCATATCTTATCAGATTCAATGGAGTGATTTCGGAACCCTTACATGAATGTTCTTTAAGAAATGTACTGATGAATTTAAAAACAAATTACTAATGTTGGGCCTATCCCTTTTTGCAGGTCTATCATCAAATGTTTTGTCTTTTAACTTCTATTTTCTAACCTGTATTTGTTGTCATTAGAACTCTGGGCACTTTACAACTTCTGATCAATACTTAAGTGCATATGCTCTCAGTGTAAATTGTGATTATGATTGGTTATCCATGATTGGTATAGTTGGTGTACTGGTAGGTCCCTAGTAAAGTGCACTGTGTATGCCCAGGGCCTGTAAATCAAATGCTTCTAGTGGGCCTGCAGTCCTGGTTGTGCCACCATGGGCAGCCCAATAAACTCCTCTCAAACCTGACATTGCAGTGTCTGTGAGTACAGTTTTAAACTGTCATGTCGACCTGGAAAGTGTACCCACTTGCAAAGCACTAACCTTCCCTTTTACTACATGTAAGGCACCCCTTGGGTAGGCCCAAGGTACCCCAATGAGCAGTGTGCAGTGTATGTGAAAGATAGAACTTGCACTGGTGTGATAGGGAAATACTGCCAATTAAGTTTTTCACTATTGCACGGACTGTCTCTCCCAAAGTCTATCAATGGAGCTGCCATGTATCTTTCATTTGGGAACAGCTAGAGAATTAAAGTTTGGGCTCTCTGAGCTCAGAATTTAAAAACACATCTTTTAGTCAAGATGGTTTTTATGTTATGTGTTTTAAAATGCCACTTTTGGAAAGTGGATATGTTCTTGCTTTGCCATCCTGTGTCTCAGCGATTTGCGGATTTTCTTCCTTGTTGGAGATGAGGAGGATCTTGGTTTTTCCCTGATTGAGTTTGAGGTGGTTCTTTGATAGCCATTATTGGACTTCTCTGAGAGTGTTGTTGAGTCTTAGGATGTTGTTAAAGGAGGAGGTTTCCAAGTAGATTTGAGTATCATCTGCATATAGATGAAAAGGGATGTTTGCTTTTTTCAGAATGGAGGTGAGGGGTTCCATGTATATGTTGAACAGTTGAGGGGAGAGAATCGATTCTTGAGGGACACCTCTGTTCACGGGGAGGAGGTCAGAAGCAAAGGATTTTATTTTTACTCTTTGGGAGCAATTTTGGAAGAAGGAGGAGAACCATTGAAGGACCACTTCGTCGCACCGACCCTCTCTTTGAGAGCTTTGATGATAAGACTATGGTCTACAGTGTCAAAGGCTGCTGACAAGTCTAGGAGGATGAGTAGACAGCAGTGGTCTGAGTCGAGGGAGTAGAGGATGTCGTCCATGATGTGGAAGATTGCAGTTTCGGTGCTGTAGCCTTTTCTGAAGCCTGATTGGTGATGGTCTAACAAATTAATGTTGTCAATATGTTTGTTCAGTTGACGGAGAACGCATTTATCCAGGATTTTGGCTACGAAGGGGAGATTGGAGACATGTCTGAAGTTCTTCAGGTCAGTAGAGTCTAAGCCAGGTTTCTTCAGAAGAGGAGTGACTTGGCCGACTTTAAAGCAATCTGGTATGGTGCCCGTTTTTAGGGAGCTGTTTATGATTTCACACCAGAGTGGAGCCAGCGTGAATTTTAGCTCTTTGGCCATTTGAGAGGGAATGGGGTCGAGGTTGTGTGAAGAGGGCTTGGAGGCGGTGATAAGGTTAAGGATCTCGGTTTCTGTGATGGGGTCGAAGGAAGACCAGGTAGTTGCCGGTTGCATTCTCGCGGTAGTTTCGATTGTAGTGGGGCAGTCTATGTCGGGGGATGGAGGTTACTGTCCAGTGAAAGTTCGATCTTGGAGATTTTTTTGTTAAAGAAGTTGACAAAGTTGTCACATAAGGCTTTAGAGGGCTGGACGTGGGAGGTCACTGGCTTGGATGTTTGTTTTTTGATGATGTCAAAGAGTTTTCCTGGTCAATTTATGGCCTTGTCCAGCGCGGTGCAGAAAAAGTTGGATTTTTCATTGTTGATATGTTGTTTGTAATTCTGTCTTGCTGTTCTGAGTTCTTCGTTACGGCTGGAGGAGGAATTCTTTCTCCAGAGACGTTCTGTGGCTCTGAGTTGTCTTCTTTCCTCATTAATGTCCTTGTTGAACCAGGATCTGGAGGGGGTGTTTCTGGGGTTTTTCAGTTTCAAGGGGGCTAGTTCGTCTAGGATGGAGGACAAGGTAGCGTTGTAGTGGGATATGAGTTCTTCAGTGGAGAGGCCTTCCGGGGAGATGGGCAGATGGGAGGATATTTTCTCTTATAAATCCTCTTTGTTGATCTGCAATATGTTTCTCGACCATGTGGGTGGATCAGAGATCGAGGGGAGAGTCATTATCTGTTGAGGGAGGTGGAATAGGATAAGGTGATGATCTGACCAGTCGGCCGGAAGGATGTGATCTATTGAGATTGTGTTGTGTCGGGCGATGATGGCATCCAGGATTGCTCCTTTGTTGTGGGTTTCTTTTGAGCAGTGCTGGGTGAGGTTGTTGGTATGGAGCAGCTCATTTAGGTTTTGTACTGGAACACTGTTCTTATCATTCCAGTGGAGGTTAAGGTCGCCTAGAATGATGTTGTTGGTATCACGGAGGGAGCAGTGAGCAATTAGGTCTGATAACTGTTCAGTGAATGTGACGGTGGTGCCTGGGTGGTGGTACAGGGGTATGTAACACTTACAACGCAACTTTTACGTCGTAATGCTGTTACAACGCAGCTATTACAACGCAGGATCCATTACATCGGATGCCATTACAACGCATGACATTACATAGCAGATGCTATTACAACGCATACCATTACATCGTAAGTATTGGTAAGTATATCATTTTTTTAAATTTTATTTAATATTATATAATTGATTTAATTATTATTAATTATAAATAAAAATATTTATTTATGTTTTTAAATAATATAAATTAAATATATTAATTTAAGTAATTTTTTTAATAAGTATGAGTATAGGAGTATATGTTTTGGGGTACTGAGGTATATGTTTTGGGGTGTTTGGGTATTTTAAGGTTTTAGGGCAGGGTTTGGGTTTTGGGGTACAGGGGTGTTTTTAGGTTTTAGGGCAGGGTTTGGGTTTTGGGGTACAGGGGTGTTGTTAGGTTTTAGGGCAGGGTTTGGGTTTTGGGGTACAGGGGTGTTTTTAGGTTTTAGGGCAGGGTTTGGGTTTTGGGGTACAGGGGTGTTTTTAGGTTTTAGGGCAGGGTTTGGGTTTTGGGGTACAGGGGTGTTTTTAGGTTTTAGGGCAGGGTTTGGGTTTTGGGGTACAGGGGTGTTTTTTGGTTTTAGGGCAGGGTTTGGGTTTTGGGGTACAGGGGTGTTTTTAGGTTTTAGGGCAGGGTTTGGGTTTTGGGGTACAGGGGTGTTTTTAGGTTTTAGGGCAGGGTTTGGGTTTTGGGGTACAGGGGTGTTTTTAGGTTTTAGGGCAAGGTTTGGGTTTTGGGGTACAGGGGTGTTTTTAGGTTTTAGGGCAGGGTTTGGGTTTTGGGGTACAGGGGTGTTTTTAGGTTTTAGGGCAGGGTTTGGGTTTTGGGGTACAGGGGTGTTTTTAGGTTTTAGGGCAGGGTTTGGGTTTTGGGGTACAGGGGTGTTTTTAGGTTTTAGGGCAGGGTTTGGGTTTTGGGGTACAGGGGTGTTTTTTGGTTTTAGGGCAGGGTTTGGGTTTTGGGGTACAGGGGTGTTTTTAGGTTTTAGGGCAGGGTTTGGGTTTTGGGGTACAGGGGTGTTTTTAGGTTTTAGGGCAGGGTTTGGGTTTTGGGGTACAGGGGTGTTTTTAGGTTTTAGGGCAGGGTTTGGGTTTTGGGGTACAGGGGTTTTTTGTGGTTTTAGGGCAGGGTTTGGGTTTTGGGGTACAGGGGTGGTTTTAGGGCAGGGTTTGGGTTTTGGGGTACAGGGGTGGTTTTAGGGCAGGGTTTGGGTTTTGGGGTACAGGGGTGTTTTTAGGTTTTAGGGCAGGGTTTGGGTTTTGGGGTACAGGGGTGTTTTTAGGTTTTAGGGCAGGGTTTGGGTTTTGGGGTACAGGGGTGTTGTTAGGTTTTAGGGCAGGGTTTGGGTTTTGGGGTACAGGGGTGTTTTTAGGTTTTAGGGCAGGGTTTGGGTTTTGGGGTACAGGGGTGTTTTTAGGTTTTAGGGCAGGGTTTGGGTTTTGGGGTACAGGGGTGTTTTTTGGTTTTAGGGCAGGGTTTGGGTTTTGGGGTACAGGGGTGTTTTTAGGTTTTAGGGCAGGGTTTGGGTTTTGGGGTACAGGGGTGTTTTTAGGTTTTAGGGCAGGTTTTGGGTTTTGGGGTACAGGGGTGTTTTTAGGTTTTAGGGCAGGGTTTGGGTTTTGGGGTAAAGGGGTGTTTTTAGGTTTTAGGGCAGGGTTTGGGTTTTGGGGTACAGGGGTGTTTTTAGGTTTTAGGGAAGGGTTTGGGTTTTGGGGTACAGGGGTGTTTTTAGGTTTTAGGGCAGGGTTTGGGTTTTGGGGTACAGGGGTGTTTTTAGGTTTTAGGGCAGGGTTTGGGTTTTGGGGTACAGGGGTATTGTAGGGTTCAGGGGTAGGTTTGTGTTTAGGGATAATTAAATTATATTTACCATTTTTAAATTAATTAAAATATATTTAATAAATTAAATTCATTTTATTACATTAATTACATTTTTAAATTAAATTAATTAAATTAATTAAATTATTTCAATTAATTTAATTTCATTTCATTTATAAAAATATGTACATTAAATTATTTTCATTATTTTAATTAAATTAAATTATTTCCATTTTTTATTACAATTACATTTATTAAATAGATATTATTTTATTAAAAAAAATTAATGGCTATTTTAAAATGTATTTTAATTAAATAATTAAATTAAATTAATTAAATTAACTTAATTACATTTTTCAAAAAAAGGTATACTTACCTATACTTACGATGTAATGCCATGCGTTGTAATAGCATCTGCTATGTAATGCCATGCGTTGTAATGGCATCCGATGTAATGGATCCTGCGTTGTAAAAATTCCGTTGTAACGGAATGCGATGTAAAAATCCGCGTTGTACTGACACCAATCCGGTACAGGAGGTGGCAGTGCACTAGTCCAGGAAGGGTTCCACAGCGGTATGAATACGGCGCTACGAGACCTCAGGGTAGGAGGCGCTATATAAATACAAACACACTTACATTTTACATTTAGATTGTTGTTGGAAGTTTTGATGTTGGCGGTTAGGCATTCGAAGGAGTTGTAACTTGTGTTATCGGTTTCGGACCCTAATAGGTTATTGTTGTGAATAATTGCCATGCCTCCGCCTTTTTGGTCTTTTCTATCTTTGTTGATGATAGAGAAGCCCGGGGGAACAAGCATATCCAGGATCGGAGGAGAGGAGTCATTGAGCCAGGTCTCGGTGATGAAAGCTATGTCGATGTCTTGATTGAGAATGGACTCTGCCAGCTCTGTAGCGTGTTTCGTGACGGACCTGCAGTTTATGAGCATGCAGTTAGTGCAGTGAGACTCTTATTTTGGTTCTGTGGGGATGGTGATGAGGGAGGCTGGAGGTCTGGGGGGTTTTTGGGCAGAGTGTTCGCTTCTGATCCCAGTGATTACCTGTTGTGCAGATTGCTGGTCGTTGGTTGGAGGGGAGAAGTAAGTGGAGGCCAGCTCGAGCGCTTCCTCCGTGGACATGGCCTCCATAGCCCTTTTCGGTCTTGGGGCCTGGGAAGAGGAGGGGTGAGCTGACTGGTTGGGGGGTAGAAGGTTGGGCGGCCTAAGGTGGGAGTGGGAGAGGTAATGGGGCTGGGGTTGGAAGTGTGAGGCGGGTTGTGGCGGGTCGAGAGGGTGGATAGGATAAGATTCAGGCCCTGTATTAAGGTGGTGAGTTGGCTTTCAATGCATGTGATGCGGTAGTTCAACTCTTTTTGAAGGGGGTGGGCTGCAACTGGGTGTAAACTCTTCGGCAGGGGAGCGCTGTCAGAGTTGTGTTGACTGTTATTGTCAGTTAATGTGGCGGTTTGGTTTATGGGGAGTGGCGTAGGATGAGAGTGGTTGTGGTAAGGTAGTCTATTTCTCCTGCTAGGGGAAGGAGACTCAGGATGTGTATAGTGGTCATTCAGAACTGAATGGGGGGGATCCGCGGAGGGGGATGTATGAGGGGTATGGTAGAACAGGTGGGGGCCGTGTCATTTGGGGATGGGGGATTACAGAGGGGTAGGGGGTGCTCGGTGGTGGTTGAGGTAACGGGAGGCAGAATAGAGCAAGTGTTCAGTGTGGGGGATTGGCTTCCCCAGTGGGCGGGAAGCGGTGGATGTGGGGGTAGAGTGTGGGTGCTGTTGGTAAGTAGAGAGGGTAAGAGGAGGTCAAAAACTACAAGGTTGGCATTGTTGGCTTCGATCAGGACTGTGACGTTAAAGTAGATGGTCACTGAGGTGAACCCGCGGAGCGGCAGGGGGGGTGGGTGTAGAATGAGAGTTTGCAGCTATGGGTCGTCTTGGTCGTTTTGGTGATGTGGCATCTTTCACTCAGGGAGGAAATCCAATAGGCGGGCCTAATTGTGTGGAATATGAGGACTATTTTTATTTGGCCTATGGTGGAACAGTGGTATAAGTCCGCAAAGAGGGATTCGGGGAATTGCCTGATCAGTTTATGTTTGCGGGTTTTTTTAGATTTCAGAGAGAGGTTGGGTAAATAGTTTAGATGTAGGAGGCCAGGAATTCAGCAGGGGGAGCAGGCCAGGGATTTTGAAAAGAAGGCGTAAAGCAGTCCTGTGTGACTAGTGCCCTGGGGGAGGGGTCTGCTAAAATTAATTGGACACTTAGCAGTCGCTTTGGGCATCAAATCGTGTTTTGCATGACACTGGCCTCTCAGGTTTCAAGTAGCCTACAGTGATTTAATGAATGTGGGGTAGGTCCAGTGAAACCAGCAGTGGGTTCACATCAACTACTATGTTCTTGCCCCTAATGTTGGAGGTAAAAGTAGGTTTTCTCAAGAAAGTGTTCAAGAACTCTAAAAGTAATACAGATCAGCATTTCAGTCCCTCTTACATTTCACTTTTTTGACTTTGTGTTTCATGGTATATCCAATCTTGCTACTAGGAGTATTTTATTTTACCAGATGTGTTTCAGTAGCATATTTTTTCATTCATCTTATGAATCGTGTACAGCGCATCATAGAAGATGAATTTCCTCCAAGTGTTTGGGTGAGTTCAGGGTGTGAATGGGGTTTATAAAATGGGGGCAAGATTTAGAGCCCCGAAATTGTGTCTGAAAGCAGTGTGAGTGTCTCGTAATGCCTCTCCCTGGCTCATTATGGTGTTCAGAAAGCATGCTCATGCAATCTTTGACCTCTCCGTAGAGCACAGAGTGAAAGTCACATTTGTGCCATTTGGAACAAAAGAGACACATACACCAAAGCCACTGCAGCTTAAGAAATATTGAGACAGTGAAGTAGAAGAGGTGTGAGAGTCAACAATTTAACAGGGTGTCCTAGGCAAAGGTATGGCTTGGCTCTAATAGCCTGGTCATTAGCTAAGTCCTAATAATGTATTGTGTGTAAATTATGCAACAAACATTATACAAAGATATGAGAATGTATCTTCAAAATTCCAAAAGGCATATTTCTTTAACACGCAGTATTATTTCTCTTCAGTAAATCGGAATATTTCACTGCATTGAAAATCATTTAATAAAACTGACAGTTTTTAAATATGAACTTAGAAACAGTCATGCCGCCTGCCTTGACAGCAATGCCATTAGTGAAATAAGAGGTGTCAGTTGTCACGTACACCCTATATATGACCTATTTTTATATTATAATTGGAGAAACATTATAGTCAAGTAAATCAAACACAAGATATGTTTTGTACACCACACATCCTCACGTTACATATTCCAAGATACTTTTATATGCAATAATGAAGACAAAAAGGGGCACAGGTAAATAATACATTTGCCTATGATCACACAATTTGGTAAAGCCGGGAAGTCAAGTTAGGTTCCAGGTTTTTTCACATTGTGCACTTCTGGCACTATATGGGTATCTTATTGTCTCTCATGCTATACATCAAGGGTTGATGTGTGTCTTCAATTCTTGGCACAAGAGCTTAGAGTGTGGGTGGCAGGCAGAAGCCACATGAAAGGTCAGCCCGTTTTAGTCTTACGATTCCAAGAAGACCTCAAAGTGAGCGAGAGCCAGGCGTCCGGCTTGAGCCTTCAATGGTTCACCCACCTGTATGAAGTGCTGACAGTGTCAAATGAGCAAAAATATTTATGATTCGGTGAGTGAAAACATGTCCTTTGAGGGGACAAAGTAGATGAATAAGGAGAGAGGACATGTCCTGGAAGGGTATGCGATGCTTGACACTCTGGAGGAACCAATGTTCCATGGTAATGAACAGCTAGTGATATAAGTGAAATGGCATTCCACCTTCCTGGCACCCCACAGACCACATGTGTTCCTTCGGGGGCAATCTAAAGTGGTTTTGCAGTTCTGGAGAGGAGGATTGTTGCCGCTGTCATAATGGGGGACCCCTGGAACCACCATGTCCTCTGGAAAGAACTGGTTGGACTTCTACTTCACAGGTTGTGAAGGGTGGCACTGCCAGAAAGGTATACATTGAGAGTAACTTCTGAACTTACAGTATTGTCTGTGGAACAGAAGAGCAGGGGAAGGCAGGCCAATAAGTGGACCATGCCACAGTGCTGTTTAAAATGCTCCAAAGGCAAGCCAGCCACCTTTCCAAAAACATGAGCATCATCAAAGGGAATGTTCATAAGAATCAACTGGCAATCATCAAACAGCCATTTGAGATCATTCAAACATAGTGATACATGGCAATGAAGAAGCACATGGACCTCTCCATTATTCCACAGTATGTTGGCCAGAACAGAAGAGGTTCTCTTTGGCTGTGTCCTGACCATCATGCAACAATTTCGCAAAATGGTCCCAAAGGTGATCAGGGAGATTCAGGAAAAACATTTGTGAAATATCCTAGAGAACATGAGAGTACCAGTCCAGAAGGCAAGTTTCTTTCATGAAGTGAGAGGGCAAGGCTCCCTGAAAAGAACAACTTCTTCCCCATTGCCTAGTCCTCTTAGATTCTGTCTCTGGGAGTAAAGAGGAAAACGTCAGGATTATGCTAGGAGTCCCCATGATTGATCCAGGGAAGGGTGAGGTGAAGGATGAAGGCGTTGGGTGACCTGATGATCCACTATCTGAGCAGAAACATGTTTACTTCATGTGACCAAAATGAGATCTATGAAGGCCATGCTGAAAGAGAGCAAGTGATTTAAAGCAGAGCAGGCTAACTGCGTAATCTCTATGTGGTTCACTTTGTTTTCATCTACGCACAAAGGCATTCAAGAATCATCAGTAACCTTGGGTAACACAGCCATGGGGCGCTGATGGACTCTACAGATTTACATCAGGGAAAGTTCCTAGGCCACTTGATTTCTGCAGAGTCAACCTGTCCCTACCATCTGTGCTAATAAGGGGAAAAAGATTACCCAGTTCATTACCATCATCATGGTTGAAGATATTGGCCACCTAAATGTGGTCTCAAGTAAGAGCCAAATATCCCTTTAAATCTGCCAAAGTACTTATCACTAGGTGAAGGCCTGCAAGAACTCTTTCTCCACCAACTGTTGGGCATGGCACTGGGATAATATCAAAATGACTTTCGCTTTTTGGAAATTTGCTACATTTTTTAACAGATCCATGATAGTTGGAACACTGGTAGTGGATCAACTGGCAAGTCAATCAATCAATCAATCTTAGCTTTAATCGATTTCAGTATAAAAATCATAAAAGCAACAACAGTACATAAATATACACCAGTACATTTCATCAAAATTACATATGTTAAAATAAAATAAAATCGATAAAATAAATCAGCTAAACATTCTAGAGAGAGATAATGAGTCAAATTGATCAGACGTGGAGATGATACGGCCACTTGATACAAGACCACTTCTGCCCATCAGGTGGTTGCTCTGTGGTTTTTGACATTTCGACTAGACATATAATGATCTAGGGTAGAAGTCACTTATGCTACAGATAGATATAGGACCATCTCCTATTTGAGGCTGCCAAGATTGGAGAAAAGGAACAACGTATTTAGTCCTGAATTTGACAAGTACCAAATCGCCCGCTAAATCCTTACGCAGAGGTCCTAGCCAACCCACCCTTCTGACACTTAGTATGGTGCCATCGATGTTGGGTGGTAGAGGTCTATTTTTGGTTAGCCAAAACACAACTTTCTTTTTTAGGTCCATATGACTTTCATTTTTCCCCCTTATAAGTTCTGGTACTCCCGAGAGGACGCACACAATAGGCAAATGAAGATGATTGGTTTTGAGTAACATATTGTTGTGATTGACCGCTGTTCCCTTATTTAATGTCAGTTGTTTGTTTAGCCCTACTCTAGGGCGAGAGCTCCGTACAGTTGTGACAGGAGGATTAAAAATGTTCACATGTGGAGTTACTAGTTGGTTACGAATGGTCTTGCTTTGTGTGGAGGTTTCAGGCATTTCTATGGAGGCTGGGCGCTGTGATTGAGTGGGTACTGCCATAGTTTTTACAAGTAATGAATTGGCCTTGATGGCTTCCTCGACACCCGTAAGCCTGTCCCCTAAACTAGCCATTTTATCCATCAACGGGGATATTATAGTCTTAATCATGGTCTCGATCGAGGCCATTAAAGAAGCATGGATAGGTGCATTCGATATGGCAATGCTGGGAATGTTGGGCGGTACGGGATAAGGATTTAGTTTTTGATGCTTGGTTGACGAGGTGGCGTTAGCGATAAGGTCCTTGCGCTCTGGGAAAGCTCCGGGTCCCAATGGCCTCCCCAATTGTTTGACCCCATCTCTCTTCATTTTAACGATAGTGAGCTGAGGGGGTCAATGCAGATTGCGAGTTTTCTTTTGGTCGTGTTAAAAGGGGGGCATCTTGTATGCTGTGAGTTGGTTGAGGTTGACTGCTAGACCGAGGACTAGTAGTTGCTATGGCGCAGATAGGGGAACTAATATGCACATTGTCTAATACACAGGAGCGTACGTGGATTTACACATTTTGTTTAGTTCCTCCAGTAATGATATCTCTGGAGCTACATCGGCAGTCTGTGAAGGAGAACACATAGTGGGAGAACTTTCCAGGGCTGGGGATCGCTCTATTCTCTCTAATTCCCTGACAATGGGGAGCGTTACACTCTTTAAATAATGGTCCATCGTTCCTCTGAACAAGTCACTGTGGGCGGAGATATTTTTGGTACCCCCCTTGCAGGTCTTATCATCAGCCATCTTCCAAAGTAACCAGTTCAACAGTACCACTATGATGGCGAATGGGAAGGACCTATTAGTAAAAGGGGGATAGATAAAGGGTAGCAGTACCTTTAATACTTTTTCTTCTTCTTCTCGTTCAGAACCAAGGGGAATGGCCCTGTCCCGGCCTCCTTTGGCCTCTGATGGCGGCAGATGGCCCCGCCCTTGTCCCCGTCTTCTCCCGGCGCGTCCCGCGTGCGATCCCGCGCGCGATACCGCGACGCGGAGGGAACCTCGTCTCTTTCAGTGCCTCCGGGCGCGCAGATACCGGAAGTATGCCGCTCGGCCTGCTGGGAGCTGTAGTTCACCTCCCCGGCGGCCATGCAGGTGGATGGCTACGGCGGCGGGAGGAACAAACAGCGTATGGGCCCCAGCTGCGGCGTGTAGATGGTGAGTCTCTCCGCCTGTCACCCCCACCCCTGTGTCAAGCGCTATGGTCCCCCCACTGGCAAGTCATTTGACAGAGGAAAAGGTTTTGCCAGTGGCATGGCAGCATCAGGAAGAGGCTGTGCAGGGTCGACTAGGGCTAGGAAAGAGTCTCTGGTGAAATCTTGGTTGGAAGCACCAAGGACAATTGGGACTTTCAGGTGCACCAGAGGAAGCTTTGGGATAAAAGAGCCAGTATAGCCTAGGTAAAGACAACAAACCCTGCAGTGTCAGCCCCAGGAGATGGAAACTCTCGGTAGAAAGCAGGAGGCCTGGCAGTTATCCTAAGCTCATGCCAGAAAGAGCTCTGCCTTCCACTCTTTCATGTTCTTGGTGTGCCTGAAGCTGCACTTCTTACATGATCCAGAGTTATGTTTGGGCACCAGAGGCAGATAAGTATTGCTATCCAATGTCAGGGCATGGCTAGCTCATCTAGTACTGTCCGTCAGGCATAGCTAACTCGTCCAGTCTTTTTTTTCAGTTTACATCCTACTGCATGTAATCTTGGTGTTATAATGTGGTGGAAAAAAAATACATGTTATGCAATGGCAAGAAACACCATGTCTAGATCAGCTACTCATGACTTACATGGGAAAACCGGACAACTGTGTTTAATACTTCCCCCACACTATTCAAAGTAAATTTACTTAATGGTACAGACATTTAAGTTTTGCCATTTCATGATCATGTTAGTGTATGATACGTCTGACTTAGATATGATCATTACATGCAACTAAGTGGCAGAACCTACTGACTTTGGCATCTCATGCTCTGCAATCACTTTCATAGTGAGTTTTTGCATGCCTTTGGCGTGCAAAGACTTGGCTGCAGTGCACCCAGAACCTTTATTGCCGCACATAGAAGAAAACAATTAGAGGAAACATTGGTTATAAGTATTGGACCTAAAACCCCAGACTTTTAGAATACTTCTGGATCAAAAGGAGTCTCTGCCATGAAGTAGCGCTAACAGCTGGGAGGAGTAGTACTGCCCCTTTGCTGTGTGTTGCTTGGCTGGGTTGGCCTGCAGTTGTGGCTTCTACTTCAGAGAGGAAATGGACTGGGCTTTGCTTAGTATCCTGCTTGCGAAGTTTCTCCAAGGGTTTGTGTGTGCTTGCCTTCTATTAAGCAGTCTCAGGGCCATCAAAGAATTCACCTGCAGCATCACCGAACTCCACTGCTGGGAGTTCTGACCTACCAAGTGGTGCTGGTGGACCTGGCATCCTTGCTGTGGTTTCCCTTGACTTTTTACCTCTACCTCTTGTATTTTCTGGCTGTGTGCTGGATTTCGTTTCTTGCTAGTTTAGGTACTCTGGGCCCTTTGCCACTGCTATTCCGTGCCAAAGTGCAAGTGTTTACTATGTAAATTGTAATTCTGATTGGTTATCCATGATTGGCATATTTAATTTACTGGTAAGTACCTAGTAAAGTGACTGTGTGTGTCATGGGCCTGTAAATCAAATGCTACTAGTGAGCCTGCAGCACTGATTGTACCACCCACACTAGTAGCCTTTCAAATGTGTCTCAGACCTGACACTCCAGTGTCTGCACGTGCAATCTTTAACTGCCATGTCAACCTGGCAAGTGCACCCACTTGCCAGGCCTTCCCCTCCCCATTTCTTACATGTAAGTCACCTCTAACGTAGGCCCAAGGTACTCCCATGGGCAGGGTACAGTGTATGTGAATGGTAGGACATGCAGTGGTGTGTTTTACATGTCATGATAGTGAAATATTGTGCATTTAATTTTTCACTATTGAAAGGCTATCTCTCCCGTGACAGTCCTGAGGGGAGGTACTCTATAATGAAGCTGTCACCATATTGTCGGGTGGCGTACAGCGTCTGTCATCACACACTGCCTGCTAATAACTTGTGTAGTTATTTCATTCAGTGTCTGAAAAGGGATGCTCCAGAAGCAACCATAATGCACAATCTGTGCAGAGAGCAAAGTACGACTTGGTAGCCACCGTAGAGCACTGGAAGGGTGAGAATCTCATGAAAACCCCAGTTTTTCACAATTCTCAATACTACTTTAATTACAATAGACGTGTTTTGTGTTGTTCTATCATTGCACCCACATCGTCTGGTTAAATAAAATATCTTCAACTCAGTAAAAAATATGTACAACCAATTAGCAACTGTTATCATCCAAGGAATCGATTATGAGTTTGATGAGGTAGTTGCCACTCCTGATATTCACCGTTACTCCGAGTTAGGTATTTACTCAATGAGATAAATATTTCCCATTATGTGCTGGTGTAGAAAACATTGGGAATTATGCAATTAATCAGTGATTCCTGCCATACACTCTATGTGTTTCAGATTTTTATAGCACGTGCTGCCCCCAAAAATGTAGGTGAGTTTGACCTATCAGATTCTGTTGGGGGAAATTGTGGCGGTGCTGTATGTTTACCATAAAACTCAGAATTACAATCCCTGAACAAACTGCAGTTTGTGCAGTGATTAGAGCTTTCCTCCACATTTATTATTAGGGTCCAAAAGTAATGGATTAGCTTGCATAAGTGTGCTATGCCCGATTCACAAAACTGATAAAACATTTCAAAATGTAATATTCTTGCATTTAAGGTGAATTTCCAAATGTTTAAGAACTCACTAAGAATTCTTAGCATACTCCAAGGCTTCTGTGATCAGGGCCAGAATAGAAACCAAAACCAGCCCTGAACATTTTCATGGACCAGACCCTCCATGCTGCTTTTCTTACTGGGGCCGATATAGCAGCACCACTGCAAAACTGGTCTCCAGTAACAACAAGCATTTGCAATACAATAGGTCTCGAATTAATCTAAATGTGAGGTATTGGTATTGCAGATGCTAATATATTTTTTCTGTTTCAAAGTATGCCAGCAGTAGCATAAAAAGCAAAGAAACCACACCTCTGAAGTCACCCAATGGACTTGGAGGGTGACTTCACCGACCTTCCCTAGTGCAAACTTGAGGAGTCAATATGCGGCAGAAGCCTGGGGGATCTTAACTCTGACTGAGCGGACCATGTTGATCCCGTCACCCACAGGAGCTTTCCCTTCCCGGTCACTGCGGAAGATCTGCCTGGGGACAAGACACATACTTCATGCTTGAGGGGAGGCCGGCCGCAATTTTTACCCGGGGCTTCTGGAAGATGCCTGCGATGTCCTGTGGCCAGGTACTGCCTGTACAATTGATGAGTACAGGCCTCAGCAAGGCCTGCGAGAGCAAAGGGTTCGCCCTTCTGTGCAGGAAGTTCTCAGACTACAAAAGAAATTGACACAGAAACTGGAAATACAAAGACATAGTTTAATAAACCTTTAAAGGTGGTACTACAGCCCACACAACACTCTACAGTATTGTACAAGGTAGCACAAAGAACTCAGACATGCGGTCCCCTTTTATACACAAAAGAAGGGGCTCACAAGTAGGCGGTTACAGCTCAAAGCATGATTTACAACCATATATGGACATTTCTTGAACATGATCGATACATGGGTGGTGTTAACGGTACTTGAAACCCGCCGAATGCACATTCCAATCTACGCTAATCAAAAACAGATGTGACTCCTACTGGGCATGCGCTAGATGCACAAAGAACTATTTATAGCCTGTTGCTGGGCAGACTTCAGGGGTGACGATCAGTGAGGTAGGACTCGCCTCGTGGCGAGCACATGGCAATGTATAGCATACAAGATGGACGCCGGAAAACAAAATGGAGTCTGGCCGTATTTCAAGTACGAGCGGGAAAAGTCAGACAAAGACACGATAACATGTCTTCAGTGAATTTTTTTTTTTTTTTTTGTGTAAGACATTTATTGCACATTGTCATAGAAAAAGTACAAACATATCGCCTACAACCTGATAAGGCCGGCTGTCCATGTTGCCAGGCTACATAATCAGAGGTTCGTTCATACACAGCCCTTCAGCCGACAACCGTAGGTCCGGCGGCGAGTTCCCTGTGTGAGGGTATGCTTGTTATTTGACAATGCAACAGTATGGTATATATGCTCTCTCAGTCTTACGTTTTCATGTTTTACAGTAGGAACCCCTGTAACCTAGGGGAACGATATAACATCAAAACAAAACCCCCCTTTAAAACTTAAAGCACTGTGTCACAACATTCTCCCCCCCCTCATTGCTCCGTAATGTACCACGCAGAGTTGCAGAAGACCTGTAATAGGTGTGCGCTCAGCACGCATCATCATCAGAAGCCACTGACACCAGATATTGTCTGAAAGGTTCCCAAGAGTCTCTGGGACGGGACCCCGCAGGTAGTTCCTCCTCGTATGTGACTAAAGTATCTCTGCAATAGGTCAAGTCCTCTAGCCAGTTTTTCACCTTTGGCTTCAGCTTACTATTCCAGTGCAAGGATACTCTCCTCTTCGCCATCAGTAGTGCGATCACGCACAGTTTGCGTCGCCGCGCTCTCAATTGTGGCACCAACCCCAGTAGGCAGATTTTTGCTGTACATTGTAATGTGGCCCCCAAGATAGTGTTGATGGTCTGTATCACCTGATCCCAGTATTGTGCTACCGCATCACAGTGCCATGCCAAATGTATGAAATCTGCGTGTTCCTGCCCGCACCTAGTACAGTTGGAGTTATCCCTCAGGCCATATCTATGTAGTCTTTCAGGCGTATGATACATGTGATGCAAATATTTATAATGGATGAGCCTAAGATTTCCGTTCGGTGTCAGCACCCGTTAGCATGCAGGAAGCCTCCCATTCCTCTTCTGTGAGGGTATCCACCAGTGCTGCGCTCCATTTCTCCCTGGCTCATGTAGTGTTACCCCCCATGCTAGTTTGTGCGCTGCGGTACAATCTAGACACCAAGTGAGATGCTGAGGGGGTGGTGAGCACGAGTTGCAATGGTGCAAGTGTCTGTGGTTCTGCTGGGATTGTCTGATAGTGCTCTTTCACCGCCCTCTGCAATCTGTAATAGTTGAAACTGAACAACAGGGTTGGATTCTGGATATATGTCAGTTTGTCTAGTGTTATAAATTGCCCGTCTCTATACAAATCGCCTAGGGTATCTATGCCAGCGCACTTAAGAAGGTCCATTCCTACCTGTTCTTTTGTGACAGATAATGCCGGATGGTGGGCTAATGGGAGTGTTGGGGCGTAGAGTGATGTGCATTTCGCCATCCGACTCAGTGTCCTCCATGCCTCGATCGTGGTGTTCACTGGATTAATGTCCTGGTCATGCAACCTGGGACGTTTATGCGTTAGAATACTCGTCAGTGGGATGGGATCAGCATCCCCTTTTTCTACCGCAACGTGCGTCAGAAATGGTATCTCGTGGAACCAATAATGCGCGAATTGCGCCTGCGCACACAGATAGTACAGGTAAATGTCTGGCACCTTGAAACCCCCTTTAGCGTACGGCAGTGTCAGAGTCTGTAGTTCTAACCTAGCTTGTTTCCCCGCCCAGATCAAGGACAGCATGAGAGATTTTATGTTACGGAACACCTCTGCCGGGGGCTTGATAGGTATGTTATTGATTAAATATAAGAATTTAGGCAGGAGTACCATTTTTACTATGGCAAGTCTATCCGCTAGTGATAGCGGTAGCCCAATCCATCTCTTGACCTTATCCTCTAGCGTTGATATGGTTCTCCCGTAATTGGTGCGGATGACCAGTTCCGGGTCTCTGTGGAACCAAATGCCCAAGTATCTCGTCGGCTCATCTTGCCATTCCAGAGGGTAATCCAGCACAGTGGGCTGGGTACCATCCGTCAGCGGAAGCACGAGGGATTTGTTCCAGTTGATATGGAGACCTGAGTATTGGCCGAATTTAATGTATTCCCGCAGTAGCGGGTTAAGATGCAACTCCGGATTTTTCACGTAAAGGACCATGTCGTCAGCGTACAAGGCTATATGTATGGGCTGTGTGGGGAGCTGAATTGCTGAATAGTGGTGGTGTTGCCGTATTTTACACGCCAATGGCTCCAGTATGAGGGCAAACAGCATTGGCGACAGAGGGCATCCCTGTCTGGTGCCACGCCTGATGTCTATCGGGGCTGAAAGATGTTTGTTTACCCTTATACGTGCTGTCAGGCCCGAGTACAGCATTGTTATCCAGCCAATGAACAATGGTGGGAACCCCATCCGGATTAGGACTGCAAGGAGAAAGGGCCAGTCGATCGTATCGAACGCCTTGGCCGCATCTAGTAAGACAGCAACCGCTTTTATGTGCGGGGCCAAATAGTGTGCCAGAGTAAATAGGGTGCGAGTGTTGTGGGTGGTCGACCTATCTGGAATGAAACCTGCCTGGTCCGGTCTTATTAGCAGCGGCATGAGCGGTTTTAGTCTGTACGCTAATATGCTCGCTAGTATTTTAGTGTCCACGTTGATTAGGGAGAGGGGGCAGTAAGAATCACAGTGCTCTTCATCCTTGCCCGGTTTCAGAAGAGCGATGATCAGCGCCTCTCTCATTGATGGTGGAAGTGTTTGAGCTTCGTGGGCGGTTTCATAGAGGTTCACCAAGTGCGGTGCTAGTATGTCCGCAAACGTCTTGTAAAATTCTATGACGAAACCATCCGGCCCCGGAGCTTTGCCGTTAGGGAGTCTTTTAATGGTATCTACAACTTCTTGTGCTGTGATAGGCTGTGCCAAATAGTCCTTGTGACCATCTGCCAGCCAGGCGATCTCCACGTCGGCCATGTATGCCAGCAATTCCTCCTGTGGTATTTGCGTCCTTGCCTCATAAAGTGCCCCATATGTATCTCTAAATTTCCCCATGATTGTCTGGATGTCATGCGCGCGTGTGCCGTCTTTAGTTCGTATTGCTGCTATATGCTGTGGTGTTCTGCCTGCGCAAATCTTTTCCGCTAGGGCCCTGCCCGGCCGTCCCCCTTCCCCATATCTCCTAGCCGTTGTCCTCTTGAAGATATATTTTAACTCATCCTCAGCAAATTTATGGTACTCCAACAGTAATATCTGAATGTCACTCAGTAGTGCTGTGTCCCCAGTGCATGTGTATCGCTGCTCCAGCTCCTGAATCATCGCCTCCCTCCTCTTTAACTGGTGACAAATGTCTTTTAATATCCCCGAGGTTGTGCTGATGCAGACACCCCGTATTGTCACTTTGAATGCTTCCCACAGGAGGCACGGGTCCTCCGTTGTGGGGGAATTCAGCTCGAAATAGTCCGTGATTGCTTTCATGATGGTGTCAACATAAAGCGAATCACGCAAGGCCTGTGCATTGAACCGCCAGGTGTACGGCGGTGGGACATAGTGTGGGATTCGCAACTGTAGGAGAACCGGGCCGTGATCTGACAGCGTTCTCGGGAGGTGTGTGATCTTCTCTACCCATGCAATAATATCCTGCGTGCCTAACCAATAGTCCAACCTGGACCAGCTCCTATTAGCCGCATTAATGTGTGTGGCTACCTGTTCCCCTGGGTGTAGTATCCTCCACATGTCGCTTACATGTAAATCAGACATTGCATCCAGCAGCATCTCCCTCGCCTTGGTATGCTGTTCAAGTGTGTGTGAAGCTCTGTCGAGCCCGTCGTGAAGTGTGACATTAAAATCACCCCCCCAGATGACGTTGTCTGCCTGTATATCCGCTATTTTGTGCCACATCTTTTCAAAGAAGGCCGCATCGTCCACGTTCGGGCCATAAACATTCACTAGTGCCACTCGCTGCTGTCTCACCTCGCCCACCACTATGACATACCTTCCCCCTGTGTCGGTGTACGTGTCTGTGATTTTTAAGTGAGTCCCTTTCTTGATCAGAATACTTACACCCCGTGAGTATGTCGAGTAGTTTGAGCCAGTGGTGGATTCCGCCCATTTGTTCCCCAGCCTGGATGCGCTAGTGGGTGCCAAGTGTGTTTCCTGTAGAAATGCCACATCTACCTTAAACCTGTTGAAGTACGCAAACATTTGCCTTATCTTTTTTGGAGTCCCCAGCCCCCTAACGTTCCACGTTAGAAAGTTTAGTGTGTCAGAGCGTGCCATTACCGTGAGGTCGGTTTAAGTCTCATGCTGTGTGAGCGGTGTGGCCTCCTGCCAAAGAGTGCAAGTTGAACAATATCCTTACAGGCAACAAAAGAGGTCGCAATGCTTCTCAGACACAGTGCATACATTTGAACCATTCTCAACTTCCCTGCCCCCCCTCCTCCCACTTCAGCACCCAAACTTTGCCAAAGCCATCTCCCCCATAACTTCAGAACTGTAATAGAACTTGATTTGGGGTACACCCACCTGGGGGTGTCGCCCGAAGCACACATCTCCATCCACATAGTGGATGTGGACAGGTGCGGTTCTCCACAATTTCAATGTCGAATTTTCCCCTTTCCCCCCTCATCTCCCCACATGGGACCATGACGATCCCTTCCTCCCCTATTTCCCCTCGTGGCTTCAAACATTTGCAGGCATCGCAACCCGCCCTTATAGACACTGTCCTAAGTCCACATAATGGCAGCGTACTTAGCACAGTCTGCTGTCCATATACCCTTAGTCAATCACCACACGGGCCTCGTGCGCGGGCCCAGCTTCGAGGATCACCAAGTGTACTCACTGCGTTACTGCCAGGCACGGCCTTCTCTTAATGTTCGTCTGCAGCAACGTCCGCACCCTTGTAAAGTGCAAACCACAGTCTCGCGCCAAATGTAGCGTCCGCTGCCCGCAGCCATCTTTGAAGAAGAGATCCAGTGAACCACGTAGGTCCGCCATTAGAGTTGTCAGTCGTTGTCGCTCATTCTGCCCGCATTCTCCCGGTCTTTTCGGCGTTTGGAAAGTTTTTTGACGTAGTCCTGTGCAGCTTGCACCGTCGTGAGAGCCACCTGCTTGCCATCCGTTAGAATTTTAAGTTTTGCTGGGTATAACATCGCATACCCGATTTCCAGTTCTCGAAGCTTCTTTTTTACAGCAGCAAACTCCTTCCGTGCCAGCTGCACCGCCATGGTGTGGTCAGGGTAAAACTCCAGCGTGTTGCCCTGATAGTTGATAGCGCCTTTTTCCCTTGCAAGCCTGAGTATAGTATCCCTGTCTCTGTAGTTAAGTACTCGGGCAATGATCCTTCGAGGCGTAGCCCCTGGTTTTGGGGTGGGGGCCAGGGAACGATGCGCGCGTTCGATCAGGAAAACTTCTGAGAAGCTCCCAGCCCCAAATATGTCCTTCAACATGTTTTCCACGTAAGTTTCCATCTTGCCAGTGTTGGTGGACTCCGGCAGGCCCGAGATACGTACGTTGTTGCGGCGGGACCTCGCTTCCTGGTCTTCCACCTTTGCTTTCAGGATTTCTAGGGTCTTTTTCGATGGCACTGCATGCTTTTGTGGTATCCCTGGATTTATCTTCCACCGCGGAGATCCTTTGCTCTGCCTCCACCAGTCTCTCCTCGTGGTTTTCCAATTTCACCATCAGAGTATCCACCCTCGCCACAACATTGTCCACCGTCTCCATGTTGGCGCCGTCCCCCAGCACCTGCTCTCCGTCGGCATCCAGAGTAGATCCAGGTTTCGTTGTCTGCTTCCTGGTCTCGAAGGGCAGTTTCGACTGCTGTTTGTCAGGTTTCCCCATTTCACCAGGAGACGCAGTGGGGCTATTAATTTGTGGGCTTGTTGAGGTCGCTGGCTTGGTCGCCGTCCTTTTGCGTCGCTGCTGCGCACCAACCGCCCCTAGTGCTGTGGGTCTATGCATTTGGATCTCCACCGAGCCACATATTTGGTCAACGCAGTGTCCGGTGTGGGTGTGCCGTGTGTTGTTGTCGTCGTTGTAAGATCACGTCGGCACTGGGGCACCCCCTGTCCGGTAGGCATGAACCGGTGGGAGACGGTGGTCCTGTTTCACGCCTTCTGGAGTGGTGTGCAGCAGCGTCTCGGAGTCTCATACAGCGCCCTTCTCGCTGGTCCTCCCCCAGCTGTGTCACTCTCCTTTCCACCTCCGTTGCTTTGCGGCTTAGTGTTCCTTCCCCAGGTCTCACGCGGTCTTAATGTAATGGGGCACTGGCAGCGCCAGTCGCGGGTTCGCCGGTTGTGCGTTTTACCGCCGCCGCCATTTTGGCTGTCCTGGAACGCATCTGCTCCTCAGCAATATCACCGTGTAGAACAAGCATCCCGTACCTGGTCTTCACCGGCGCTTAATCTTCGTTGTTGACTGGGTGGGTTCAGCTCAAGCTTGGAAGCATTTGGGGATGACAGCGTTCATTTGCGGCCCTGGTCGCCACGATCGAGCGCCGCCATTTTGGACAGCCCCGTACCTTCACCCGGTTATTCGCCGATTTCTCCGTCATGCCTCTCTCCTCATAGCTGAAACTTCCACATCACGGAGTCTGGGCTTTCAGACGTCCATGCAGCTGGTTTGTTTGGCAGTTGGGGCGAGTTAGGGGCTGTGGGGAACGATTTTCCTGCACCCGTCCGGCGGAGCCGACTCAGCAGCCAGCCATTCCGCAGTGCGCCCTCTAGCGCCCCCAACATGTCTTCAGTGAATGCTTAACACTATCGCTGTTTTATTTACATTAGACGACCCTTTCAGCATTTGCTGAAGACATTCGGTTTCCTGGGATAATCTAAATACTCATCATTTATATCGATGCTCATCATGTCAGCTATCTCTCTAGTTATAGTTTTCTTATGGGTAGCCTCTGCGACAGATTGTTTATTAGGCACACAAAATGAAACACACAAAGAACATATAATTGGACTACATTGAATATATACACAACACGTGAATAATATGGCAACAATTATACATAGTCCAGTAAGAACTTTCCAACCCCATGTGGAAATCAAGGACCAAAACCACCCAGAAAAGGTCCAAGATCCATTTTCAACATGTATATCAGCTGCAATTTTATGTAGTTTGTTAATAGCTTTATACACAGAGGGAGTATGGTCGGGGATAAAGACACAACAGCTGCTTCCGATAATCCTACAAGCTCCGCCTCTATCTGCTAACATCTAAAACCATTCGGTTCTATAATGCAACAATCCCGGTAATTTGCAACTCTTCAGTAAGATTCCCAAGGGCTGCAGCAGTTTGATTGGTAACAGCTTCAACTACTCTTGTTAATCGTCGTATCTTTCTACTGTTCAGAGCAGCTCCCACAAAGAAAAATAATCCTAAATTGAAATCTATATACTGCTGCAAACTAGTATCAGTCTGGTAAATATCATCTTTAGACAAAGTTCGTTTGAATCTATTTACAGTCACATTATTCAATAATTTCAAGTCTTTGTGATATGATGCAGGTGCCAGGAATACAGATGGCAATAAAAACAATACATAACATAATCCGGACCATCCAGCTGGTAATCGATAATAGCCTTTGTTTCCGCATACAAAATAGGTGTTATGAGAGGCGAGGAAAGTACTATTGTTAAGGTCATCAATGTTCAATATAATAATACAATCACTAACACCTACAGGAATATGGCCTACACTCTGTACACATAAATCTGCTTGTGCTGGGGCCACTTAAATCACAAACTTCTCTTGTCCAACAGTGTCTCTAGTGTTCATGAAAATATAAGGTGTCGATTCATTTTCCGGTCGATACTCTTCCCACTCCCATATAGTTTTGTTGGCTTGTAGATAGCCTTCTTTATCTTGATGGCATTCTTTATTCAGTCTAAAAAGCAATCTTCCTACTGTAGGCTTTCTCGTAGCAAAAAGCAAAGTGTACCATGCTCTACAAGAGCCATTATGAGGGAAAGGAAGAGATATGAACAGTGTTCCCCCTTTCTTTTGGTGCGCTGGCATCATCCCACATATCCAGCAGTCTGTAGCATTTGTAGCAAGGTGGGTATGATGCAACATCTGGATGAAGGTGTTATTCAAATACGACTGTCGATGTTTCAGCTCTTGATATGGGAGTGTATAGAAACAGTGCTCATCAGGGACTGGAGTGGAAGCAACATACAGCTCACGAACAGGAGCTTTATCCTCCACAAACCACATGACTGTAGCAAACTCTGCTATGATGATAATGAACCTTACAGAACCAAAAATATTCTTCTTATCCATTCGAACAAATGTACACAGTATCTTTCTGAAACTAAAGTGTTGTCAGAACTCTTACCCCTAGGTAGCCGTTGTTTTCTTCACCAGCGGGCCAAGACGGGTGTCACTACACTAATGCATGGCTGATCCCCCCCCTTGCCTCATCGGCTCTCCGTTTCACTGACCTAGGGACCGTTTTGACAACTGCTCACACAATTGCAGATTCTTTTCTTGGTCGCAGATTATATCTTCTTGATCCAGGAATCGTCTGGTCCGGGAAGAACTCCTCAGATTCGTTTGGTACCACAGCACGGCCTCTTTCCGTAGTCAGGATATCTCGATGGTCGGTCAATACAGCAGGCTCCACCAGGTCAGGTTGTACTTTCTGACAATGAATGGAATGAATCCAGTTTTCTCGATTGGTCACCCGCACTGCCGTTCTTGTCACAAGGAGGACCTGTTCAGGACCGCACCACCTCGGCCCCAGACTGCTCGACCTCTCGAAGGACTTCACCAGAACGAAGTCACCAGGCTGGAGGTTATGGCACTCTCCTGTGGACCGATCCGGGAGTGCTTCTCGAACCTGTTGTTGAATAGAAACCAAGCTATCAGTTAATTGTGCCAAATAGTCATTCATTAAAACACAAGGTACATCATAGACTGAGCTCGGTTTGGGCACCCCCCATATGTTCATGGGGCGCCCAAAAACAATCTCATAGGGCGTTAGGCCCGTCCGAGAATGCGGTACTGATCTGATAGACAATAATGCCAAAGGCAAAGCATCTGGCCAAGTCAGAGAAGTAGAAGCCTGTATTTTCGCTATTTTTAACTTCAACGTGCTATTGTACTTTTCCACCAAACCTGCTGATTGTGGGTGGAACACTGCATGACATTTTTGCAAAATGCCTAGCCGCCTTCAGGACATACTTAATAACATCCGCCACAAAATGGGGCCCGTTGTCACTCCACAACAATCTGCAAACACCGAAACGAGGAAAGAATTCCTTCAGCAGCACCTTAGCAGTAGTCATTGCAGTATTGTCCTTCGTAGGGTATGCTTCAATCCATTTACTGAATGCACAAACCACAATCAGGACATACTTCAGATTATTGCAGCGTTCCAGCTGAATATAATCCATTTGCAATACTTCAAAAGGTGCAGTTGGTGTTGCAAATCCTCCTGCTGGAGTTCGTGTTCCTTTTCCTGGATTATACTTAAGGCAAATCATGCAGGTCTGTACTATTCTCTTTGCCTTGCTAGCAATCTCTGGATGCTCCCAAACTTGCGCAAGCAATTTCACAATTGCCAAAGCTCCAACATGTGCAAGCCCATGTGCCATCTGAACCATAGGTTGTACGAAGGCTGTGGGTAACTTATACCTATCCATCTGCTTATTCCTCCAGCAGCCTTCATCGTCCAATTCTCCATCTTTAGACCATTGCTCTCGTTCTTTCTCAGTAGCAGTCTTTTGCATCTCTAACACCTTTTCCCTAGCATCATGCCACCGCTCAGCTTGTGACTTCACAATATACATTGGAGTAGAGCCAGGCTGCATCGCAGTTTCACGTGCAACTCGGTCTACAAAAGCGTTTCCTTGTACCACTTTATCTGTCACTTTCTTGTGTGTGCTACATTTCACTATAGCTATCTTTTTAGGATAGGTCAGTGCAGTCAAGAGATTTTGTACTAATTCTCCATACATTATCTGCGCTTCATGTGATGTCAAAAAGCCCCTTTCCTTCCACAGCAGGCCAAAATCGTGCGCTACTCCGAAAGCATAGCGGCTGTCCCTATAGACGTTCACACATAATCCTGCGCTAAGCTCACATGCTTGTGTCAACGCTATCAGTTCTGCTGCTTGAGCTGATTTCTGCGGTATGCGTGCTGTCTCCACTATTGTGTGTAGCGTAGTAATATTGCCTATGCTGCTTAGGTAGTCCCATCAGGTAACTTCAAACAAGACCCATCCACCCACAGCTCTCCATCCACATCTGTAAAGGGCGTATCTTGCAAATCAATACGACCCTTTGTCTGTTCCTCGGTCACAAAGACACAGTCATGTGTCTCTTGCGCCTCAGGCTGAGTCGCTGGGAAAGGCAACAACGTGGCTGGATTCAGTGTTGCACATCTCTTCAATGTAATATGAGGAGCCAATAGTGTCAGCTCGTACCCAGTCAGACGAGCACTAGTTAAATACTGCATCTTTGTTTGATTTAAAAGGGCATCCACAGCATGGGGGGCCAACACCAACAACTTATGAGATAACACAATCCCTTTACTCTGGTGTATTGACACAGCTGTTGCTGCAACTGAGCGAAGACAAGCAGGTAATGCTCGAGCAACAGGATCAAGCATCGCTGAGAAGTATGCACAAGGGCGCTGTTTATCGCCGTGCATCTGCACTAACACTGATAATGTGCATCCATCTCTCTCATGCACATACAATGTAAAGCACTTCGTGTAATCAGGGGTGCCTAACACTGGTGCTGAGCAAAGGGCCTGACGTAATTGTTGAAAAGCATTCTCACATTCATCTGTCCATGGAAGGGGAACTGGAGTATCTTTTGTCAAAAGGGCTAACAGTGGTTTAACTATGTGCGAAAACCCTAATATCCATTGTCTACAAAAGGAGGTGAGACCCAGAAAAGCTCGAACATCTTTCTGCGTGGAGGGTGCTGGTGTTTCTAAAATAGCTTGAATACGATCTGGTGTAAGTGCACGCTCCTCCTTAGACAAAAGGTGACCGAAGTAGTTTACCTTTGGTCTACAATATTGCAGTTTCTTTTTCGATACTTTGTGATTGTGAGATGCCAAAAAGGTGAGTAAAGACAATGTACACTCCTCACATTGTTCGGGGGTGTCCTCTGTCAACAAGATGTCATCGACATATTGTATAAGTGCCACACCTTCAGGTAAAACAAAAGAATCCAATTGTCTTTTCAACGCCTGACTATAAATGCTGGAACTCTCAGTATAGCCTTGAGGAATTCTACAAAATCTGTACGATCTATTATTCAAGGTGAATCCGAAAAGGTATCGGCTGTCAGGATGAATAGGGATCGAAAAGAAAGAGTTGTTCAAATCTATAACTGAGAACCTTGTTGCAGTTGGCGGAACCAGAGTAAGAAGTGTCGTAATGTCAGAAAACACTGGGTATTGAGGTATCACTATCGTGTTGACCTCCCTCAAATCGATAATAAATTGATAAATCCTAGTGTCAGTGTCTTTCTTCAAAATCGGTAGTATAGGGCTGTTACACACATTGTATGGGACTTCTTCAACAACCCCTACTTTAATCGGATCCTGCACTATCTGTATTAGCGCCTCCTCCCCCTCTTGTGAGATTCGATACTGAGGCAGGCGCAGTAACATCGCTCCCTCTTTTACACTAATGGGCACCGGAGGAATGATCATCCATCCCACATCAGTATCCGAAGTGGCCCACAAAGTATGAGGTAAAGAAGCCAGTGCAGCATCTTCTTTAATCGTGTACACCCTCTCCATTGTTGGATAATTGTCATTTAAGATGACACGTACTCCTTCAGGGGAGCATCGTATCGTAGCCCGAAAATGCTTGAGCATATCCAGGACCACAATGTTATCCGGCGTGCTCGGGAAAAGCAAAAATGGACATGGTGCAGAAAACTGATCTACATAAAGTGCAAGAGGTTGTGATAGTGGGCTAACAGAAGGCGTTCCATCGAACCCTATTGACGTAACTGTTAAGCCAGACAGGGGAGCCTTCGGAACCAATTTTTTAGACAAAGCGCTACGAGTAGCTCCTGCATCAACCAGGAACCGATCAGTAGAACCCAAAACATGTGCTGTAGTATAAGGACCCCTCTGATCTACTGGCACGTCAACTGATTCCTTACCCCATCCTACGCAATCCTATGCATACTGTGAATCGTGCTGTTCAGGAGGTACATAATCAGACATTTGGCATTGATTTAGTCGATCAAAGACATTTGACCCATCTTGCGGTCGCATACTAGCACCAAACCTAGCTCGATCATTCGTATTGCCCCTAGGGCCTGAAGAACCTCCTCTACCCCTCGTGAATCCCTGCCCCCACTCTTGCCGCTGTGCATGCAACAATGGACACTCCTTCGCCCAATGGCCTCTCTGCCTACAATATGCACATTGATCCCGGGCCACATCAGTACAGCCCGAAGAGGAAGAAGCCGGGAAATTTCTGCCACCTCTATCATTACCTCTACGAGGTGGCCCATACACTTGCTCTAACATAACCTTTGTTTTTAAATCTTTAGATTTCTTTTCCTCACTACCTTTCGCTTCTAGCTCCTGACGCTCATAATACTGAGCCATCGTCAGGAGGGATGCTGGTGACAAAGTCGTCCAAGAGCTTTCACTAGCTTTCAATCGAGCTGCTACTCCCGGTAATAAATTCGAAACATATTTATCAACAAAAAGATGTCGACCGGTGTCGCCCGTAAGCGACTGGCCGCTAAAATCATGAAAAGTTTCCTCAAATCGTGTAAAGAAATCTGAAACTGATTCATCTACTTTCTGTTTACATGATGCTAACATAGTCCAATCAATCTTTTTAGGCGGGATGAGCGTTTTTAATTTAGTCAAAATAGCAGAAGGAAGATCTAAAATCGACTAGGGCGGTTTCTGTGCAGGTTTCCTTTCTCTATCCTCATCCTCAAGATCTGCCCATTTAAATTTAAATGTCTTTCGTATAGATCTCCACATATCTGGGGGTAATATAAGCCCGAAAAACAAATCAATATCTGCTAGGGTCATAATACAGGAATTTAGGGCCCCCTCAACTTCCTCGTAAAAGGCTGCGGGATTCTTTCGTGGATCAGGTAATGCAGCTTTTAACGCCATAACATCAGCTCTATTCCAAGGAGTATAAACCCAGTTATAAATGAAATACCCTTGAGCATCAGGTGACCCTCTATCCGAACTAGTACCCGCTCCTTTAGGAGGAACATACAAAGGCGCCGCCTCCCGCATCGGTTTAACATGCACTGCATCGATCTTATCTGAATAAAAGATGGATGACTGCTTCCCGACGCCACTCGGATTTTTGTTCTCGTCGCCGGCTTTCCTTTTCCGCGCTTCATCCCGTAGCCGGAACATCTCATCCCGCAACGCGAATATCCGTCGAATCGCATCAGGTACCTGAGAAGGAAGAAAAAGACCTTTATGCATTTCTTTAGAATCGGCTATCACATCCACTGGTTCAAGAATATCAGAATGTTTCCGAAAAGCGGTTACTACTTCATTAGAAACAAATTCAGTAAAGTATAGTTTTTCCCTATCCTCCCATAATTCAAGCTCTTCCAATAAATCTTTCAGGGAGACAGCATCTTTATTGACCCGATAAGCAATCTTACAGAGATCAGCCATACGATCGGCCGACAACATAGTCCGCGTATCCACTTTCTGCCCGGGCGGTCCAAAATCCTGATCTCCTTCTCTCGGGGCAGACGGGCCAGCGTACGGGGGTGGAGAGCGATCTAATAACGAAAAATCATCATCCGATTTATTAAGGACAGGATAAAGAGGCTGTCGAACAGATATTTGCAACCGACGTTCTTTCTCCTGTTTCTCTTCTAATTCCTTTGCTTCGCACTTTTGCGCCTCATGCGCTCTCTCACGCTCACTCTTACGTTGCTCCTTCTCAATCAGTGCCTGCTCACGCTTCTCGTACCTCTTTCACCCACATATGTATACACTCAAACATATCTTGTCTCACTCGCCGCTTACACATACACTGCTCCACATACTCAATTTTCTGCAAATCAAATGATCCATACATGGGCCATCGTAACTCAGGATCCTTTTTGGTATATTTCCGCCATAACGTGCTGTACATTATGGGGGAAAGACCAAATTTCACATACCTATCCCTATTCGGCGTCCCTTCCGGGGGGTCCGGCTGTGATTCTTCTAGTATCAACCGGTCATTTCCAAAACAGCAGCACCACTTACGGAGTGTGCTAAAAACAGGCATATCTAAAAATAGTGCAAACTATGCAATATTATAATTAAAATGGCACTTAAAACGTTCCAAAGATCAGGAGAAATATCTCCACATTGCCTGCCTATTTGAGTTGCAACACATATATACATATATACACATATATACCCCAATTCAAAACCAAACAATAAGACTAGTCACCTCAAACAAACAAACAATTAGTCACGGCAAGCGTATCCTAAAACTGCCTTGCCAATCAAGACTACCAAAAGCTTGCAGCAAGTACCGTACAACGATTCTTACCAATCAAGAGCGTCCAGATTCCAACTGTCAAGTTCCAAATTCGCCCAAACGGCCACTATGCGGCAAACAGACAGAAGAGGTCTCATTCGATGACCGGTGCCACCCAGATGGTCAGATCGGAAGGGAAGGAAGAATACCTCGGGATGCCAGGACCGCTTGCAGTGATCACGTCCCCGGCAAGGTTCCAATCCTTCATCACGACCAGTCCTTCGAGCATCCGAGTCGTCGATGAGCCCCACGTGACGGGCGCCAATTGATGAGTACAGGCCTCAGCAAGGCTTGCGAGAGCAAAGGGTTCGCCCTTCTGTGCACGAAGTCCTCAGACTACAAAAGAAATTGGCACGGAAACTGGAAATACAAAGACATAGTTTAATAAACCTTTAAAGGTGGTACTACAGCCCACACAAAACTCTACAGTATTGTACAAGGTAGCACAAAGAACTCAGATATGCGGTCCCCTTTTATACACAAAAGAAGGGGATCATAAGTAGGCGGTTACAGCTCAAAGCATGATTTACAACCATATATGAATATTTCTTCAACATGTTCGATACATGGGTGGAGTTAATGGTTCTTGAAACCCGCCGAATGCACATTCCAATCTACGCTAATCAAAAACAGATGTGACTCCTACTGGGCATGCGCTAGACGCACAAATAACTATTTATAGCCTGTTGCTGGGCAGACTTCAGGGGTGACGATCAGTGAGGTAGGACTCGCATCGTGGCGAGCACATGGCAATGTATAGCGTACAAGATGGACGCCAGAAAACAAAATGGAGTCTGGCCGTATTTCAAGTACGAGCGGGAAAACTTAGACAAAGACACAATAACATGTCTTCAGTGAATGCTTAACACTATCGCTGTTTTATTTACAACACAATGGCAAGAACATCCTGCTGTGTAAATATGTATTTTATATTTGTCCAACCCTAACCACTTCAACTTTCATGAAAATGAAATCTTGAGTGAATTTGCAACTTGTATACATGTAACTCTAATCACTAGTATCTGTAGTAGACTTATGCACTTACTACCATTCTTATGTGAATTTACAGTTTATCTGTTTGTAGCTTAGCTATGAGTTAATTTGCAACTTTTATATATGTAACTCTAACCACCAGTATCTATAGTACACTTTTGTACTATGTGAATTTAAAGATTTTCTGTTCGTATATTTTATGTAAGTAAAGTACTCTGATGTCCTTATGTAATGTAACTGGTCCTTTTGAAAAACGCTGTGACACCTTCGGGTAATGTTCGAGCTATGTAAAATTGCATTAAATAAATAAATACATTTCTTTAGCGATGGAAAGGACGATGTTCCACAGGCTCTTACTAGGTGTTACTGGGACACCTATTAAAGAAATTCTATGGACACATAGTAACAGCCTGTGGTACTGCACCCTTTCCTTCGTGAAAGGAATTTCTTTACTGGGTGTCCCAGTGACACCTAGTAACAGATTGTGGTACTTCGCCCTTTACTTCGTAAAAGGAATTTCTTTGCTTGTTATGCTACTGGCATAATTTGAAACAAAAAAACATTAGCATCAGCAACATCAATAGCTCACATTTTGACTAATTAATGCTAGACCTATTGCTTTGTAAATGCTTCATTTCTGAGCAGCATCCTGTGTGGTTTCAGCTGTGAATAGGTCATTGAGGCAGGAAGCAAAGAACAAACTTTCAATTTTCTGAATCTAAGTTAATAGGTAAGACAAAGTAAAAGAAAACAAGCAGTGATGACAGAAAAATCTATAAAAAAGAAAGGGGCATATTATCAAGGGGGTTTATCTCTTTAAAAGCCAAGAAAGCGGAGATAAAATTATCTCCCTATTACCTAGCTGCCGCTAACACCAGTTAGCGACAGGTAGTAGGAGATAGCGACCATCTTGGGCCCCACTTTGCATGTCAGTGATATTTATCACTAATGACATGCAAAGTGGGCGTGCCAAGATGTTAGAGACTGAAAACAGTCGCTAACATCGCTATCTCCTATTACCAACTTTTGGAGATATTCGCGCTAAGCGCGAATATCTCCAAAAGCTAACACCTGCCCTGAGCAGTTCTTAGCCATGTTATCCAATGCGAAGTGGATAACATGGCTAAGAGCATTAGCTCGGTAATGCATGAATATCGCTGACCTTTCAGCGATATTCATGCATTGCGGCGATTTTTATCGCATTTGGAATAAACCTTGGTAATACCAAGGTTTATTTGAGGTAAAAATCGCCGCAGCTCAGCGGTAAGTTTTTGTCTCTAACCAAGCAATAGCGATAATTATCGCTATTGCTTGTTAATATGCCCCAAAGATCTCCCAAATGGGAGATAAAGAAGGCATGCACATGTACACTGTGCTTTACCTGTGCTCCTCAGCTGAAAGGAATGCTGAAAGAAAGTGAGGTATCGGCTGCCAGAACGAAACAGGAGGCTGCAAATAAACAATTACACTGGAATAAGCCAACGGTTTGCATGCCTTTTTGTAAAGGATGCATCATTGGGAGCTCAGTCTTTAGCTCCGAATTTTTGCTATGTGGCTTTCGACAAAGACCGCTCATTTATACACATTTTAGATTAGTCGATATGCAAACATTTAACCAGTGTGGCATTAAATAAATCCATTTTTATTTTAACTCCGCTTTTGAAACACAGTGTTTTGTGCCCTATGCCAGTACTCTGGGATGTGGGAATTCCTGTTTGCATTATTTCAATCACCCGAGCGAATGGTGTACAAAAACCTCTCGGTCAGTTTATAAAAGCAAAAATGAATTTGAACATATTTCCTCCTGCTGTGTTTGCTCGCCCAAGTTGTGTGGGCTTTCCAAAAGCAACTGCAGTTTGGCTGGCACCCTGGTAGGTGTGCATGTTCATTGAACTGACACTGCGTGTGTTCTTCTTCTCGTGATCGCTTCCCATCTGTGGAATGTTTATGAAATGTCTGAGGTGCGGCAGTGGCTTTACTTGCACAGCCGAGGAATATGATTCCTGTTTCTATACACAGACTATGTTAAACAAACATGATACTCCTCCTGGTACTGGGGGTTTGGCACTCATTGATTTCTCAGCTCCGTTCTCTTGGCAGAGCATCTTTGCTACTACAATATTCCTTAGAATGCCGTCGTCTTTCTAGGAAGGGCAGCAGCCCTTCCGACAGGGTGGCATGGGCACATAGTAAAATGGTTATAAGACGTGACCCTCAGACAGATTATTTACCTCTCTATAACACCTCCTGTACTCCCTGCAAGCTTCAAAAATCTCGGAAGTCAAGGGAAGATTTTGCTGCAATGTTTGTCTGGGGCAGCAACACAACCAACACAACTGTTGGCCTTATTTGTGAGGCTTTGCGACAGTTTTGCCCTGCTGTTGCAACACTTTTTGTGACAAATCAGCAGCGTAAAACATGACCCCTGTTGCACCCTATTTACAAAGTTACGAATCTAAGCAGATGCGTCACTTTGTAAACCCCTGGGGCCTCATTTATGAGCCCTTGCGTCACTTTTATGCTGCCGGTGCGTCACTTTTTGTGACGCACCAGTGGCATAAAAAATGCGCCTTGTTGCGTCATATTTACAAAGTGACGCATTAGGTAGATGCGTCACTTTGTAAACCCCTGCGCCACATTATACCTGCGCCAGGTTTAATGTATGCAAGGGGGGCGTATTGACGCAAGGAAGGGTCGTAGAAGTGACGCAGTGAAATCTATGAGATTTCACTGCGTCACTTTTAGGACACCGTTGCGTCAAAATCCTGCGCCTGCCTCACAGCAGGCGTAAGACTGACGCAGGCCCTTTCATATGGGGCTTGCCCCATGTGAAAGGACGCATTGCTGGAGTTGCGTCACTTTTGTGACACACTCCAGCAATGCGTCACTTTTGCGCTTACAGATACGTCAGAAATATTGATGTATCTGTAAGTCCTTGCGCAATGATGCGTCATATTGTAAATATGACGCATCATGGGGGGCGCAAGGAGGCCGCAATGAAAAGTGACGCATCGTTGTTTTCTCGCAGTGATGCGTCACTTTTCATAAATGAGGCCCCTGGTCTACATTATACCTACGTCAGGTATAAAGTATGAAGGGTGGGCGTTCCCCAGCAATAAAGCCTCGCAGAGGTAACGCAGTCTAATCTATGAGATTTCACTCGTCCCTAACAGGACGCAAATGTGATGCAGTGCTATATCCATAGCCCTCCCCTCTGCATTGCTGGAGTTGCGTCACGCTTCAGACACAACTCCAGCATTGCATCATTTTTGCTCCAATAGATACATCAGTAAAACTGATTTCCTTGTGACATGATGTGTCATACAGTAAAGACGATTCATCCATCATGTTGCAAGGAGGGCACAATAAAAAGTGAAGCATCGCTGTTTTCGCGCATCGATGCGTCACTTTTCATAAATGAGGCCCTGTGTGTCAAAGTGTGCCGACGCAACACTAGAAAGGGCCTACCTCTTGAAGAGGAAGGAGTAAATTCTTCATTAAGCGCCACAGCCAGTGTCCAGCTAGAGCGTCCAAACTGAACATTCTATAAAAACCTTTCTGGCTGCAAGTGGCTACCGTAGTAGCGTCTTGATCATACCACTGACCAGTCACACCATTTACCAGTTACACCCCAACTGTCCTATCATTAGGCACTCTTAAATGACAATAATTCTTGTACCGTTCTTGCTACAGGTAAATGTCTACAGAATAAATACAGAACTATGTACAACGTGTTTTAATAGATGTTTGCAGATATACATACTGAAGTGCTACATTTGAGGATGCACTGGTAAATATAATGTTGATTTCCATGTCTTGCTGTTATGGTATGCATCTTAAGTCTGGTTAATTCCCCTTGAATTACCTTAACATAAGACTGCCCTCCATAGCTGATACACCTTTCAGCCAGACCCAAAAGGCATTATGCTACCAGCTCATATTCAGGGAAAGCTAGCGGCATGTATTCTCAATGTGTCTCATTCTCCCCAAACTTTCCTCCCTTTCTTCCAACTATCTTATGATTTTTTATTTGAGCTTTGACTCATTCTCACTTTCCATAACCACAAATGTACTAATTTCACACCAAGCAAAACGTAGCAATTTCATTGTGATTTATAATTTTCAGGACTAACACAAAAGAGAGAGGATGGATTTTGTTCCAGGATACTTAAGTTTTAAAAATCTGTGGGGGCTGCTACTAGGCTGCAAACTGTCCCACTCTTCCTTGGTGGAACATCTTGCAAATGGAAACAAAAACTGTTGTTTTGTTGGAAAACCTTCTCCCCAGTGAAGTCAGAGAAACCAGAAAACTTTGGCAGAAGTGATGAATGTCAACCTCACAAATTCATACCGCTTCACAGGTAACGGTACTATCTTTGTTTTCTCTAGTCACATTAACATTATGTAGCAGATACATTTGCTATGGTACAATCTTGATTGACAAACTATCATTGGTGGTGATGGGGATAAGAGGTTAGTTATCATGTTGTGACCTTACTGTTGATGAGTGTATAGTCAAGTCAACCCTTTAGTTTTAAGACACTGTGAGACTCACTCATACCAGTAGGTTTTAGGGTGTTAGGTTTTAGATGACATTCTAAACCTGTTAGAAATGCTCATTTTATTCTTGTTGCTTACAACGTGCCTTTTTGCTGTTTTAATGATATCCTGTGTTACTGTTTTAGACGTACTGAGACATGGATTATTCTTGCCCTAACAAATGCTTTTATTTAAAAGTGTCTATTTTTCTTACTGCAGTGTGTGTCTGCGTGATATTGTGAACAACAAAATAGGTTTGTTTCTGTTACCACTGTATCCCTCACCCCCTCATGGGGATTGTTGGTAAGAGCTGGTGAATTAAACTAAGTTCACTTGCATCACCCATGGGTGGAAAAGCAAACCTTGTAGAACTACACCAAAGTCGTAGTTTTCGCAACAGTTGACACCCAATCAATCAATCAATCAACCGGGATTTATAAAGCGCTGCAAATCACCTGTGGGGATCTCAAAGCATTGGAGTTGCTATCTGCTTCATGTGTGATCTGTTCATTCGAACAGCTAGGTTTTGAGTCCTTTACTGAATTCCTGAAGTGATTAGGTGGTCCTGAGGTGCAAGGAAAGGTTGTTTCAAGCTTTGGCCTCCAGGTGTGAGAAAAAGCATCCTCCACTGTTGCCTCATTGGTTCTGGGGGATGTTTGCAAGGAAGAGGGAGGTGGAACATGTCTGGTTGACTGGTGGATGGTCATTTGTTTGTTGATGTATGCTGGTCTTTCGTTGTGCAAGGCTTTGGATGCGTATGTCAACATCTTGAAATGGCATCTCTTTTCGATTAGGAGCCAGTATAGCTTGTCGTGGAAAGTCAAGGATAAGTCTTGTCGCTGAGTTTTGTATTGTCTGTAGTCTCTTTAGGAGGCTGTGGTGATTCCTAAATGGAGTGTGATCCATGAGTCCAGCCTGCTGGGGATGAGGGCCTGCATGACGGTCCTTCTGTCATTGACTGGTAGCCACCTAAAGATCTTGCGGAGCATGCATAGGGTGTGGAATCAAGCAGATGAGACATCAATTGCCTGTTTCTTCATAGATAGAATGCCTAGGTTGCGGGCATGGTCTGTCGGGGAGAGGTGGTTGGTCTAGTTCAGCAGGCCACCATGCGTCATTCCATGGTGAGGTGTTGTTCCCAAAGATGAGGACTTGAATGAGTTGAGTTTGAGCCAGTTGTCCTTCATCCAGTCAGTGACATTCATCATACATCTGTGGAAGTTGGATTTGGTGGTGGACGGGTCTTCTGAGGATGAGCTGGGTGTTGTCGATGTAGGAGATGATGCTGTGTCAATGCGATTTGACAGTGGTTGCCAGGGCGTCATTTACATGTTGAAGAGTGTTAAGCTGAGGGGCAAACCTTGGCCACGATGCAGATGATCTTCCTGGGTTTGGAGGCAAAAGTGGGAGATGGATTCTCTGGGTTCTTCTGGTGAGGTATGAGGTAATCCATTTGAGGAGGTCTCCCTGAAGTCCGATGTAGTTGAGTGTGTTGACCAAGTTGTGATGGGAGACAGTGTTGAAGGTGGCTGACAGGTCCAGGAAGATGAGGGCTGCCATTTCATCATGGACCAGGAATGCCCTTTATGTTGTTGGTAGCTGTGATCAGGGCTGTTTCACTGCTGAGGTTGGCTTGGAATCGGGAATGAGAGGATTCAAGAAGATTGTTGTGTTCCAGGTATTCAGTGATTCGCTGGTTGATTGCCTTCTCAAGAACCTTCACTGGAAAGGGGAGCAGGGAGATGGGCTGGTAGTACTTCGGTTCTGCTGGGTTGGTGGATGGTTTCTTCAGGAGGGGCCTCACTTCAGTCTGTTTCCAGTCCTCAAGGAAGGAGGCCAAGGGGATGGAGGTAATCAGGACTTTGTTGAGCTCGTCTTCAACCCTCTTGCTCTTGAGGTTGAACATATGGGGGACAGGGGTCCTTGGGTGCTCCCTGCTGATGGTGTTAATGGTGGAGATTGTGGCTTGAGTTGTGAGAGCCCAAAATGGGTCTCAAATCTCATGGTTATGCCTTGAGTATTCTTTTACTATTCACAAACACGAACCGTTATCACATCATTACGAAGTATAACCATAGTAATCATGGTTGCCTCCTACTCGGGATAAGGGAGAACCTATTTCCATAGATATGTCAAGCTTGACTCAGAAAAGGTTAGTCCAAATTCAGTGGGTTTTCTAATTCTTTGATTCCAAATTCAATTGAGTACATTCACTATTGCAGCACCTATTGTGATTGGGGCCAATTACAGGGAAGATGTTAATCAGCATCACAAGACTAGAGGCGTCTCAGATGCGAGGGGGGACAGTTACTTTTGTACTAGCTGCATTCACAGCATATGCCTTTGAAACATTTTATTCATGGGTGGTGTTTGAGCCTCTCGATACTCCCAAAGGACAGTTTTGTATATACATAGAAGTAGACCCGACGACACATTATAGAGCTTACCAAGATTTGGAAATCCCTCTGACCTACCAGGAACATCAGAACTGGCTTGTGGGTCATTTGCCACACATACACAGAAATGTCTGCTTAGGGCCCCTGATCAATGAAGGGGCTATGTGGGTGGTCTTTGCTGACTACACATACATCCTGTTTCCCAATAACCTAACACCCGCTGAGGTGGCCGGGTTTTTTCAACAATACAGTTGTCTTATACATGAGACTGGCACAATTAGTCCAAAGTACTTTGGGCTCCAGACCTTGTCTCGTAGCAGAACCTACTGCTCCTGCACAAGTACAAACTATTAGTCCACAGACTAATAATGCTATTGTGGGAAAATTGCCCATGAAGCATGATGAAATGGCCTTCTGGATTGCTAGCAAGATTAACCAGTTAGAGGTAGTCTACCCATACACTACATCTGAGTATTTGTCTTCCTTTTTGAATGGTGCCAACCGTAGAGGAATGTATCACCTGGTGAAGTATCTTTGCATGCATTTACACTAACATGCATAGTACGCCTTCATTGACAGTTCTCCCAGAAGCACTTTAGGAGCTTATAAAATGAACACAGAGGGGCACCAGCTTTGGATTTGGCAATGGAGTTAATGGAGGACTTTTCCCCTCTCTCTTCTATCATCTTAAGTAGTATTAGGAGAGAAGATTTGGTTCTGGCTAGCCGCCAGAAAAAAGAAACAGTTCCACTTCAAGATCATGAGTGGAAATTCCCCAATAATTGCAAAGGTTAATTCCTCTGTAGGAGAGATACTTTGGGTGCTCAACCCATTAAACTACACTTAAAAGCTAAGGTGGACACCAAGGGTTCTGTTAAGGTGAAATCTGCAACAGAACGTGAGAAGAAACAAAGGGACGAAGAAAAAAGACAGACTGGATCATCCGCTTATCTGGAATCATATAGTTGTGGTTACAATCTAAGAGATTGTAACAGAATTAAGAAATCTGAATAATATTGGTATTGTAATAGCTATTTTTCTCATTTTTTTCAGGACACTGACAGTACAAACAGAGAACGGGAGCCGATCTGAGTATGGAAGAAAAGAGGAGTACAGTAGTTTACTTTCAGTTTATTTTACTTTATTTAGACAATCAAGTCCATTAAAGTGTGAACAGGTTTCTAAAAGAAATGTGTAAATAAAAACCACATGTTTCTCATTGACGATATATTAAAAACATAAAAATACCATTGGCGATTACCAGAATAAAGTGCAAATGTGTAATTGCAATAACATAATCATCATACCATCATTTAACAGAGGTGTTAGACCTGGCATCCTTGCCATGGTTTCCCCATGACCTTTTTCTTCTACCTCTTGTGTATTTGATGCCATGCTGGACTTCGTTTTCCTGGCTTATGTACTCTGGGCACTTTACCACTGCTAAAGTGCAAGTGTTCCCTGTGTAAATTCTGATTCTAATTAGTTCTACATGACTGGCCTATTTGATTTACTGGAAAATCTCTAGTACAGTGCCCCGTGGGGAACCAGGGACTGTAAATCATGTGCTATTTGTGGGCCTGCAGCCATGGTTATGCCACCCACATGATCTACCCCGTATACTTGTCTCAGGCCTGCCATTGCAGTGCCTGTGAGGGCAGTTTTAAAATGCCATGTCAACCTGGCAAATGCACCCACTTGCCAGGCCCTAACCTTTCCTTTTACAACATGTCAGGCAACCCTAAGGAAGCCTCAAGAAACCCCCATGGGCAGGGTGCAGTTTATATGAAAGGTAGGACATGTACTGGTGGGGTTTATATTACTTGATAGTGAAATACTGCCAACTTCAATTGTTCACTATTGCAAGGACAAGCTCTCCCATAGGCTTTCATTTGAGATGCCTTGCAAAATTTTAAAAATGTAGCTTTTGATTGGGAACCGCTAGAGGTTTGTAGTTTAGGCTCTCTGACCTCAGAATGTAGAAACACATCTTTTAGTAAAGATGTTTTTCTAATTGTGTGTTTGAAAATGCCACTTTTAGAAACTTTACAATTGCATGAGGCCCATGGTGGTTGTTACAAGGGCCCAACGCCTGTAAGTTTTTGACTTTCAGAAAGTGGGTATTTTCTTGTTTAACCGTCCTGTGCCTCTGGCTGCCTTTGGAATCAAAAACTAGACAGTCATACAAAGGGAGTTAGGATATGCCCTGCATATCCTGATGGACCATCACCAGGATGATGGGCCTTTCTGATCTACAGTGGTGGGAGGAGTTGTCACATACACCTGAATAGGGCTGTGCCTGGCTTCTCACAATGCTGTCTCCACCCCCCTGGAGTGCGTCTGGAGCCAAGACTAGGCAGGACAAGAACTTGTGCACTATAAGAACAATTCTTTGAAGAATGTCAACTTTAAAGGCCAAAAGGGGTATAAGTATTTGACATAAAATACCAGACTTTTGGAAAATTTTTGGATCAAGAGGAGACCCTGCCAAGGGGAAGAGCTGAATAGCTGTAAGGAGGAGTACTTCTCCTTTGCTTTGCTGGGTGGCCTGCAGTTGCTGCTTCTGCTTTGGAGATGAAAAGGACTGAATTTTGCTGTGTATCCTGCTTGTGAAATTTCTCCAAGGGCTTTTGTGTGCTTGCCTCCTGTCAAGAAGTCTCAGGGCCATCAAAGATGTCACCTGCAGCATCCCTGAACTGCATTACTTGGAGTTCTGACATGACAAGTGGTGCCAATTCCAGTTCTGGGCCCTTGGAAGTAGTTCCTTCTTTAAAAAGCTAGGCCTGGGCGCTTAATTCCGCTCCGCTCGCGGAATTTGGGTAATTACCCCAAATTCTCTGTTCTGCAGCTTCACGAAATGTTTTGCTTGTTTGCATTCCCAAAATTTGTGTTGGCGAGATATTTCCCCCCGAACACGCAAACAGCAATTGCGAACAGGAAAAAAGCATTGCGAACAAGCAATTCTGCGTGTTTTCTCGAAATTTCTGCGTGTCGTGGAGATTTTTTACCGTTTCACGGAGATTGCGCAAATTCCGCCCACCCCTACAAAAGTCTTCAAAATCGACACTTCACCCTTCCAACACCTGTTTTTCCAATCCAGCATTGCTGTGCAGGTTTCCACACACTGCTGCAGTGCGGCCGAAGTAATTGACGCAGCCCAAGTTCAGCGCACCATGTCCCCGAAGTCTGAGACTCCCGTAGAGAATCTGACACAGGCCCTGCTGTGCAGCTGAAAGAATCAACAAATCGTGGGACCACGGCAGAAGAATTCAACATAGCACCGGTTTGCAGCCTCTGCTTTGACCTCCACGGCTTCCGAATTTCTATGCATCGCACCTGTTTGCCAAGATGTTCCATTGCATCACCCACAGACAGTGGGTGATGCAATGGAACTGATGCATCACCTCCCCCGAGACTCAGGAATCAAAGCATCAATGTGTTTTTCGGTGTTTTCCCCCTCTACGGCTGTTTTTCTTTCTGGAGTGTTATACATTTAAGGTACTTTGTGTAAAATCACTGCATCCATAGAGTTCTATTGACAGAATTGCTTAAAACCTTTAAAAAGTCATTTTTTGAGTTCTATCGGCTGGATTTTTGTTGTTTTGGTCTTGTTAGGTTTCAATAAAGATTGTTTCTTTTTCTAAACTGGTGTAGTGTTTTCACTGTGTTACTGAGTGTGTTATGTGCAAATACTTTACAAATTGCCCCTGAGATAGCCTGACTGCTTGTGCCAAGGTATCAAGGGGTTGAGCAGGGGTTTTCTTGCGTGCATATCTCCCTTACCTTGACTAGAAGGAAATGTCCCTACTTGGTCAGGGGGTATACTACTGCCAACTAGAGATGTTAATTTCTAACATTGGTGATCAGAGAAGAGGATAGGACTTTCATTTGTACTTTGACATACAGTGAATGGTGTACACTACTACTGAGTGAAGACCTTTACATGAACACATACTGCTTTTTGATTTTTCGTGTTTTGTGACAACCCTTGAAGTATCCAGAAATCAGGTCTCAATAGTAAGTCAGCAAGTGATGTTGCACATTTGGTCTTTAAGATTGAGAGGTTGCTGTCTTAAACAGTACTGCAAGGATTTTGAATGCTCAATTAAAAGTTATGCTAAAAAGGAGGAGCTGCAAAAGTTGTTTAGAGCTTGGTGGGCAGAAAGAGAAGGTGAGGAAGCTGATAATGAGAATGTGGATCTGAAAGTATAGGCCCAGCAAGGTAATGTTGAAGCTTAGAATCGGCCTGTAGGAGCATCTTTCAGGGGTAGAAGCAGTGTGTTATCCAGGAATTTGTCTCCAGAGGAGTCGGAGGACAATCGGCAGGCCAGACAACATGAGAGAGAGCTTGAGAAATGGAGCAGAGGCAACAGGAGAAGTTCCTTGCCTTGGAGAAAAATAAATTGCTTTTAGCTCAATAGTTAAGTTTGAAGAAGCTGGACATCGAGTCCAGTTCCAATGGTGGCAGTGTGCAGCCTGTGCAATCTGGTTTGGAGGTTCACATTCCTAAGAATTTGGTAAATGATTACAGGAGAAAGGATGATACATATAATTGGTATTTTACATCTTAGGCAGCACGCTACATGAAACAGATCCCTGAGACACACTAGGAGCAGGTCTGTGGAAGCACATTGAAATAGGGGGGAGGGACACTTTGACAGCCCTTGGGGCCACACAGAATCTCACCTACTCTGCACTGGCTGCCTAATTGGAAACAGAATACAATTTAAGATGCTATTCATTGCCTATAAAGCCACACATAACATAGGACCAGAATTTTTGAAGAAATTGTTAAAGATTTACACCCCAAACAGGCCACTGCGCTCGTCGGGCACAAGTCTACTGGTTGTTTCCTGATCATATAGATCTAACTGGAGTGATAGAAGCTTTGTGGTGGCTACTGCTAAGCTCTGGAATTCTCTTCCTTGTCAGATTAGAGATTTGCCTTCTCTTTTAAAATGTTCAAAAAAAAATTAAAAGCTTGGATTTTTAATAATTAGATCTTTCTTAACTGTTTTCTTACACTTTGTTTGTTTTCAGTAGTAGAAAGTGCAGAGGCAACTTTGTTGGTATTTGTGTGCACTATAAATAGTTATAACATAACATAACATGGATACCCTGGTCACCCGGTGTGGTCTCAACCCAGAAAAAGTTTAGAGTTTTTAAGAAAACTATTAGAAATGAGTGTCTATAGTTGGTAGAGGTATGAACCTTTGCCCAAGTAGGGACTCTTGCTTCTAGTCAGGGTAAGGGGAATACACACTTAAGATAAACCCTGCTCACCCCATTAATAGCTTGGCACAAGCAGACAGGCTTATCCCAAGGGCAATGTGTAAAGTCGTTGTACTCAAAACACACAGTACCACAGTGAAAACACCACATATGAACACCACACCAGTTTAGAAAAATAAAGTATCTTTATCTAAACCAAACTAGACCAAAATGACAAAAAGCCAAAATACATATATCAATTTAGCACTTAAAAACAGTTACTTGTAGAATAGTACTTGAAGAAACAAATAGCTCCACTTGAGGCCATTACAATGTTGTGACAAGCATATATCCAAAGTACAGCACTGACAGCGGGGTGCACGGAATCGGACAGGTAGTCACGTAGACCCCAAACAAAAGTACCCTGTAAAACGAAGCCTATGGACAATGCACAGTGTCGTGGAGGTGAGGCATCTGTGCTGAGGTTGAGGGCAGTTCCATGATTGTCACGGGGAGGCAAGGCATCATGTCGGCAAGGAAGTGATGTGTTGAGTCCAGGAGAGGGGAAGTCGGTCGCAACAGTGGTGAGGTGTCGGTTACGGTGAGGCAAAGCGAAGTCAAAGAGTTTCTGAAGTCACCCTCGTCGGCTATCAGCGCCGACAATACCATTCTGGCTTAGGAGCCCCCCAAGATCCAGACTGAGGTGAGACCTTTTTAGATCTCCCCAGTTACTACAAAAGATTTGTCAAGGGGTATGTCACCATTATTGCTCCCTTGACTGAGCTGACTTCTAGGTAGCAGCCCAGGAAAGGGATCTGGATTGGGGCTTGTCGGGCAGCTTTTGATGCCCCGAGGCTGCAAAGTGCCCGGCGCCTGAGCTGAAGGTGCCCCGCCTCTCCAAGGAATTCTTTGTGCAGATAGATGCTTCAGAACATGGTGTGGGGGTTGTTTAAGCATAGCTAAATGAAGAGGGCCTAGACCAACTTGTAGCCTGCATTACAGGAGGTTACTTCCCCAGGAACAGAGGTGGAGAGTATTTGAGAGAGAATATTTTGCTGTGGTCTGGGCGCTGAAGAATCTAAGACTCTACTGGTTTGGGACTCCGTTCTGGGTTTAGGCAGAGCACAGACCCCGCAGATGGTTAATACAGATGAGGGGTGAGATCACAAAACTGTTGAAGCAGTTAATTTCCCGACAAGGGATGGAATTTACGGTAGAACGCTGCCCTTGTGCAGAACACGCCAATGATGATGCTCTGTCCAGATTCTTCCACCTTAGTGATGAGAACTCTTGAGAAGGTTGGGTAGTTCTCCCTACTTTTTAGCTTGAGGGGTAGTGTGTTACCCCTGGAATCTTTACTGGGATTTCCCCTGTCTTTTTTCTACTATGCCCTTTATTTTTGATTTCATGCAGAACTTCGTTTTTGCTGGATAATGTACTCTGGATCCTTTACCACTGATGAACCATGCTAAAGTACAAGTGCTCCCTGTGTAAATTGTGATTCTGATTGGTTCTCCATGATTGGCATTTTTGATTTACTGGTCAGTCCCTAGTAAGGTGCACCAAGGGTACCCAGGGCCTGTAAATCAAATATTGCTAGTGGGCCTGCTGGTTTTGCCATCCACATGAGTATCCCTGTAAATGTGTCTCATGCCTGCCATTTCAGTGTCTGTGAGTGCAGTTTTAAAATGCCAAGTCGACCTTGCAAGTGGACCCACTTGCCAGGCCCTAACCTTCCCTTTACTACATTTCAGGCACCCCTAAGGTAGGCCCATGGTACCCCCATGTGCATGGTGCAGTTTATGTGAAAGGTAGGACATGTACTGGTGGGTTTTGCATATTCTGAGGGTGAAATAATGCCAATTCCGTTTTTTTGCTATTGCAAGGACTAGCTCTACCATATGTTATCATTGGAGCAGGCCTTGAAATATTGGGTAACACTGAGGAATTGGCATTTGTTGTTTATGTATAGTTAGAGAAAATTGTAATGTAAATTTAACCCTTACTGTTTCTGTATACATTTTCCCAGTGGTTGACATTCTCATTCTTTGGTGAAAATTGTTATTGAAGGGTGTGTGTTATTGTAAATTATAATTTGTGCATTCATATGTAAGTTTCTTGTTATGTGTAGTTCATGTCACAAATATATGTATGTGGTTTGATTTTTGTATTGTATATGTGAGAAAAAAGGCCTGGCATATGCTGTCCACTATTCTAGTGGGCTCCTTGCACCAGTCCAAATGACCCTTATTGATGGTAGGTCTAAAGACAACCTATACAGAAAGCTATCCTAGTGGTAGATGTGGAGAGCAGCCTTCAGGCTAAGTCTTGAACGGATGTAAAGCATCTTGTTTTACCAGTCTATAATCTCGTGAATGACCAAATGAAATGAGAACCACACCAGGTATATATATAAAATATATGTATTTATTCTAAACACATCCCTTTAGTCTCCTTATGAGGCTAGAGGCAAAAGTACATTCAGTAAACTTATTTAGCACACAGTAAATTAGCACAGCACACATTTATCCCTAGGGGCCTCACAAACCATATACAAAGAAAGTGGTATAAGAACCGCGACTGACATAGATACAAGGCCTAGAGCCTGTAGAACCGCTGGGGCAACCAGGAACCACCCAAGGTAGTGAAGGACTGGGTTCTGTAGGACCCAGCGGTGCCAGGGCACAACACCTGAAACCTTCGTGGGTAACCTGCTCCGGCGTACGAATCACAGAGACACGGGACACTTCCTTCGACGTCAAAGATTCAAGGTTTATTTACTGCAGGGAACACAGTAGTCACGACAAGCAACACACGTGCAACTTGGGGAGACTGCTTCAAATTGGTTCTGTGGATCGCTCCTTTTATACAGTTTTTACCCATTAGACAACATGGTACACAAAAGTTTACAACCCGGTTCCCACCATTATCCCCTAGAGGGGTCGCTTTGGTCACTTTGAAACACATGAGGTCCGGATCATAAGTGCGGAAACATTTGGCGGTTCCCAACTGTAAAAACCCATCTTCCCAACATTAGTGCATTCCAATCGGTAGTAAACAGATCGGAATAGGAACAAAGACAGGTGCAGAGGAAGACGGAGACAGTGGGGAGATCGGAAAGGGTGTAAAAGGGGAGGTATCGGGGAAACACGAGATACAGGCATCAAAGGGACGAGCCTAATGAGATGCACGGCTGACACAATAAGTCCGTGCAGCAAGATGAGCCTTGAGCGGCGCCATCTGCCTTATAGTAACATCCCCCTCGTCATAAAGACACTTACAAAGAACATGTGTCTTCCGCAAATATCTTGGGAGCCCCAGGGTCGCGAAGCGGACAGCGTCCGTTCGTTGGCTACTTGAGGGCAAGAGACAAAATGGATGCCGTATCTAAGATAGAACCCGTGGGTACAGATGAAAAACCCACATAACAAACGAACGGTTTAAGTTAGCACAGCGAAACTGCGCACACTTACTAAACTCGTCATTTGCGGTTCATAGATACCAGACTCGACCATATTCGTACGAGTCAAAAACACCACTTACGATTGTCACGGAACCTCAGACGCTCCTTTTGCCCTCAAGTAGGCAAGCACTAGTCGGAATCGTAATCAATATTCATCAGACCATCGAGATGTTGCTGTAGCATAGCTCTGTCCAATCGAGTCCCCTTGGTAACAGGTGGCTGTCTCATACACGTTGTAGCACAGAGGCCACATAAGGCAGGACCGCACTGCACACAAAGGCAACACGTGAACAGGAACACCACAACGACCCCGATGATCATCAGAATCTTCCAACCCCAAGTCGACATCAGGCCCCAAAACCATCCAAGTAACGTCCAATCCCCTACATCCACGTGTATGGATTCGGAGATCTTATGCAACCTCGAGATGGCTTGATAAACAGTTGGAGCATTATCCGGAATGAAAATGCAGCAGCTCGAATGGATCACCTTACATACCCCACCTCGATCTGCTAAGATGACATCTAAAACCATACGGTTTTGTAACGTCATAAGTCTCTCCGCCTGAAGTTCAGAGGTGATATTACCAAGGGCACTGGCAGTAATATTAGCTGTCGATTCTACCACTCGAGTCAACTGTCTCAGGTTCCTACTATTAACCATAGGTCCCCAAAACGGGAGGAAACCCTTGAAAAAGTCTCCTGCCTCTTGACCGGCAGTATCCTCTTCGCTAATTACGCCTCGCACAACTCTGGTCTTGTGATAATCGGCATCTACAGTGAACGTCGGAGGCAACAGATTTGCAATGAAGCATGAGCCCATGAAGTCAGCGGGCAACCATGCGTATGCACGATCATAGCAGATAAAGTATGTACCCTTGGCAGCCAGAAACACAGGGGACGAGACCATCAGCAGTATGTAATTTTCAATGCAAGCACTTGCTCCAAGTCGGGCTTGCGATCTTCGGCCACGACCCATGAGACAAAAATTACCAGTGTGGGGTACGACCCATATTGGAGGCGAGCTTTTAAGCTGCTTTTCGCTAGTAAACGCACTATATTCACCTCTACTTAGGACCCTATAGGCTTGTACCTCTTCTTCGGGAATAAGCGAGGGATCATAGATATCGCTATCTAAATCCTCTATTGCTATTGACAAAGGTTTTTGATACGAAGTAGGACCAGAGTAGGGAGAACGTGGTTCTCGAATGGGGTGGAAACCCAGTGCGCTTCGAAACATTGTCTGAAATGCTCGAGCGGACCCTTGGGAGCTATACGGTAACACCAGATATGGGATTCCCTGATCCGTAGTATGTGGCATCAACCCGCACACCCAACAATTAGTAGTGTTGACCACTAACTGATGCTGATGAAGGAGCTGAATAAAGGAATTATTGCGGAATTCTACACGTCTAGCCTGTTCGTGTTCCGGTAACATATGAAAGGAATGAGGAGAAACGGTAGAGGTAGGTTTAGGATCAGGAGTGGGAGTAGGTGTAGCAGAAGGTAAGAAGTAAGACATCATGTAATACACCCCACCCGCCAAAAGTGCAGAAGCAGTCAGAAACAATACAAACAGTTGGAATATAAAACATTTGGTACGACTGAGTTGTTGCAGCTTGAATCTATGAGCTTGTGCTCCTTCCAAATCGTTCAGCTTTGAGAATGCCATTCCCTACGACCGTCCGCAACGTTTCTTGACGCACTTCGTTCTGTGTAGCAATAGTCAATCCCTAGGAGTTCCCAGGAACCGACGGCCTTTAACCTAGTGTCAAGACCTACTATCCAGAAGGAAGTACGCGCGCGGCCCTACGGCCTTCAATGCACAATACGTATAAAAAAACAAAGTCTCTCAGCTGTGAAAGCAAAAGGTATATGGAATGAAGCTTAATATATATATTTATACAAGAATAATTACAATGATACAAATGTTCAAAACTGATCACGGAAAACGGGATAATGCAGTTGTCAATACAACAAAGCAGGATCTTTTATTAGTTCTTAGTACGAGATCGCAGAAAGTATCGGGTTTTCCCAGGACGTGTCTGCTCGTCGAACAAAGGATCCGTTGAAGAGACAGCGTCCTGCTGATCAGTTGGGTGTTCTGATCTTGAGTCCTTTGATGACAATTGTTCAACAGAGTCTTTCTGCTTCGCTGAGGATTCTCCAACAGGCTGCGCGTCACTAAAAGGCACAAACGCTGGCAATGCTTCGGTTTCAGTTGATGCAATGCCTTTCCTTACCCACGGATCTGCCGGCAAAGGGATAGGGACTCGCTTGGTATGGGTGGCATGCACCCAATTCTTGCGTCCCTCGAGACGAACGGCAGTCCTCGTGGCCAGGAGCACCTGGTAGGGTCCAGTAAACCTCGGGTCCAGGTTATTCTTGCGTGAAAAATTTCTCGTCACCACCCAATCTCCGGGCTGGAGCTGGTGGCCTGGACCCTCCGTCTGCGTCGGCAATGCGTCGTAAACCTGTTGGTGAATTAACCTCAGTTTAGCAGTCAAGTCATGTAGGTAATCGATCAACATTGGGTATTCAAGATCAGAGAACATTCCTGGCCTAGGAACCCCCCACACATTCGCAGGACGGCCGAACACTATTTCATAGGGGCTAAGCCCTACTCGGGAGTGTACAGTCGCCCTAGTTGACAGTAATGCTAAAGGTAAGGCGTCAGGCCACGAAAGACCAGTCATGGCCTGAATCTTCGCTAGCTTTAGTTTAAGGGTGCCCTTGTACCCTTCAACCAAACCAGCTGACTGGGGATGATTGGCGCTATGGAATTTCTGATTAATTCCAAGGCCCTTACACACACTCTTCATCACACTACCCACAAACTCACTTCCGTTATCTGACCACACGACTCTAGGCATTCCGTACCGAGGAAAATATTCCTTCAGTAGGATTTTCGCAGTAGACAAAGCAGTATTATCTTTGAGAGGATAGGCCTCAATCCATCGGGAGAATGCGCAAACCACGACTAAAACGTATTTCAGGTTATTGCATCGCTCCATATGGATGAAGTCCAATTGTATCACCTCAAAGGGGTATGAAGGGGGAGCAAAACTGCCAGGAGGAGTTGGGGTTCCTTTGCCAGGATTGTACATCATGCACACCATACAATTCTTCACCAGACGTTCAGCACATTTCGTGATACCATCATTCTTCCATACAGGAGACAGCAACTTACAAATACCTTTCGCGCTAATATGTGCTAACCCATGCGCCATTGTCACAACGGCCAGCACATACGCATCGGGCAACAACCATCTTTTCTGATCCGACAAATCAATCCAACAACCATTCGTATCCAAATTTCCCGTACTTTCTTTCCACTTCGCCTTTTCAGTCTCGGTGGCCTCATTCTGAATTTCTTTCACACTCTCAAAAGTGTCTTCACACATACTCGATTCTGTAGGCCACCTAACCGAACTCGTCACATACATCCGGGTGCTAAGGTTCCGGGCAGTCTCCTTAGCAATCTCGTCTGCAAACGCATTACCACGACCAACATCATCCGTCACCTTACGATGTGCACTACATTTAACAATCGCTACTTGCTTAGGCAACGTCAGTGCATCCAAAAGATCATTCACAAGCTGTCCATGCTGAATCTTCGTACCATGCGACGTCAAGAAACCTCTCTCTCTCCACAATCGTCCAAAACTGTGTGCGACGCCAAATGCGTATTGGCTGTCGGTAAACACATTCACACGTTTCCCTTTTGCTAACACACATGCTCTAGTGAGAGCAATCAGCTCTGCAGCTTGGGCAGAATTCTGATTTAATCTTGCAGTCTCAACAACAGTATTCAACGTTACAACAGCATAAGCAGTAGTCACATCGCCATTCGGCAACTTAAAACATGACCCATCCACATACAATGTACCATCCGGATCTTCCAATGGGGTGTTTTTAAGGTCCACTCGACCTTTTGTTTCCTCTTCGGTCCTCAAGTAGCAATCATGTTCTGCTACTTCATCTGACTCTGTGCTAATTGGTAACAAAGTTGCCGGGTTCAGAACATTACAACGTTTTATCTGAATGTGGCTTGCCAACAACGTCAACTCGTACCCAGACAACCTCGCACTCGTCAAATGCTGAGTTTTCGTACGATTCAAAAGAGTATCGACTGCATGCGGAACCATCACCGTAAGCATATTATCCATGACCAATCCTGCTGATTGTCGGATGGAGACCGCAGCTGCCGCTGTTGCTCTCAAGCAACTCGGCAAGGCTCTAGCTACTGGGTCCAAGGTCGAGGAAAAATATGCGCATGGACGTTGCTTACCACCAAAAGGTTGCGTCAAGACACTCAAAGCACAGCCTTCTCTCTCGTGGACATATAATGTAAACGGCTTACTGTAGTCGGGAGTACCCAACACAGGAGCCGAACACAATGAATCACGCAGTTCAGAGAAACTTCTCTGACATTCTTCCATCCATGGTAAAGGAGTTGAAACATCCTTGCACGTAAGAGCCACCAATGGTTTCGCTAGCAATGAAAAATTAGGAATCCATTGCCTGCAGTACGACGTGATACCTAGAAAGGCACGCACATCTCTTTGAGTTGTTGGCACAGCCATTCGCGCAATCGCTGCAATTCTTTCTGGGGTCAACCTCCTTCCCTCCTTTGACAATAAGTGACCTAGATAGGTTACTTCTTGACAACAATATTGGAGTTTAGTAGGTGACACCTTGTGATTTAATTCACAGAGATGCTGTAGCAACGACACTGTAGCAATTTTGCAAATGTCCTGAGTATCGGCAGCCACCAATAAGTCATCGACATATTGTATTAAGGCCGCACCGACCGGCAACCTAAACGCATCCAGTTGACTCTTCAAGGCTTGACTGTAAATCGATGGACTCTCACAGTAGCCCTGAGGAGCGCGTTTGAACCGGAAGCTGCGTCCACCGAGAGAGAAACCGAAAAGGTCCCTGCTTTCTTCGGCAATCGGGATGCTAAAGAACGCATTCTTTAAGTCAATCACCGAAAACCACGATGCAGAAGCTGGAATCAGAGTCAGTAGCGCCGTGATGTCAGGCACAACAGGGAATTGAGGAACCACAATTTTATTCACTTCCCGTAAATCAATAACAAAACGATAAACAGGCGGTTTGGAAGGATCCGTACGTTTAAGAATGGGCAGCACAGGGCTGTTGCACACGTTTCCCCGAGTCTCTTCAATAACATCTTTCTCGATCAGATCATAAATGATCGCTAACAATGCTCGTTCACCATCAAGGGAGATACGATACTGGGGAATACGCGGCAAACGCACATTAGATTTCAACTGAACAACATAGGGCGAGATATCAAGTAGGCCCACGTCATTCGGACCCGTTGCCCACAAAGACGCAGGAAGAGAACTCAATTCCGGTGGGAGCTTGTCGAGAGACAAGTACATGGGAGAGACAACCCTCTCTCCAAACGTAAGCTGTACTCCCGCAGGAGAACAATACAAAGTCGCATACAAACGTTTAAGCAAATCTAGGCCCAAAAGATTTTCACCACAACCAGTAGTCAAAATTAACGGAGCCTGAAGCTCACGTGGCCCAATTGTAAGGGGCAAAGGGCGCGAAACTGGATTGCTAACGGGGGCGCCAGAGAATCCAACGGAAACATTTGTTAAGCCAGACAAAGGTGCGCCAGGGAGTTTCGAATGCTGAATAGAACTTTTCGCTGCACCAGTGTCCAACAGAAAAGGCTCAACGACGCCCGACGTAGCAACTGCGACGTAAGGCCCTCTCTGATCAACCGGAACTGATACCACTCCCTCTCCTTGTCTTCGGCTGTCCTAGTAATTACTGTCGTCAGTTCCCTGATCGACGTAATAATCGTCTACATTATACTGCGCAGATCGTCCTTGCGATGATCCACGTTGATCGAAACAATTATTATTATTAGAGGAGTTATCAGAACGATCATTCTGAGCACCACGACCCCTTCCACGTGATGCCTGCTGCGAACCACCACGACCTCCTCTAGATGAGTTACCACTATTACGTTCATTCAAAACAGGGCAATTGAATTTAATGTGTCCCTCCTGTCTGCAATAAGCACATTGATTGTACCCTAACGATGGCCTTTGGGAGGAGGAATCATTACGCGGCTGTGATCGATTCGATTGCGACTGCGACCTATTCTGTTGGGATGCATTCTGATTTGAACGCGGAGGATATGCTTGTTGAAGCAACACTTTAGTTTTTAGTTCTTTCGTCTTTTTATCAGCACGGTCGTTCTCCTCTTTCTCTCTATTCTCATAATATTGTGCTGTAGCCAATATCTGAGCTGAAGTAGAAACGGCCCATGCACTTTCCGAATTCTTTAATTTACTGCTCAAATCGGGCAATAAGTTTGAAACAAATTTATCCACAAACAATCGCTGACCACCCTCAGTACCCATATCCTGACCACTATGGTCAATGAATGCTTCCTCAAACCTCGTAAAGAAGTTGGAAACACTCTCGTCCTTCTTTTGCTTACAAGCTGACAATTTATCCCAATTTACCCTCATAGCTGGCATAAGAGTTTTCATTAATGTTATTATTCGCTGAGGAAGAGCAGTAATCATCTGCTCAGGTTTAGCCCCACCAGTTTGTAACCCATCCGCCGCCACAATGGCAGCCCAATCACCACCTAATTCATTCGGATGATTTTCCTGCCGAATCTTAGCCCAAACCGGTTGCGGTACGACATTGCCAAACAACATATCAATATCGGCAAGATTCATTATCGTAGCGTCTACAAGCTGCGATAATTCTTTGTAATACCCTGTGGGATTTTTGCGAGGGTCAGGCAAAGATTGCTTCACCTGCAACACTTCTGAGCGTTTCCATGGGAGATGTATCCATACTCTCTGAAAGAACGGCGGAATCGGGGGAGCAGCTGCAGGATTACCTGGCATCCATACCGGTGGCACTTCACGCATGGGAAACTGACCAGACTCATCTGGCAGTCTTTCAATATCCTCAATAAACAATGCATGAGGGATCGGAGCGGGGCGAAAGGATAGCAACCGCTCTACAGCACGTCGAACATTAGTATCCACTATCAGTCCTTTTGAGAACTGAAGCTGAAGATCAGACAAAGCGGCCAGCACCTCGTCAGGCGCATCAGCCGATATCTGATCGCGAAGGAACTTACACATTTCATCAAACACGTATCTTTGGGTTGGTATATTGAATTGACAAAACGTTTCGAGTACAACACGGGGCGGATTTCTAAGAGGGTTTACCATCCAACCCATCGCCATATTATATAGCGCAACACGTTCTCTATTTCCAGGAAGCTGACTACGTCTCTGAGGACCATCGGAGCTAGCAGACCCATGAACAGGCCCGAGCGAATGAAAGAAACTAGCTGCAAGAGGAGAATTACGAGAACGAGTAGAGGGAGAAGAATAGGACACAGGACTAACAAGTGAAGGAGTAGAAACAGTAGCAACAGCAGGAGTTAACAAAACAGGAGCAGCGGCGGGAGCAGGAGTATGTGGAAGCGGAGGAGCAGTAGGGATAGAAGCAGGCAAAGGAGCAGGAACAGTCGGAAAAGCGGGTGCAGGCTGAGGAACAGGCTGAGGAACAGGCGGGGGAAGAATAGGCGGAAGAATAGGTACGGCAGGAACCACAGGAGCTGCAGCTGCGGTACCCTGTACGTACGGAGGTGGCGACTTCATGAGATAAGACATTAAAGGATCCTCAACTGGCTCTTCCTTCGTTTCCGACTCCGTAGGCAAAGCGGGATAACATTTATCTACGGTCATACGCTGTAGTCTATCAAACACTTCCTTATCCTTATCCTCCTTATCACGCTGAAACTGCTCTGCTTTCTTCACTATGGTAGCAACATTATCTCGCTGACTACGTTTATTCTGTCTGATGTCTTTCTGTCGGGCTTCTTTGCGCCACAACCGAAAGGCATCAAACATGGCCGGCCTTGATTTTCTTTCGAACAGTTTAATCTCTAAATTATCTAAGATCGGGGCCTCGAAGCTACCATGTGGTGGCCAACGAAGGTCACCGTCCTTCTTCGTGTATTTTATCCAATAATCATTAAAGGTAATCGGGCCTAGCCCATGCTTACTATATAGTTCATAAGTGGGAGTTCCAACCGGAGGTATCGGACACGAGTCCTCCAGTCGGGAATCCGTACCACAAGGTCTGAAACAACTAAACAAAGTACTGCGACCAGGCATCTTGCACACTAGCCGAGTTTCAAAAACTTCAAGGGTTACGGGATTTACCAAGTCCCAGCAAAGAACAAAAACCCTCGGTTTTTGGCGGCTGCAGTCGTCAAACAACCCAACAAAGTACGCTAGCAAAGTGTCACCGACAAAAACACTCACACAGCGTTAACAACAAAAACACTCGCTAAAGTGTCAACAACCAAGAACTCTGGGAGCGACCCACTAATACTTAACTCAAAGATCAATGGCGTCACCAGGAAGGCCCGTCAATCGTCTCGCTATACCAAGGTCTACGCCAGGCGCCAAAACAGGTCTACAGTCAGGGCAGCAGTCCGTCGCAGCCGTCAGGAGGCGGGAATCTTCGCGGGAAAAGTCTTCGGGCCACTTATTTCGACAACAGGATCGATGAAGCGGGGTGCACCTTCCCTCGGAGATTTCACACGAAGTTCCTCACGATCGTCGGGCTTGGACCGGTACCACTGATGCAGCCCCACGTGGGCGCCAACTGAAGGACTGGGTTCTGGAGGACCCAGCGGTGCCAGGGCACAACACCTGAAACCTTCGTGGGTAACCTGCTCCGGCGTACGAATCACAGAGACACGGGACACTTCCTTCGACGTCAAAGGTTCAAGGTTTATTTACTGCAGGGAACACAGTAGTCACGACAAGCAACACATGTGCAACTTGGGGAGACTGCTTCAAATTGGTTCTGTGGATCGCTCCTTTTATACAGTTTTTACCCATTAGACAACATGGTACACAAAAGTTTACAACCCGGTTCCCACCATTATCCCCTAGAGGGGTCGCTTTGGTCACTTTGAAACACATGAGGTCCGGATCATAAGTGCGGAAACATTTGGCGGTTCCCAACTGTAAAAACCCATCTTCCCAACATTAGTGCATTCCAATCGGTAGTAAACAGATCGGAATAGGAACAAAGACAGGTGCAGAGGAAGACGGAGACAGTGGGGAGATCGGAAAGGGTGTAAAAGGGGAGGTATCGGGGAAACACGAGATACAGGCATCAAAGGGACGAGCCTAATGAGATGCACGGCTGACACAATAAGTCCGTGCAGCAAGATGAGCCTTGAGCGGCGCCATCTGCCTTATAGTAACATCCCCCTCGTCATAAAGACACTTACAAAGAACATGTGTCTTCCGCAAATATCTTGGGAGCCCCAGGGTCGCGAAGCGGACAGCGTCCGTTCGTTGGCTACTTGAGGGCAAGAGACAAAATGGATGCCGTATCTAAGATGGAACCCGTGGGTACAGATGAAAAACCCACATAACAAACGAACGGTTTAAGTTAGCACAGCGAAACTGCGCACACTTACTAAACTCGTCATTTGCGGTTCATAGATACCAGACTCGACCATATTCGTACGAGTCAAAAACACCACTTACGATTGTCACGGAACCTCAGTAGGGACACAGGGGGCCCACGGGGGATGAGTGCATTGTCTAAACACAGACGCGAATCACCATTTACTTCTAGGGGGAAAGTTGCGGTGGGAAAATTACAAGGGGAGGACACTTGGAAGAGGACTTGGAGCAAAACCCTTTAGAAGTAGGCAGTTCTAGAGTCAATACCCACAGGAGCACCGGAGTACTCGAGTTACCTCACCCAGGGTGCATAGGTGTCTTTTGATGTTGGGTTTTGTCGTCGTTTTCAATGGCGAGCTGCAGAACAATGCTGCAGGCGACCAAGTGGAAAGTGTCCAGATGAATCCAAGCCCGGATCAGAGTCAAGAAGAACCTGAAAGCACAGGGGACAGAGTCTCGGTCACTAGCCAGTGACCAGGAAGGCGAGGAGATGATGCCCCCCAATGTCGGGTGATTTCAGGCGAAGAAGGTGAAGCTTGACTCTTCAGCCACGAGGACCAGGAGGTGTTGACGTTGGCCCGGAGCTGGATACGAGCAGTCCAACAAAGGATGCCGAGTGCTGTGGTGTCGGATTCCGGATGGGACCCAACAAGCCTTGACAACAGCAACCCATGCAGAAAGCAGAGATTGGCTTCGGTGCAGACCAGCGGGGTCTGAGGGACTCACCCTTTGGAGGGAAATCAGGCCACATGAGGAGCAACCAGGAAAGCCCACGAAACAGAAGACTTACTTTCATGGGGACCCACCAGTCGACAGACCAGGGATCTCAAAGGAGCCTCAAGCGGGAATGCTAGAAGCAGGCACACGGAACATTTGTCGAGTGTAGACCCTCAATCTTCAGTGCAAATGGTGCTCGGGGCTTGTACTAAGAGTAACCCAATGCACAACTTCGGAAATACTCAGGAAGTTGATGCACTTGCAAATGTGCAGGGTGTCCAGAAGTTCCGGTCCCACTACTCCCATGATAGCTGTGAGTCTCAGCTTTGCTGGGATCTCGTGTCGGCCTCCAAGATGTCTGGAAGTTCATGTCCTGTGTTGCAAATCCATCGGGATCCAGCGGGAGCCTAGGAAATGCAGACCAGCAAGATGCTTCTTTGTTGCCTGTTTGAACAGGGGAGTCACTCCTTGACCCCAAGGGAGATTCTTCGTCTTCTAGTCGAAATAGAATGTCGAAGTACCAGGATATATGTTGCAGAGTTTTGTCAAGGGGAAGCTAAAGTTCTAGAGACTGAGTTCCTATACTTCTACTAGGTTTAGGGGTTGGACTTACTCTAGGGATCCACCTGTGGGTGGATCCAGGAACGGGGAGGTAACACCCCTTTCCCTTTGTTCAGTTTCATGCCAGAGCAGGGGCTGAGTGCCCCTGCAACTGGTTTGAACTGGGATATACACAAGAACACCAAGTGTGCCCTCAGCACTGTCTGAAAAGCATTCACTGAATGCACCCACCCAGCCCCAATACACTAAAGCCTGTCTGGGGAGATGGTATCACCTCCCTGTGACAGGAAACCTATTGTCCAGGCCATCCCTGCCGGAGTTTCGTCCAGTAGCAGGAGGTCAGACTCGTGTCTCTGGCTGCAGCATCCATTTTGTGATGCTGGGGCTCTTTTAAACGATTACCTGTTAGGTAGGTGAGCACATGTCTTCTCCCTCTAGAAGAGTGGAATTCTACCCCCGCCACCTGGACTGGCGGGGTGGTAGGATTCCAAAGTGTTTGACACCAAAAACAAAGCACTGTCTAATATCAAATCAAATAAAGATCTTATCATTAAACCCTGCGACAAGGGAGGGGTAATAGCAGTTATGAACAAATGTGAATATGATGACAAAATAGATAATATGTTGGCAGTTCCCCATCACTACAATAAATTGCACCCGAGAGAGTTATCTAAGCTCAAGGATCTTATTGAAGACAATACAACAAAGGCACTAGAACGGGGTGACATTTGTAAACAAGAGTATGATTTTCTAAATAAGTCCTGCCCGATAACGCCAGCCCTTTATGGTCGTCCCAAGACCCACAAAAATGTGACGAATCCACCTATGCCGCCTATCATATCAACTATAGGCTCAAGTACTGAGCATCTATCGAAAAACGTTGATACGTACCTATGTCCTTTGACTAGGACATATGCCTCCTTCATTCGAGATACAGGAGACATCATTGGGAAGTTGGAGGGCATGCAATTCGATCCTGAAACTGAAATATTGGTGAAGCTTGACATTGAGGCGTTGGAAAGCAACATTCCACAGTGTCAGGCATTACAATCAGTAGCAGCCCTCCTCCAAAGGACCCCAGGAGAGAGACCGGATAGTTTTATTCTTGAATGTTTGGAAATTGTCCTTCTCAACAATTTTTTTTAATTCAATGGATCCCTCCATCAACAAATTAAGGGTACCAGCATGGGGGCCTCTTGTGCCCCCAGTGTTGCGAACATTTACACGGGAGAATGGGAGAGAAAAAATGTTTTCAATGAGGCGGCTCCATTTTTTGACAATGTCATTACATGGAGGCGATTCATTGACAACATTTTTTTTATCTGGCGAGGAGATCAAGCTTCTCTTGAAAACTATGTGATGTGGTTGAATGCGAGGGATCATAATTTGAAATTTACTGCGAAGAGTAGTGCACACTGTGTGGAGTTTCTCGATATCATGATTGTGGGTACAAATCAGCAGTTAGAGGTGAGCCTATTCCGTAAACCCACTGCGAAGAATACCATCTTACAATATTTGAGCTATCACCCTAACATTCAAAAAGATTCAATACCATTTGGCTAATTTCTTCGCATTCGTAGAAACTGCAATAGCATGAAGGAATTCCATAAACATGGCGATGCATTAAGGCTGAGACTGCTAGCTAGAGGCTATCCAAGGAGGTTAGTTCGACACGCATACAATCGGGATGCCCTGTTGGAGGGAACACATCGTTACCCCGAAAGATCAGGTGGTCCGTGTTGTTAATCATTCTCCCTTCAACTTCAAGATACGGAATATTATTCGGAAAAATTGGAAGATTTTAAATTCATGTGAAGGAGAAACTAAGCTTGACATACCTCTAGTGGCTTTTCACAGAAACCGAAACCTTCGTGACTTACTAGTACATACGAGACCTGAGGTACCAGTTAGGTTACGTCAGGCTACGATTACAGGCTTACCTATGGTGATAGGTAATCATAGGTGTGGATCTTGCCATGCCTGTGATTCAGCTATAGTCACCGACTCCTTCGAGTATCAGGGGAAGAGTTTTAAATTAAGAGATCTCACCAATTGTAGGAGCCAAAACATCATTTATAGTATAACTTGCCCATGTAATTTGTCTTATGTTGGAGAAACATCATGCGAGTTCAGAGTACGTTATAGCGAACATAAGTCATTGATACGTAACAATAGAATTGAGGCCCCTTTGGTACGTCACTTTTTAAGTAAACAACATTCAGAAAAAGATGCAAAATGCTGCATTTTGGAAAAGGTAAGAAATCAAGCAGGGACCCCCATAGACATTATTCGCAAATAGACGGAATGTTTTTAGATTTTTTATATGTACACTGGTAAGAATGGACTAAATGAGGAAATCCAGTGGAACATTACTCAACCGTGGTAACTTTAGAGTTATAGGTAGACAGACATATGAAGGGGAGAATTCATACGGAAATATTCTAAAGATTGTAGATGCCATCTACATTTATACCTGGTAGGGTCTCCACAGTGATATCATCTTGGATACATACGCTGTATGTAAAATAACATTAAAAGTATCCAATCTTTAAAGACCTCTTTGTCTGTCTGGTTATAACTGCTATAGAAATCCTGTTCTGTTCGTAGCTAACAGGTTAATAATGCAGGGAGTCTAGATTGAATCATTACTGTAAGTAAGATCGATATAACTGCATGAATAGTTCCAAGTATGAATATTTTCAAATATAACGTTTAAACTATATTGATATTCTATCATTGCAGTCTGAGATGTATAGGGATCCTTTGTAAATATTAATTCGCTGAATATAGTATTTGGATCTCATTAACAAAAATAGAGTCTGTTGTGAATTTTGGTGAACCTACTTGGGAAGGTGCATAGAATACTGTGAAGAATGTAGACCATCGTCGTAAGTTACCTTGGAGGTATACTTAATGGACCAGTCCAAGATGGCGGGATATATTTCTGCCAATAAGTCCATCATTTATTACTTCATATTCAATTATCGCAATGAGCACTGAAATCTATGTTATCTGTAGAGAAACCTTTCTATCCTATAATTATTTGTAGTGTTTTAAATCAACTTGCAAGGGTTAATTGTGCAAAATTACATCAGTTGCACACTCTTATTATTTTTTCCACAATGTAGTTCAAATGTGTGATGCGGTGTCAGCTATGAACATTAATCCCCTCTTTTTTCTAATTTTAACCACGAGACACAGTCGTCGTGGATGTAGATGTGTGCAACATAAAGAATAACAAAGATTACCTATATAGATGATCTTATGGGTGCAAAGATAGACTGCTCCAAAATGGCGTGACACGTCTACACCAATAAGTCCTTCGTTTATGATTATACGTTAAAGTAGGGACATCCCAATGACACCCATGCTATTGGTTATACATTTCGACGTCATCAATGTTTTAGAATTTTCACTACAGGATTGGGCTATAAGGCCCACGTGATGAGAGGAGTAGCACAAGAAAGTTAATTTTATCTAAATGGACTCAGGTGTTTTCTATTTAGATAATGGCGCGCGGGAAATTGGGTATATAAGAATGTTGCCCAGACTGAGATTTGATCGCGGTAACACCACATACGGAGACGGATGTTGACGGAGGGAAAGAGATAAGACATATGTGGTAAGAAAGTGAAGCCCCTACGCGTGTCCCCAATCCGATCCAGGGTAAATCGTTTAACAGTGGATAAGGAATCTTGTAGTATTGCAGATTAACCGTCTCTGAGAATTGTGGTGAGAAGGTTAAAGGGGGTTTTCAGAAACATTGATTTCTGACACTTTTATATCAGTCTCTATATGAAACTAAGGGAATTATACAAGAGAAAAGTTAAGCAGATAACGTGAGAAGAAAGACGTAACACTAAACTTTATGCAGCTAATATACCAAAGGAATACAATGTGGTAATCTTCTCCCTATTACCCAAATAGTGACGTGACCTACTGCGCATGAACTGGTGACTGAGACTATTCGACATTTTGGGAAAAGGATAGAAAAGAAATGAAGAAAGAAGAACTCAATTAAGTTGAGAAGATAACAATTTTAAGGTATCTATCACTCCATTGCGGGAATTATGGGATGTTTCATACACTGTGGAGAAATGTTCAAGTTACATGTAGGTTAAAACTTCCTAAATTACATACAGGGAGCACACCAGGACCAGGCGAACCACAACCCCCAGCAGGCAGTGGGGCGGCAGCGCGCTCGTGACGCGCATAGAGCACCCGGAGGCGCCTGTAAAAGGCTGACCCCCCTCTCGCCACGCGAGACGCGCGCGGGAGCGCCCGGGGCTAAGCCCGGGCAAAGGGCGGGCCCTCCGTGGCCCTCAGAGGCACGAGGAGGACGGGACGGGGCCACCCCCTAACGTTTCCATCACAAGGTACTCTCTTTGACTTATCGGTCCACTTTACTGTGTTGTCATCCCCAATTTAGGGACCGTTGATACTGTAAATACTGTTGTTTACTGCGGTTGGGACTATCTGCCCGCTGTCCCTAATAATCCTGCTCCCTGTATTGTGTAGTTATCCATTCTCTTGAACAAGGGTAAGCAATTTTCAGCATGTCTCCAAGAGGCACTCGCAGCAAAACAGCTGCCACTGGGGCCGGCCCAGTGACTGGCCCTATTGACCATTTCATAACTAAGGCCAATGACGCCATCAATCAGGGCATTTGCCTTTTAGAACGCAGGGTATCACAAGATCTGCCACACGCCAAACGCTCTTCCCTTGGCCATATTGCCGCTGCCACTACACCTGCACAGGCTATGCCAAATAACATCAGACCGCTACTCAATGTATGTGCTGACATTCACACCATTCCAAGTGAGGTTAACCTCTCAGCTTCTATTCCCCTGTTAGATTCAGACACTGATATCAGTACGGATTTAGAAAAAAACCCAGATCTACCCATCAACCCCTCTCCTAAAGCAATAACTGTTGACAACACCAGGCAATTGAGAGGCAGACGCGAGGGCCGGTTACAAAGAAAGACTGGGAAAAACACCAATTCTGTCCCTAACCACAATGCGAGTAGGGTCACGGTAATCTCTCAAGGGGATGAAAGTGAAATGGTTCAGCAGGGCAGAACAATGGATACCAATGATAATACTGACAATGCACACGACCCTATGTTGGAAAGGTTGGGGGAATTATTAAGTATCTATTTATCCCCCATTGAAAGTAGACTTACTTGGATAGAAAAACAATTAGCCGAACTGAGTATCCCTATTAAAAATTTTCTGAAGGAAGGTCCCGCAAAGAGCATAAATAATAATAATACCACTAAAACAGCAGGCACCAAATCTAATACTCCTCAGGCACCTCCAACAAACACAAACACTGTACACAAAGCTTCACCTTCCATATTGGTTAATTCAAATGGTCCAACCACTAGTCAGAAAAAAACATCAACACTGCATACCAATAACGCAGCCTCAGACAAAAGGAAGGACCCTGGCGCTAACACCAACTTTAAACCTCCAAATGGGACTACCATAGGTCAGTCTGCAATTTCCACAAGTAGTCCTACCACGGCCCAACCAATATTAAAAACAGCTAGGCAAGTCCCTGCCCGCATTAACCTTTCACCGGAATGCGGTGCATATGTATTAGTGTTAGTAAACGTTACCAAGTTAAGGAAGGATCATGACGAAAATCCCACATCTCTCAAAAATAAAACCTTGCACTGGCTAATTGCCAACTGCAATTACCCTATTGATGGTGCAAGGGAGATTATTAACACCCAGCGAGTGGGTTGGATAGGCCCACTCAGGAAAACATTTGAGGGCGACTGTGTCACCATAAGCTTTAGAAACCCACAATGGGCAGAGAAAACCCTTGCCAGTGCCCCCTTTACCATCGCCCTGGGAATTTAACACCACACTCCTTCCCTTAGGATACTTTTACAGACATCTGATACCCCCTGAACAAGCCACGGCTAATCACCCCACAAATCCTCTTCATGATCTGAACTTTGGAGCAAGGATCAAATCACCCCTTTTTATTCAGAATCAGAATCCCAACGCCATCCACATTAACAGCCGTAACTGGCATCCTCAACCCCCAATGCCAATTCCAACTCCCAACCGTCCGCGTTACTTTCAAGCTTCAACCATGCATCAGAACAATTACAGAGATAGGCCTTACCCAGTCTCTAATCCGTTCCAGTTTACACCGATGACTGAAGTTAGGTCAATGTACAACATTCCCACTCACAATCGGTTCGATTATTTATCTACTCTAGATGAACAGGATTGACTGAGTATATCGGCCAATAACGAAATGTGCAGCAATGTGAAAGCTTGTAATTCAGAGGGTCTCACAACTCCAGCTGTATTGTACCAGGACCAGATTGGTTCTACAGAAACTATATCGTCTGACAGTATTCTGCCCACTTCCAATGAACTACTTCACCACAATAATGGGAACACTGGGAACAGACTTGTCAAACACGGAACCAAACATGGTTTATCAATACTAAGCTGGAACGTTGCAGGTTTAGAATCCAAGCTCTCGGACCCTGCATGGATTGAACTAATCAATGATGCGGACATACTTATGTTTCAAGAAACTTGGGCTGTTGATAATCTGTACATTGAAGGCTACCACTGCTTCAGCCTGACGTCAGCAAAACCTAGTTTCGGTCGAGCAGTGGGTGGTCTTTTTATGGGGATTAGAATCCTGGCTGGTGGTATAATCAGAGATCTGAAGCTAGATAACCTTGCTAATCCCAATATTCAAATCCTTGAATATAAACTTAAATCAAAGACCACGATTTATTTAATTAATTTTTATAACAATGATTTTTATGGTGTACCGAACAAAAACTTTGTTGCATTATCTAAGGTTCTAAATATGATTGATTGTTCTTTATCAGTAGATACAAAGACCGGCATTCTGATAGGGGGCGATTTTAACATGAAACTTATAGAGAACTATGGATCTACTAACTCTGTTTATTTTGATGACCGCAGGGGACTGGAACTGATTAGAATACTATCCGATTTTGATCTTGCTGATGCAATGAGTGTAGGGTATGATATGAATTTCCCTTATGCCCCTACGTTCAATGGCAGGGATAGCGGTTCCATTATCGATTACATATTTACATCACCACCGCTAACAGATTGTATAACTAAAACTTCTGTGGTGCAAACGTCTTTCAGCGATCACAATCCATTGTTAGTTACTTTTAATTTTGTACCCAGTCCAATTTTTATGAATCTAAATGGGGCAAGGGACATTACACCCTCAATTGATGGCCTTCGCTTAAAATGGAGGGGAATTGATTGTGGGGCCATTATAGATACTGTTCAGGAGACATATCCCGATTTGTTGAAATCTTGTTCGTCCCCAAGTACAAATAACAAAAAATTGATTTTAGACTTTGAAGCTTTATGCTCAAATATTAAAACCCTCCTGTCAGTCCCACTTCCTAATGAATGCAAAGAGCCACGGTGGTTTGATTCATCTTCCTCCCTGGCCAACAGAGAATTAAGAAAGGCACTCTCTGCTAAACCTAGGTGCAAAGATGCAGTTCGAGCCGCCAGGAAAAACTACAAAGATAAAATATCGGAAAGGAAGGCAAACTTGCTCTCCGAACATTGGGAAAAGCTAGTTATTAGCGCCAACCTGGGTGGCAGCGGCCCATTTTGGTCGGCTGTCAGGAGAACGAGGGAAATGGGCAAAGAGCTTACACAAATCAGCTGCAATATAACAAGTGCAGCCTGGGAGACCCATTTTTCTAAAATTTATGCTGCCCCCTCTGATGAGCAATCTCTCCCTAATATAGGTCAATCAGAGGGTTTACAGATTTTGGATCAAGAAGTTAGGAAAGCCATAAAAGAGAGCTTAGGCAACAAGGCACCCGGACCAGACTGTCTTCCTATCGATATTATCAAACACAATGTCGAGCTATGGTCACTAATACTCCTTAACATCTTTAATAGTCTCCCAAAAGTAGCCATGCCTGCCACCTGGGCTACTAGTATCATCGTTCCTATTTACAAAAAGGGAGACAGATCAGACCCAGCAAATTATCGTCCCATTTCCCTTCTGGATAATACTTTAAAAATACTAGGACGTATAATTTATAATAGGGTATTGGAATGGGCGGCTGATACTGACTTTTTAGATCCCTGTCAGATGGGGTTCAGGAGTGGGGTAGGAACAGTGGAGCAATGATTAAATCTGAAATTGATAATCGATAAATATTGCATTCCCCACTCATCCCCTGCCTACCTAGCTTTTATGGATCTCTCATCCGCATTTGATCTTGTGAACAGATCTAAGCTTTGGTCAATCCTCCTGTCCAATGGCCTTGATGCCACTCTCGTTAGATTTTTAGCCTATCTCCATACGGACCTGAAAGCACGGGTACGTATCGGGATGGGCGGAGAGGTCTCGGGAGCTATTGAGATAGGGAGGGGGGTGAGACAGGGGTGCATTTTAGCACCCCTGTTGTTTATCATTTATATCAATGGCCTGTCCAATTGTTTAAAAAAAGCCACCCCTGATGTCCCAACAATTTTAGGTAATCCCCTACCTGTGCTTTTATATGCAGAATATGCTGTCCTTATGGCACGCACACCTAATGCTTTACGTCTGCTTGTACATAGTTTTGTAAATTTTATGGAGGGACTGGACCTGAAAGTAAATTTTAAAAAGTCTTTTATTATGTCCTGTGGGCCGGGCAAAAGGAAACTCAGTACAATTCGAATTGGAACGGATAAACTAGAATCTGTTCATAAGTTTCCTTATTTGGGGTTGGTTTTCGCTGCGAACAGCTCGTGGAGTGGGCATTTGGCCCACGCCACGAGCAAGTTCTCGAAAGCCAACAATTCTGTTCTGAGTCTCCCCCGCCCAAAGAAAATTGGTGCCACAAAGGCTATTGTAAAGATTTTTAAATTACAGTGTTCACCTGTCGCTACGTATGGAGCAGAAGTTTGGGGATCGGATAGTAGCATCAGTATCCAAAGAGAGGAAAATCGTTTCTGTAGAAAAGTGCTGGGTGCACCGATTTCCTCTTCTGATTTTATTTGCCATAATGAACTTAACCTCCCCTATATAAGTGATTTTATCAAAGCAAGACCAGCTCTCTTCTGGATCAGAATCTGGAGGAATGATGCTGCTGTCCTTACACAAAATATCATCAAGGACTGCCTAAATTGTGAATATGGTATGCAGATTCCTTGGTTTAAAGAAGTTCTTAAATCACTTAATGAAATTGGTAGAGGCATTTTGTTCACTGACCCAATGGCAATTGAACCATAGGATAAATTCGAGGTACAAAAAGCACTTTATGCACTTTATCGCAATGGGCGCATAGGAAGAGAATCTCAGAAATCAAGGGTCAAGAAATACATAGGAAATGGTCTCTGTATGCAAATTCTGCCGCCCTACCTTTCCCTCCCTATGTCAAACTGGGAGCGATCTCTATTGTTTCGTTTAAGGGCTGGAACTGTGAAATTTTTGCTGTCTTTTCCTATGGGGTACCGACATAGTACAGACCTTACTCCGTGCCCTTGTGATGGTATACGTTACACAAAGGGGGGTTGAACCCATGCAGTCGCGGGGACCTGGGCGCTATATGGTATGTGTAAAGAGGGGTCCCCGCAAGGGAAACGTGTCATGTACACCATACACGTAATTGAGGACTTATTTATACTTTCACAACTCTATGAACAGTAATCAAAAACTAGAGAGAAAGGTATTGTAATTTATTTTCCAATACCTGGTGTCAAACATATAACAGTACATCCATAAATATATTCAAAGGGCCCCAAAGTAGGGGGAGGAAGGGGGGTTGAGAGGGAGGGGTGTGCTCAGGGCAGTGTAAAGTTAAAGAAGAGTAAACATAATCAAGGTGAAAATAATCATAGGCAGTAATAACATATGAATCAGAACAAATCTAATACAACAGCCTGAATACTTAGGGCGTTCAATATAAGAATATTGCACAAAAGACCTTCCACGGTCACATATGAACCATTAGGAGTAATTAAAGGACAAGTGCCGGAGGTCCGCGTCATAGAAAAAGAGCCGTCGACGTTTCGACCCCTGGCCGTAGGCTAAGTTAGGTCCTTTAACGGGGTCTTCATCAGGACAGGTGTGAAGGAAGGGCGGGACAGGATAGGAAGGGGAGATAATATCTGTAGGATAAAAACAGTTGGTCAGGTCACTATTTATAACCATCACCTAATTAGGCAAAATTTAAACTACACTTAGATAACAGAAAATTACCATGGGCTTAGGGCCAGCTCGGCCTCCAAGGGTAGGAGATATAGAGTGAGACCAACCTAAAGTCTTGGTCACACTCAAGTGATATGAATTCATTGACACACAGAGGGAAAGCTAACAGATTGTCAATTACGAGTGAGACCTCAAGTAATTGAATTTGTTGGAAAACACATAAATTATCTACCAATCAGCCGATTGGTGAGATTCCCAGTTAACAACCCACAAGGGGGATTAGAGTACCAAGCTGTTTCCACGAACTGCGAGTATGGTGGTGAGATAAGTTCAAAGGTATGTCTGTAGGACTGATCCAAATAGGGCTCATGCGTACATACTCTTACTTACTTAAAAGGGGAGCAACCTTAAACGTCACTGTAAATCTATCCACTTAAAACTTGCTTCTTCCACAGGCTTTACAGGCTTGTTATGGTGACCATCGTAGCTAAGAATAAAAATTAGAAGAAAATTGCAAATTGCTACATCACTATAAATAAAGTGATGTGGGTACACATTTGTGGGTATTCATAGCCACATACGTACCAATAGTGCTGGTCTGTCTGTGAGTCACAGCATAATTAAGTCGAGGATCGGAGTTATTCGACAGTTTGTGATATTTTAGAAGAGTAGCCACCTTGACTGAAAAACGGAAAATGGCATTCAATTACCAAACTGGTTTCTATTCACGTGTTTACAAAGGTTAAGTTTAAGCCAAAAAACTTACACAATGGTATGGAGTCGCATCAATTTGGCTCCAAAGGTCGGGATTACTCAACCATGTAGTCAGTTTCTGAATTGTGGCCACCTTTACGGAGAGATATAATAGACGAGAGTCACCATTTAACTGCCCAGTTTTTAACACGCATTGGAGACGCTGAGTTCAAAACGGAACTTACATTGTGTTGTGACGGGCGATTAGCATCCGTTCAACGTCAACACCAAACTTGCTGGGTTGCTGGGCGAAATTAAGACCGGAGCCGCGATGTTTAAAAATTACGCGGGAAATCAATCCTGCGGAAAAGGAAGAATCGGGATTTTAGAACCGATTGTGCCATGTTATCACTTGGCTTGTTAAAGAAACCGCTTGTTTGGGGATTGCGTTTTGTACCTGCTAGTGCTAGACACTACCGCAGCAGTCCGTGCTCGTCCGAGGTGAAACCGCAAGTCAGCTCTGCAGAGTAAGGGGCGGGGTCTGCTGGTCACTGACTCATAAGAAGATAGAAGAGTTACTCTGACAATCGCGTGATTGGCAGGTTTGCAGTTTACAAAGGGAATAGAAGATGGAAACATCTTGCGTGGTGTAAAATTATTATATACACAAAGTGGTATTTACAAACACTCGCGCACCTCTCAAACATGAGGGTGTAGGCGAGTGGACTCGTAAAGAATTAGAAGAGTTACTCAGACCACTGCATAATCGGCAGAGTACAGTGTTACAAGGGGATGAAAAACAAAAACATCTTGCAAAGTGTACGATTACTATATACATAGGGGCATTTATAACCACTCGCGCACCTCCCCAACATGGGGGTGTAGGCGAGCGGAAAACAGGCTCGATATTGCAAAAACATTTACAAGCATTTGCGCACCCTGAGGGTATAGGCAAGCGAGTTCAGGCTCGATATTACAGAAGCATTTTACTACTATCTCACTAGCAAAGGGGTGTGAACAGGTTATTTCATGCCTATTCACATGTAGTAACTGCATGAATCAGAAGGTACATAGGTATGAAAATCCAAAAGGGTAGTATGGAAGAAATCATTATCGGTCTAACTCATGCACTTCTCAACCATGAGAGTGTAGATGAGTTTATTTCTACATATTTAGATCTTTATCATTTGATAGTTAGACCAACTGCAAAGACGTTCTGAGACTAGCTTAAACACTTTTCAGCCATGAGATTGTACATACATCAATGATTTAACCAAGTGCTGCCAGCTGTGCCAGGCTGCTGTCCTGTTCATTCAGACCATTTCTTATGGAATCCAAAAGGGACATCCATTTGGATTCTCGTGTGTTAAGAACTACCTGTAGGTTACCTCCTCTTGTGCCTAGGGATACTTTTTCCACCACCCACCATCTTAGGTCAGACACCATATGACCCGCCTTCTGCCAGTGATCTACCAAAGGGGCACCTAATACCTTACAACGGAGTCTGCTGCAGTGGGAGGAGATACGGGATTTTATCTTCTGTTGGGTTTGTCCCACGTATATGTGATCGCACAGGCACTTTATAATGTAGATCACACTGCTAGAGTTACAGTTCGTATGATGTCTCAAGGTGTAGGTACGTCTGCCATGGATGAATGACTTAGTCTGAACAGTGGTATCGCAGGCAGTACAATTACCGCATCTGAAATGGCCCACCAAGGGAGGTATGTTCCATAATGTTGTTAGTGTAGGATGACTCTCAGGTTCAAGGTAGGAATGAACCACCATGTCGCGTATGTTTTTGGCCCTTTTGAATGAATGAAGCGGGAGATTCGTTTGTTTTATTTCATCTGCCACCAAATGCCAATTCTTATTGATGACCTGTTTCACCTCGTTACTCCGTGTGGAGAACGTTGTAACACAAATGATACGTTCAGATTCAGTTGGGGTGGAGGTTTCAGGGTTCAATAAGCTTTCGCGTGGATTGTACCAGGCCCTCTTTCTGGCCCGTCTGACCATTCTTATCGGATATCCACGTGCAATGAGGCGATCATTCAGGATCTCTGATTCCTTTATATAATTCGCTCTGGTTGAGCAATTTCTCCTGATCCTCAGGAATTGCCCCACGGGCAAATTGTCTTTCAAGCCTCTTGGATGGTGGCTCCCATACTGTAGCAAGGAGTTACGCTCCGTGGCTTTTCTGAAGAGCGTCGTCTGGAGATGATCTTTATCCACATAAATGGAGATGTCTAAAAAAGGGATGGACTCATTACTGGATTCCATTGTAAATTGGATGTTGGGGTTTCTGGAGTTAAGCCAGTCATGAAATTCAGCTAGTTGTTGTTTACTCCCCTGCCAAATACAAAAAACATCGTCGATGTATCTGACCCAGACGGTCAGATTGGTGTGAAAAGGATTATTCATTGAGAAGATATGCTGGGTTTCATAGTGATCCATATAGATGATGGCCAGATTAGGGGCAAAAGTAGCCCCCATCGCTACCCCCTTCGTCTGAACAAAAAACTCTTTTTGGAAAATAAAGAAATTTTGTTTCATTGCGATGCTCAACAACTCAATGATGAAATTGGTAGGGACTTGTACAGGAGCTGGTCTTTTGTCCAGTACCTCCTGTATGACATCTAAAGCATCCTGCTGGGGGATGCTAGTGTAAAGCGAAACTATATCGCAAGTAACTAGAAGCTCCTTTTGCTGATCAAATGGTCTCTCATCTATCAAATTGATAGTTTGAGTAGTGTCTCGAAGGTAGGCCCGAGTTTTCAGTGCAATGGGCTTGAGGAAGAAATCAATATATTTACAGAGTGGTTCTAGCATCGAACCACATCCCGATACTATCGGGCGGCCAGGTGGAGCATCCAGGTTCTTGTGGACCTTGGGTAAGGTATAAATTGTGGCCAGTCTTGGAAATTTTTGATTCAAAAATTTGAATTCCTGCTCACTTAAGAAGCCATCGTCCAAACCTTTCTGCGTGGTTGATAGAATAGCCAGTGCCAGATCCTTTGATGGGTCACTCTGTAGCTTGCGATAGCTAATTCCTTTTGGATTTTCATACCTATGTACCTTCTGATTCATGCAGTTACTACATGTGAATAGGCATGAAATAACCTGTTCACACCCCTTTGCTAGTGAGATAGTAGTAAAATGCTTCTGTAATATCGAGCCTGAACTCGCTTGCCTATACCCTCAGGGTGCGCAAATGCTTGTAAATGTTTTTGCAATATCGAGCCTGTTTTCCGCTCGCCTACACCCCCATGTTGGAGAGGTGCGCGAGTGGTTATAAATGCCCCTATGTATATAGTAATCGTACACTTTGCAAGATGTTTTTGTTTTTCATCCCCTTGTAACACTGTACTCTGCCGATTATGCAGTGGTCTGAGTAACTCTTCTAATTCTTTACGAGTCCACTCGCCTACACCCTCATGTTTGAGAGGTGCGCGAGTGTTTGTAAATACCACTTTGTGTATATAATAATTTTACACCACGCAAGATGTTTCCATCTTCTATTCCCTTTGTAAACTGCAAACCTGCCAATCACGCGATTGTCAGAGTAACTCTTCTATCTTCTTATGAGTCAGTGACCAGCAGACCCCGCCCCTTACTCTGCAGAGCTGACTTGCGGTTTCACCTCGGACGAGCACGGACTGCTGCGGTAGTGTCTAGCACTAGCAGGTACAAAACGCAATCCCCAAACAAGCGGTTTCTTTAACAAGCCAAGTGATAACATGGCACAATCGGTTCTAAAATCCTGATTCTTCCTTTTCCGCAGGATTGATTTCCCGCGTAATTTTTAAACATCGCGGCTCCGGTCTTAATTTCGCCCAGCAACCCAGCAAGTTTGGTGTTGACGTTGAACGGATGCTAATCGCCCGTCACAACACAATGTAAGTTCCGTTTTGAACTCAGCGTCTCCAATGCGTGTTAAAAACTGGGCAGTTAAATGGTGACTCTCGTCTATTATATCTCTCCGTAAAGGTGGCCACAATTCAGAAACTGACTACATGGTTGAGTAATCCCGACCTTTGGAGCCAAATTGATGCGACTCCATACCATTGTGTAAGTTTTTTGGCTTAAACTTAACCTTTGTAAACACGTGAATAGAAACCAGTTTGGTAATTGAATGCCATTTTCCGTTTTTCAGTCAAGGTGGCTACTCTTCTAAAATATCACAAACTGTCGAATAACTCCGATCCTCGACTTAATTATGCTGTGACTCACAGACAGACCAGCACTATTGGTACGTATGTGGCTATGAATACCCACAAATGTGTACCCACATCACTTTATTTATAGTGATGTAGCAATTTGCAATTTTCTTCTAATTTTTATTCTTAGCTACGATGGTCACCATAACAAGCCTGTAAAGCCTGTGGAAGAAGCAAGTTTTAAGTGGATAGATTTACAGTGACGTTTAAGGTTGCTCCCCTTTTAAGTAAGTAAGAGTATGTACGCATGAGCCCTATTTGGATCAGTCCTACAGACATACCTTTGAACTTATCTCACCACCATACTCGCAGTTCGTGGAAACTGCTTGGTACTCTAATCCCCCTTGTGGGTTGTTAACTGGGAATCTCACCAATCGGCTGATTGGTAGATAATTTATGTGTTTTCCAACAAATTCAATTACTTGAGGTCTCACTCGTAATTGACAATCTGTTAGCTTTCCCTCTGTGTGTCAATGAATTCATATCACTTGAGTGTGACCAAGACTTTAGGTTGGTCTCACTCTATATCTCCTACCCTTGGAGGCCGAGCTGGCCCTAAGCCCATGGTAATTTTCTGTTATCTAAGTGTAGTTTAAATTTTGCCTAATTAGGTGATGGTTATAAATAGTGACCTGACCAACTGTTTTTATACTACAGATATTATCGCCCCTTCCTATCCTGTCCCGCCCTTCCTTCACACCTGTCCTGATGAAGACCCCGTTAAAGGACCTAACTTAGCCTACGGCCAGGGGTCGAAACGTCGACGGCTCTTTTTCTATGACGCGGACCTCCGGCACTTGTCCTTTAATTACTCCTAATGGTTCATATGTGACCTTGTGATGGTATAAGCACTCAAGATGACCTGCACTTTCTATTTTTCTGTAAATTTTATGTGAGATTTATTAAATGGCTTTTAACCCCATATTTTAGAAAACATAGACCTCTCACACTCAAAGAATCTTATATGTTGCTGCTTACCCTGGATACCGATGAACTGACCTTTCGCACTAGCACTTTTTTAAGACTAGCCATACGTGCACGGAAGACAATGGAAAGTCCCTGAAATCAGAAACTAGTCACAATGATACTACTGTAAAAATTTTATAAGAAAATGAAATTTACTGCTCAATCACTGTATGAATTATTTTGTTATCATGGAATGCTATTTATATAATTGTTTGTATTACATGTATATGTGTGGTTTTGCTGTGTTCGGTACTTTTATGAATTTTATGAAATTCGAATAAAGGTCTTTTGAACTGAACATACAGGTGTCTTCTTGGTCAAAAAAACAACTCTGAAGCAAGGTTGTTCCGGTCAACATCCCCATCCCATGGAATCCCAGGGGGAACCTAGTTGGTGGGATATTTAAGGTAATATAGGCTCCCCTTGGACAACATGGGTATTATTGGGTTTGTCAGAGACATATTAGCTATTAGATCCATCGTCTTTGTTCCTTTCCAGAGAGGAAAATTACTAGAAGATAGCTACAGTGCTGAATCCTCAGCAGAATTTCCCACTGCAATCCAATCACTAGAGCTGTTCTAAGGTAAACAAGGGGATAGGGATAAAGTCCACGAGAGTGACAAGGTCTATAATGGTGAACGGTTTTCACTTTGTGAATGTTAGAATAACCCCTATATTATCTCTCATATAGAGTTTAATTGTGGATATTGCGCCATCCAAAGGAATTTTGAAGTACCAGTAACATTCTGGTTTGAAGAATTATTGAGAGTGAGTTATCAGAGTTGCTAAATTTTAAAATTAACATAAGAGTTGCTAGATCTGAAACAAAGAATGAGAAATGAAGATATATAGATAAACAATAGTCCGTGTTCGCTATGGAGCCCTAGGGAGGTTCTCCTTCTCCTTCTCTCTTTTTAAAATAAATGAAATGGTTGTTGTTCTCTTTCTTATAGAGTAGTCACAGAATGGGTTATAAGGTGTCACAAGGGGTAAAACAAGAGTATGATTATTAAAGATACGAATTGATCCGTACAATGTCTCTGTTTAAATATGTCTCATATGGGCATATAAGTAATGTAGATTTTTATATATGTACTTTTTCAGATATTTCCAGGTTCTAGAGAACATTTATCTTATCTGACGGGTCCTGATGAAGGTGGTGTTCATCGTTGTGCAAATCCCACCGACAAGCGTTGAGCAAGTCCCCATTTTTTTACCAACCAAAGTGGTTATGTACTTGAGTAACAGAGATAACATCTAATATGACGTGTATATAGAACCCAGATACGTGAAGTTGTGAATGTGATAGAGTGAAAGTGGTATGTGTGATTCTGTTCTCTACCTGGTGTTAATTGTACAGAAGCTTTGAAATAATGAATTGTTTATTTTGAGTAATTTTTGATACTTTTTGATGTATAAATCTTTTATTTGGAAAACATCATGAAAAAAGGAAAATATCAAATGAAAAAGTAATTTAGAAAATAAAAACAATGAAAACATGAAATAAATGTGTTTTATTACAATGATTATGCCTGAATAATTGGAGTATTTACCCTGGAAAATCAATAGGTCACGAGGGAGTTCTTTTCATTGTATTTGACACCAAAGACGACATGTTTCCATGCAGCCATTCCAAAGTTAGCATTTACTGCGAGGTTATAATGCACTTAAGAGTATCTGGTCTGGCTGCATCAAGGAACAGCCACATAGAATAGATTCCGAACGCTGCAGAGGGGTGCTGCTCATGCATGGAAACTCTCTCACACAAAACCAAGCAATCTGCCTTCAGGATTGATAAGGCCTGCCATAGGAGTGACGTTTAGGTTTATATGTGTCAGTGATTAAAGGTTGATATAGGTAGCCTATACCTTAGTAAGGGGTGCATAAACCACCTTACCCAGGCTGCAGTAGCAGACCTGTGATGCCATTTTGGAAGGCTTTCCAGGGGTGGCATAATGCATGCTTCAGCCCCTGGTAGGCCTATGGGGTACATATGACCTTAGTACCTAAGGTACCATATACTAGGGCACAGTTTTCCAAACTTTTCATGTTGGTGACACACTTTTTTTGGGATGCATCATTTTGGGACATAGTAAGGCAGTGTAGTGAGCGAGCATAGCGAGAGATCCCAAACCACTTAAGGGGGTTTCAGGGGGAGCTTTCCCCTAGAAGAAAATTTTGAAATAAAAGTGGGCAAAAGGTGCATTTTCAAGCAAATTTGAGACCATGAGGTTGAAAACAGGCCCCTGAAGCGGATGCCTTCATACACTGAGCCACCAGACCCTCTATACACACATCTCTCTCTCTGTCTCCCTCCCTCTCTCTATCTCTCCCTCCCTCTCTCTGTCTCCCTCGCTCTCTCTCTCCCTCCCTCTCTCTATCTCTCTCCCTCTCCTACTCTCTCTCCCTCCCACTCTCCCTCTCTCTACCTCCCTCTGTCTCCCTCTGTCTCACTCACTCTGTCTGTCTCCCTCTCTCTCTCTCTCTCTCTCTAACAGTTGCATTACATATAACGACCCAACCTGGCTACTATTCTTTGGGCCTAATCCCGTTTTTTTCATACTTTTGAAACTTGGGCATTTTCTTGCTTTGCCATCCTGTGCCTCTGCCTGTCTTTGGAATCAATGTCTGTTTTAGACTGACAGGGGCCTGTTTGTGCATTTACTCTCGATAGTCACACAAAGGGAGTTGAGGTGTGCCCTACACATTGTGATGGCCCATCAACAGGCTGATTGGCATTGTGATCTAGAGTGGTAGAAGGAGTGGTCACATATTCTTTTTTTTTAGAGTTTTATATAGCGCGAACTAGACCCGAAGATATCGGGTATCAGAGCACTTTACATGAGCACCAGTTCCATTACAGATATCATAAACAAAAGGAATCCACTAGGTGGACGGCGGTTGTTACCACAATGGTGGGGAGCAACCAGTGTTGTTAAAATACCCCTCACACACCAACAGGCCCCTTGTAGAGCACAATTTTTAATATCTACACACATGTGAGTAAGGTGGGGATAAGTAGTGCATATTCCCGTCCTGAAGAAGGAGTTCCAGTACTCCGAAACATGTCGACGCACTATTTTGGTTGGGTTACCCTAATTAGTAAACCACAACCACTCTAGCACTTTTTTTAATAATACCAGCCGGAGACTAAATAAAAAATTTTTTTTCAGCACTCACGTGCCAGGTATTTTTTAATTCCTCACTTTTCACCTCACCACTCACATTATTGGTACCTTCACACACCAAACACATAGTTCACTCATAAAGTGCTCCTGCGTAGTCGTGAAGTCGTAGCACGCCGCATTCCGTAGAGGTTTGCGAAGACCCCGATGATGAAGCATGACACCAAGGGGCCTGTTGGTGTGTGAGGGGTATTTTAACAACACTGGTTGCTCCCCACCATTGTGGTAACAACCGCCGTCCACCTAGTGGATTCCTTTTGTTTATGATAGTTGCCAGGGGAGACAGAATCCACTTTTCCCTCTCCATCCCTCCTTTGTTAAAAACCATTACAGATAGACACATTCATTTTTGTTAGGCAGGAGGAGATTAAGTGATTTACCCAGAATCACAGGATGTTGAGCGTTGTTGCTGATACTCTAACCCGTTTCCCCAGCTTTGAGGTAGGCTGCTCTAGCCATGAGGCTACATCTTCTCCACTGAATAGAATATACCTGAATAGAATGTACCTGTCATCCCACATGCTGTCTCCACCCCCCTGGAGTGTGTCTGGAGCCAAGAATATGCATCACAAGAATGTCTGCACTATAAAGACAATCCTTTGATGAATGCTGACTTCAAAGGTAAAAAGGGGTTAAGTATTGGACCTAAAACCCCACATTTTCAGAACACCTCTCGATGAAGAGGAGACTCTGCCAAGGGGAAGAGCTGAAGATCTGCAAGGAGAAGTTTTGTCCCTTTGCTTTGTGTTGTTTTGCTGGGTTACCCTGCTTCTGCTTTGGAGAGGTGAAGGACATTGCTGTGTATCCTGCATGTGGAATTTCTCCAAGGGCTTGTGTGAGCTTGCCTCCTGTAAGGAAGTCTCAGTGCCATCAAAAACTTCACCTCCAGCATCCCTGAACTCCATTGCTGGGAGTTCTGACCTTCCAAGTGGTGACAACTCCAGTTCTGGGTCGTTGTAGGTTGCTCCTGCTCCAAAAAGCTACAAAAGTCTTCAGAATCGATGCTACGCCCTTCCAGCACCTGTTTTTCGGATACAGCATTGCTGTGCGGGAAAAGATTTCACGCACCGTCATCGTGCAGCCGAAGTACTCGATACAGTGCCTGCCTGGAGCCAAAGCCGCACCCCAAGTTCAGAGTACTGTGTTTGTGAAGTTGGAGACACCTGACCTGACTCCGACACAGGCCCTACTGTGCGGCTGAAAGAATCGACTCATCGTGGGACTGTGGCTGAAGAAATCGACACAGTGCCTGTTTGCCACTGATGCATTGACCTCCAGTGCATCCAGATTTCCACACATCGTACCTATGCTCCAAGTTTTTAATCACATTACCCGCAGACAAGAACCATCTTGGATTTCGATGCATCGCTTCACCGTACATTCCGTATTCAATGCAACACTTCTCTTGCGTACAGCAGAATTAAAGCATTGTTTCCCCAGAGACTCAGGAATCAATGCATCACTGTTTTTTCTGACACTTTCCTCCTCTGCAGCTGTTTTTTGTAAAATCACCACATCCATAGTGTTCTATAGACAGAATTGCTTGGAAACTTTAAAAAGTCATATTTTCAGTTCTGTCTGTTGGATTTTGTCTGTTTTGGTCTAAACTTGTATGGTATCCATTTCTTGTGTTTTCACAGTGTTACTGTGTGTGTTATGTACAAATACTTTACACATTGTCTCTGAGATAGGCCTGTCTGCTCATGCCAAGTGTTTAACTCCCTTTCTGTGACTAGAAGGAAGGGTTCCATGTGGACTGGATGTACACCACTGCCAAATAGAGACCCGCATTTCTAACAAGAGGAAGTTCAGTGTGACCGCAGTTATGAGAAAACGAGGCAGAAGCACAGACCCACAATCTATCAGAACATATCCAGTTCAAGGAGAGTGGGGACCATAATAGTGGAGAAAGTATCAAGACCACTTTATTCCTCGTTGAGAAGCGTGACATATTTTAAAAGCAAACCCGAGGACCAGACATATAGCAGCCTGGAACATACAAGTAAATAGAAAATATATAGAACCAACGATCCACCCATATAGCTCTAAGATCTATTTTAACCAGAAAAAGTCAAGAAGGAAAATAACTGCAGGGAAAGATACTACTTGGGTTTTCTACATCGAAGCCTTGAACCTGAAGTATATCAGCGGAACGCTTAGAAGTCTAACCCCCAAGAGGTCTCCCCCCCGCTTTTCCCTCAGAGAAGGCGAGGAGTTATTAGAGAAGGATATCCTAAATGTTGGAAACGATGACCCCAAGATTTATCCCGTCCTGAAGAAGGTGTTACAATGTCCATGTGTTTGACACCGAAACGCGTTGATGCACTGTTCTGTAAATAGAATCAAAATAGAGCCTAGGGAACAACAGATATTCATAAATTACCGGTACTGTCGCCCCTAAAACTGAATATAGAAAGGCTTCATTGGATCAAGTAAATGCGTAGCAAGTATATCTTAAGCTACTGATAGAAAGGGGTTTTAATTTTAATTTAGTAATGTACTGTGATTTTGTGATGATTAGAATTTTTCTACGTTTTAAACTGTGATTAAAGGATATACTGTGTTGCTGTAACAAACTGTTTTTTCCTGGTTTTTAATTTAATTTGTATATACTTGATGAGATACTGTGAATATTTGTTTATAATGTCATGTATTGTTTTCATGATGATGTTTTAATTATGTATGTTTTCAGGACGTTTTTCTGAATTTCAAATAGGGAAGATAACGTTTCTCTTCCATTTTTTATGATCAAATAAAGAAGACTGTAAACGTTACATTTTAGTGTGGAAATGTAATATCCACATTCATAATTAGGCTTCATTGGATGTATGTGATATATAATAAATGAGAGAGTGAGTAAAAAAGTAGTAATTCTAGGGATTCCCCTTTGACTTTGTAGACCGCAGTTATGGGCCAGAATTTTTAACTCTGATATATAAAATGAATTCTGTTTACACCTACATAATAGTATACCGTGCCTCAGTAATTTTCATTATTGCAGTAAATAGAAGAAAGGGTTCCTAAGTTGACAGTGTGTACACCACTGCCAACTAGAGACTCCCATCTCTAAAAAGAGAATGTTTGGCATGACCACACTTTTGGTACGAAATTTCTAAGACTGCTATTTAAAATTAATTCTATTCACACCTGCAAAGTTCCATAGAGTGATGTTGTTATTTTTAGTATTGCAGTAATTTATAAATTGCTATGATCTGTAGAAGATAAAGTGCTAAGTCTGATGCAAAATCTGGAGATATGAACAAATGTTTCACAAGCCAGTTGACTGCTCTAAATTGATGCGAGACTAAAAAGAAATTTAAAATTGCACTGCATTACCCCTCATCAAAGTATGTATCTATGGCTTGTCCACTGTAAGCATTATTGCGTGAGCATGTGTAGGATTAAAAAGTGCTGTGTGCTTTAAGTTGCCTTAGATTAGAGCAGCTATGGGAACAATTGATGTAAAAAAACTGTGCAAAACAACCATCAGGATTTTAAAACCTTGTTTGCACTAAAAATAAACAGTAGGAAAAGTTAAGCAAGGCACAAAACTGGAGACAGTGTAAAGAGGGAGGAGAAAGAATTGGACTATGAAACCCCAGTAAAGAAGAAGAAAATAGCAGGACTTTCTGAGAAGCATGCCGATACAGCAATGAGTCCTCCTGCAAAACAGGACTTGGGCTAGAACACTTCTAGACAGTGCGGAAGAAATCACAATACTGCACAGATGCTTTAGAAGTTTCTGGGTGCAGATCTAACTGATGAATACATACAGATAGACATTTAAATAATCCTGATAGGATTTATAATTCAATCATTCAAATTGAAGGAGAGATACCATGTACCATAAAAGCAGTCTTCGGGTCACAATTGTACAATGATTATGATAACATCCTAGCATATACATTGTCTGTGAACTGATGAACTTGCAACTATGGTTATCTGTGGATTTGATGCTGGCACCATACTTCCAATCTTTGGCCATTTTAAAATGTTTTAATGTGCGTAGTATTTGCCTATAATCTGTCTTACTATTTTATGAACTTTTCCTCTTAATGTAATTAGGTTGAATTAATCTTTTCCGATAATTGCTTGCACATGTTTTCAAATGCTTCTAAAAATTTTAATAATCACACTATTTTATGGCTTAAAATATTTTATCTTTTGTAACAATGCTTTAATGGCCTGTATTGTCAAATAAAGCTTATTTGAATTTGAATTTGATAACATTGTAGCGGAAGAGGACTGGCCTCCAATCTTTATTAAGGAAGAGCCCCGTGAGGAGGAAATCCTATGGGTAGCTTTTTGTCCCAGTGTATGAATGAATGAATGATTACACATTTCTATAGCGCATGGTTACCCTGAGGCATCCCAGCGCTTACGTGGACCAGTCATCTCCATTAATTTTAGCAGAATAGGAAACTGGAAGATATCATGGACATTTACAGCAAGTCTGTAACGTAGCCTTGGGCCTCATACAGAAAGCAAGTGGGTGGGATAAACACTCAAGTTGACATGTCATTCCATTACTGCAGCAAAACCTCAACCACAAGCACAATAACTTTTAAAGCCAGAAGCAAAACGCGGTATAAAAGCAATATTTGATCAGTGGCAATATCAGGGTATAATAGCGCCTTGTTTTTCACCAATGAACACACTCCTTTTACCTGTCTCCAAAACAGATGATTCCTATAGAGTACTTTTAGAATATAGGAATCTGAATTTACATGTGTGTACCTTTGTAGTCCAAAATACAGTCAGCCAGTTTTAAACCCCCACCTGGTGTGGAAAAAATACAAAACAACCCTGAATATTTCTAATGGTTTTTTAGTTAAAATATTTTGCATGAAAGTGAGTATCAAACCGCCTTTAGTTTAATCTAAAGAGGTGCAGTTCTCATTTTGACATTTGCCATTGGGGTATAAGAACAGTATTATCTTATTTCCCAGAGGCATCATGAAGATTGTGCAACCAGTTTCAGAGGTATTGTTAAGCTCCAGACATCCTTCAGAAGTTTGCTACCTTGCTGCCACGAAATACACTGAAAACTGTGCAATCACTGTTAGGGTTTCTCAACTTTGAATGTACTTATTTGCCTTAATATGCTGAATGTGTGAAGCCAATGCATCACACCTGATTTCTCCCATTTTTTTTATCTAAACAATAGCTGAGCACACAACCTGATATCTTGCGTGCTCTAATGTTTACAAACTAGGGAGAATCAAACTAACCTAGGTATCAGAGTCATACCCAGCCATTATGGTAATACCTATTTTACTTACAAGTCCCACTTGTATTCCCCTTAGCTGAAGCATGTTTTGCTTCCATAGAGAAAATCCTTTCAGTTGTACAAACAGCTATTTTGAAAAAGTGCGCTTTTGTGTACGGAAAATTTATCATTGTTGTTTTCATTTCGCACCAGCAATAGAATCAGCCACCAAGGCAAGTATCCCTAATGCTCCCGTCCTACACCTGAGGTGGGGGAAGTGGGCCATTTCCTTAAGGACAGTTGGTGTAAAGTCACACTATGATCCTCCTCTCTGTACACAGACTTTTCTCCAATCTGACCAACACATTGCTCCAACTTCAGTCCTTTTACACATTGTGCCTTATAAGAATGTATTCAAAATGGAGGACTTTGGCCAAACTGCAGTTGGAACAACATTTAAGTACGCTGCAGCCTGCGTGGCAGTGCAGGGTGTACTGCTGGATGGTGAATTCCTTTCACAGCCTACCCACACTAAAATCCAAGGTGGCAGCACTCCTCAGCAAGCAGAACTAGATGTCGTGCTACTTGCACCACAAAAGGCTGACACCACAGTTCCAACACTTATTGTGTGTGACTAATCCTTTAGTGTGCAGGGTTGAAATGTTGACTTGCTGCATTTGGTATTTTAATGATTTCAAGGATTCAAAGGTAGAACCTACACCAAAATAAAATGCTTTGGAAAAAAGTATCTGTCCTACAAGATAAGCTTCTAATGGTGCATATGAGGCACAATGTGGGCCATCAGCATGATGGCATTTACACCAAAAGGAACTGTGAGGCTGCCCTAGTGGCAAAGACTTCAAGTCAGACTGTTTGAGTAGCAATCTTAACCAGATCTCAAACGAAGATCGACATAGATATCTGAACAGCTATAAATGCAACCAAGCCAGGTGGGAAACCTTCTGCAGGCTTTCCACCCAAATACTTTGACACCCTTAATATGGACAACAGTACTGTAGCCACACTATGAGGATTGGGAGACAGGATAATACCTAATAATCTGTACAGATTATGTTCAGTCAAAGAAACCCATGAGGAATTAGCATCTGCACATGAATGGGAGAATGTAACCATTGGAATGCTACAGAGTCTCTACTGGTGGCACGGTTTATATAAACAAACTAGAGAACATGTTAGGCAGTGTGATATTTGTCAGCAGATTAAACCCTCCACTGTCAAAAGACCTTTATCAACTCCCCTCACAATCTCCAACATCCCCTTTCTGGTGATTTATTTGGATCACATCAGTCCCTTTCACTCAACCAACTGATATAAATAAATATTGGTGGTTATTGAGTCATGTTCTTGATTGTTATTGATGCGGCCACGGAGAAATGCAACGGCTTCAGAAACCACAGCTTCAGTAGCAGTAGTGAAGGATTTGCTTAGTCTGGTAGCGATTAGGCAGTTCAGGTTCTCATGTCCCTGATTGAGATTGAGACAGGCATTTGGAGTTTGCTCACCACGCTGCTCGCCACGCTGACCGAATGAGCTGCAGCTGCGGGAGGAGGAGGAGCTTTGCCTCGGACTGTTCGGCATCTGGAGCCGCGGCTGGGTTGGTAGCCGCCACCGCTGGCAATGCCGTCGCGGGAGGTTGGGAGACCGGGAGACTGGCTTTGGGGTCGGCGAGATGAGGAGAGTTCAGGTGAGACCGGCAGACAGCAACCAGTGCAGGAGCTAGAGCTGGGTTAGAGCAGGTCCGTCTTTGATTACTTGCTCACCTGTTCACCCACTCTTGCATACACTTCTCACGGCCCCGCACCGCTTACACTTCCCACACTTGGAGGGGTTGTAGAAGCTCATGAAACACAGGCGAGCTGTCGGGCACTGAGCCGTGTCTATACTGTAGGCCAGCAGCTGGTGGATACTGTGAGACTGACTGACAAGCAGCAATTAGCAGGAATTAGAGAAAGTGCTAGAGCTTGAGCTTGAGAACGACTCATGCAGTAGGCATAGGCATATGCTCGCTTGCTCGCTCATACTGGTTCCCCATGGTGCATCTTGCTTGTGGTTTTGCTTCCTCCAGTTCCCTGTGCTCACAACAGTTGCCACAGATGTCCGCTATAGCTGCGAGTGTTGTTGGAGCCGCAGCTGTCTCTCTAGCGGCCGATATGCGCTCCGCTCTGCTCAGGGCCCTGAGAGCCCACCCAGGAGCAGATACCACTTCTACAGCACCCCCACAGCATCCCTACGTACATAAACATTGAAGCTATTGAGGCCACTGTTGAGGCCACGAGGGGGTGAAGAGAGAACGGTGGGGTCGGTGGCTGCTGACAGTGGCTGACTGTACATTATATCACATTACATCACAGCACAACCTATCTGCCTGCATGGCACTTTGCGCCACTTGGAGCTTATAAAGAAACAAATCATGAGAGGTTAGCTGTACAAAGGGGAAATTGCTTGGAGGGTGTAGGCCTTTGAGAGGAGATCCGCAGGGAAGGAAGAAAAGCAGGTAGCAGCTGTAGCTACTGACAGGCACAACAAGAGACTGTTAGAGACTGTTAAAGACTGCTAGTTATTCAGCAGGCCCAATACGGGGCACCTTGGCTTTGTGCAACTACACCGGCTAAAGCACAGGATGCGATCAGGGAAGCAGAAGTGGCTGGCACCACAAAACAAAAAGAAATGGAGAGAGAAGTTTGAGACACCTAACGCTCCCATCAATCAGATACTTGACCTGTCGCCAAGTGTAGTTGGTGATAGTTAGTGTATCCCACAGGAAGCTGGCTCTGTGGGCGACAAATATTCCAGTTCTCAACCAAAAATAACGACTACATTTTCATTTTTGAAAGAAGCAGGGTCAGCTTTCTTCTTAAGTAACACAAAAATTATAGGGTTACCAGTTCTTCTGTGTCCTATAGTGACCATCCGCAAGGATAGTTTAGGTGAAAATATAGTGATAAGTAAACCAAAATACATCAAGCGACAGCTACTGGCAAGTTTGATGATGCTGAAGCACCCTAGAGGGAGGAGACCCTAACAGAACCACGCTGAGTAGTTTAGGGGTCCCACCTCCAGTCTTGGCTGTAGAGCGTATCCAATCCATGACCGAACAAATTCACCTAGAGACAAAGAGCGACTTCGCAGCCGAAAATGCATCTTCCCCCCAGGTCAGTCTTGACCCCATGCCTAAGCATGCCACACCATCCTTAACGCCGGACACAAAGGGCAGCATAATCGACGTGATGGAACAAGGAGCGGTCTTTCTTGGAACTACACCATTGGCACCAGGAGAGCATCCACTACTTAGGGGGGAGGGCGGAAGAGACCTAGCCCAGCCCTCATACCAAAGGCAGAGCTGGTCTATGCATTTTTCAGGTGAGGAAGAGGATCATGCTGTGGAGAGAGACCTCTCCTTCTTTGAATCAAAAGAATGTGAAAATATGCTCACATCATATGGCAAAGATGCCCCCAACCATCCTAGGCCATCACCGGTCCCAAATGAGAGGAAGAAGGAGGACCTTAAACAGGAGACTGCATGGGCCACAGCTTTGGACATCTTACAAAGGTCAGCTGATGCTATGACCTACCAAGCCAACAAACTGTTAGGGTTTGTGCACAGCAAAGAACATGTCCCCTCTCATTGCACTAGTGGTCTAGGTAATAGCTCTCTTTAAACATACTATTGAAAGCCTTTTTTGTTATATCAACTCCTCCCTAAGACTTCTGTGTATGTTGCTCAATGTATTCACAAGTTTGGAAATTGCTGTTTTGTTTGCACATTGGACCTTGCTTTTACCAAGGCTTATTTAGAACACTCCTCCCTAGGCCATGTGTTGCTTCAACTCATTAGCATAATAACTGAAGCTCTGCACACCTGCTTGTGAGAACCACCCAGTTCTTCGAACCACACCCATCTCTTCAAACCACACACAGCCCTTTCTATAAAAGGCAGCCCCTGAGCCTCACCCAGTGCTTGTGCTCATCTACCTCCCACTTACCTGAGAACAGATCCTTCGGCGCTGGCACTCCTGCTCTCTCCAGACCTTCATTGGCTTCAACGGGCGCGGCTGCTGGCTCTTCCTTCTTCCGATTTCTGGCTTCCTCTTGCCTCAGCCCCTCTTCTGTCCACTGCAATCGACCAGCAAAAGAGAAAGAGGTCAAGGTTAGACTGATCAGTATCCCTTTTCAGCAACAAGTAAGTGCAAAACCTTTTATTACCTGAAAGAACTTTGTCGGCGATTTCTGGATTCATGTAAAGACAATTTGAGACATGATATCTCCCACGAACTTTGTGGTTCAAACCCTTTGTTACAAGAATACTTTGTGGAACTTTGTGAAATAAACTTTGTTTTACATGGAACTTTTTAAAGAATCGAACAGAGGAAACCATTGACAGCAAGGCAAACAGTAAATCAAGGACTTGCACAAATGACCTGCTGCATTTTGATGTAAAAGTACAGTAGTTGTTTTATAAAAAGTCTAGAAATGTGTGAAAAGTGAGTTTGCTATTAAGAATTTAGGCTTTAGTTATATTAAGGAGAATGTTAGACGTTGGTGATTCTGATAATGATATTCGTTTGATTTTACAGAAGTTTTACAGTAATAGAAAGCACATCCCAGAACAGTAACACATTCCAAACCTGGAAGCTTGAGACCAGGATCCAAGAGGTACTTTTAGAAGAGAATTTCTAATAGATTAAGGTTTAGTCAGGAACACATTTAGGGATAGGTTGCACTTATCTGTTCTTTGTTTATGTTTCATTAGGCACCAGTTTCTACAGAAGTCAGAGAGGGCCGCAGATTTGAGCAGTTCTTCTACAGTGGAGATGCAAGAACGGTGTTGTCTCTTTTTATTTTATTTTATCCACTTCCCCCCTTGAGCTTCTGGTTCTTAGTACAATGTTTAAAACTAGTGTGCTGGAACAAGCAGTTTCAGGGTGGGGTCGGACTGTCTTCAGCCTCCATCAGAACTGAACAGAAACTCAGCTGAGCTGGGCTTTGACACAAAATGGACATACAAATCAGTCTTTTAAACACATTGGCAGTGTACGTGGCTAATACAGACAATAAAATCACAAATATAAATAAACTGATCAGACGGGCACAAGCAGACGTCAACCCCCCGCCACAAGGATGCGACTGCTTGCCGATAATTGAGAAAATAAGCACGCTGCCAGAGATGATGTCAAAATTGATGGGAGACATAAAAGAAACCCTGAACGCAAAATCTCTACCCTTAAGCAAAAGAGAAGACGCCACATGCCCCACAAACAAGACCAAGGTGATCGCAAATTTAGGGGCAAGAGGGGCAACAGTCAGGGCCATGCCACCATCTATGGAAACTCCGGGCACTGGCAATACAACGACTGACCAACAAAAACTTTCAGCCGCAGGCAAAGGAGACTCCACCTCACCATTTCATTCAGATCAAGACTTAGAAGACCTTAACCGCAAGGGGAAAAGAAAAAAGAAACGGAAAGGCCGAAACGGAAATCGCCGGTCCAGGCAAGACCTGAGCCTCTACCCATTGTTCAACACTTACAAACGAGCCAGCAAAAGGATCCAATAAGAATAGATGAGGAAATTAAGGCAACAGAGACCCCAGCAATTCCATCCAACAGTGCCAAGCAGCACTGGACGGGCTCTTCATCCCCTGAGAAGGAAAAGGCACCTGCAGGAGCAGACCAGGTACATTCAAGAAAAGGGGGGAAAACTGAGCCAAGCACCAACATCCAAAGGCATCCCCAGATCCCACCCCATCGACAAGAGAAGAGGGCTATAGGCGTAGTAAGCTTAAGGAGCTGCCTGGTACCATCAACAGGCACGGGCCGTGCCGGGTGTTACACTGCGGCGTTGACGTCAGGCAGGGGAGGGTCAGGGTGGGGGATGTAAAATACGGGATAAGGACCATTAGAGGTAAGTATCGATAAAAATAAATAAAACCAATTTCGTTGCCCACTCTGCATCGCCAAATGTGATGCTGAGTTTGCAACGAAATTAGTTTTATTTATTTTTATCGATACTTACCTCTAATGGTCCTTATCCCGTATTTTACATCCCCCACCCTGACCCTCACCTGCCTGTCACTGCCCCAGTGTAACGCCCGGCACGGCCCGTGCCTGAGCATCAAAGCGCTCAATCAGGCCCAAGCCAGTAGCCAGCAAAACGGTCATCTGGGCAACTGTTCAACTTCAGCGAAGGACAATGGAAGTAAAGCGCAAATCGGAAGCGGCACAATCCAAAAGAGTTCTAGAGCATTGAACAGGTCCACTCCCACACCTGAGCACAAAACAATGAAGGGGGGAACGCTTGGACCTTTGACAGGACCTGTCCAAATCCAAACCCACTGTGTGCTAAGACCCGAGTTACTATCTGGGTATGACAAGGCCCCTTATCATGGAGCTACAACCTTCACGTTTTTATACCCAGAGTATAAGTCGCTGCGACATACTAAATCACAGGAACATCATGAAAATAATAGAAGCCATTGGTTTGTCTAACATTGTAACCCCACAAGACATCATCTCAATAGAATTTATAGCACCAGGCCAGGGGGAAACAAATGAAGCCACCAAGGTCACCTGGCACTCGAGAGACGTAATGAACAAGATCTTAAGTCACTCGGATTCTTTCAATCAGTGGGGCATTACTATAATCCCCGGCAGGGAACCAGTATACCCGCATGTTCTGCAGAAAATATGAGCTACCGAGCACCTGCAAGCTGGACAGAGAAAGGTCTATAAAGTTCTGAGGAGTGCCAGGGAGAAAACTCCAACCACCTACTTGGAAGAACTAAAAGTAAGAGATGGCCAGCATACATCAAATAGGGGAACAGTACAGGCCTGTCCATGGTCATGGTTGGCGGGCTCATTAAACTCAACTCAGATGTTACGCTGACAAAACAGCAGTGAAAGGGAACAAGATGCCTGCCCACTAAGGGTCTGTTCTTGGAACATCAAAGGGCTATCAAACAAATTGTCGACTTTGTTGGAACCATAGGGAAGACATAATTCCTGTTTTTTGCCTGTGTCCAAGCCTTCTGGAAGAAAGATGGGCGCTCCTACGGAGGTCCTGGAACAACAAGGCATTTAGATTGTGTAGAACTGCCGTATTGGCCTGCTTCAAACCACGGAATACACACTTAAACTGCGCACTGGTGAGGTTTATGGACTGAGCAGTAAAAAAACTAGGGGGGGGGGGAGTTGTTGATCGCCACCTCAGCTAGAGGTGGCGATGAACAACATCTACAGTTGTTTTTCACTACAGCAAGGCTTTCCTCTCTCATAGGATAACATTGAAGTTACCTTAATACATTTGATGAACTGTAACTTTCAATTGGGAACAGGTAGACAAGTTAAGATTGTTGTCTAAAGAATTGCAATTAAAAGCCCTCTTTAATGGTAAAAGTTGGATTTTGTTGGAAAAGTTAGAAAGTGTTCTTGTCCTATCCATTTGATGCCTGCAGCCTGTTCCTGGGCTACATGACTAGGTCTAGCTGGCAGTTGGTGTTTGTGTATTGCTCACAGCCAGTGGGACAAAGGGAAAATGGGTGTTAGCAGGATGTGGAAGAACTGTCACTTACCACACTTTCAAATTCCAAAGAAACTGCCTTAGCACTTGCATTGTGGGGTTGTTACTAGTCTATTGTGACTCCAGTGAAGCTGGGGGAGGGACGAGGAGTAAGAGGATGTCAGAAACGTCAGTGGAGTAGAAACCTCTAGAAGCTTGCTCCTCTTCAAAGTGGGCACCACGTATAAATATTGCACCTTAGAACCCAACTCTGAAGGAAATTTCGGGACTTGTGAAATCTGCCAGGTAGAAGGACTGCTGTGCTACTGAAATGACTGCCACTCAGCTGGGCTGCTGCTCTCTAGGACTGCTTCCCTGTTGTGCTGCCCTGCTGCCATCTTCCCCGGACTGGACTGGACTGGACCTGCAACTCTAAACCAAAAACCCCAGAGTGACTCCTAGGGCAAATTGGGTGTCCTCCTGATCAGAAACCTCAGGGACATTATTTTCTTCCAACAAACTTGAACCCAGCAAAAACAAAATAGAATAGTGCACACAACCATTAAAGAGTCCATAATCCTGAATATCTTGAAGTTTTATTTTATTGATTTTCTTTAGTTTATTTCATGAACACAGTAAAACAACAGCCAACGTGTTTTGCATCAAAGCTATAGGGTTAAGTTGGATGATCCGACAATAGAAAATATAAGGATTACACGAATGGGTTTGCACCTTTTTGAACTGACAAAATGCATTGACAGATGGAAAGATGTGGAAAAGTTGGAATGTAGGTGGGCAAAGAAACATGAAAAGAAAAAGAGGGGAGAAGCTATAAAGGGAAAACAGGATGAGTCTCCTGAGGATGAGGCAGCAGCCCATCCACTTAGGGAAACCGTTGGAGGAACTTATGTACATGTGCCATAGAATAGAGGTGATCTGATAGCACGTACAAACAATTTTTCAAAGTTGAGAGATAAGCCGGTCTAGTGGTATGCACACGTGGAAAGGTTAAGAAAGATTTCAAAGTTGTTGTGAAATCATTTGAATACATTCTTTGACATGGTGGTACCAGCTGATTTGTGGGCAGAATATAAGGGGAAATACCTCCAAAAGATATGGATTGGTTAAATATTAAAAGGACCTCACAAGAGACAGTCCATGAGTGCTATGAGAGGTTATTGCAGATGTTTCAACGGCATAGTTTAGGAAAGGATATAAGAAAGCAAGTGATTCAGTTTGTATTAGGACTGAAGCCTGAAATCAGTGACCACATCATGTAAAGTGTGATCTGTTGGCAAACCAAGTCATTAGATGAAACCCTGCATTATGCAAAATACTTTAGTGATGAGTCAGACATAAAGCAGAGGAAAATAAAGGGGAACATTCATGTTGGCTCTGCTTTTGCAGGAAATCAGGGTACAATGCAAGTGGTTGTTATTCCACAGACTGGATGTTCTAGGAACCAAGGAGGAATCAATATGTCTTACGGCAGAGATGAATGGGTGCCCATGGAATAGGGATCTAGAATGGATGTTGCTAAGAAGGAGGAAAATTGCATACATGGTGCAGTCTTGAAGTCTCAATAAAATATGAACCTTTAAAGAGAAGTACTGATTTGTTATATGTGACACAAGCCCAGTAAATCTGTTAAAGAGAGATCTGCTGTGTAAGTAGGAATGTTAATTTTCCTGACCATTTCAGAGTTAGTTACCTGAATCAATCAATCAATCAAGATATTTCTATAGATCGCTACTCACCCGGAAGGTCTCAAGGCGCTTGGAGGGGGGGGGGGTCTGCTACTGCTCGAACAGCCAGGTCTTGAGTTGCTTCCTGAAGGAGAGGTGGGCTTGGGTCAGATGTAGGTGGATGGGGAGGGAGTTCCATGTCTTGGCTGCCAGGTAGGAGAAGGATCTTCCTCCCATGGTGGCTCTTCGAATGCGTGGAATGGCGGCGAGGGCGTGGCTGGTCGATCGTAGCGGGCGGGTGGGAGTGTAGAAGGTCAGACGGTTGTTGAGGTACCTGGGGCCCAGGTCATGGAGGGCCTTGTGTGCGTGGGTGAGGAGTCGAAACGTGATTCTCTTGCTGATGTGGAGCCAGTGCAGGTCTCTCAGGTGTCCGGAGATGTGGCTGTGTCGGGGGATGTCCAGGATGAGTCATGCGGAGGCGTTCTGGAAGCTGAAGATCTAAGAAACACTGTCAATGCAGAAGTCTGGGATTTCTCGGGGAAAGATATTGGACTTAAAAAGGGTGTAGAACCAGTCCAAATCATATGAAAGCCTAATGTTGTTTAGCCCAGAACACCACCCTTTCATTTGACTCCAAAAACTATTGCAGGAATAAACCCAGTGAGCAAACACATGCTTCAAAAAGGAATACTGAGTAAGTTGATCAGAAGCCCTTGTAATTCTCCCATAATGGGTTAACAGAATCCCAATGGAAAATATAGAATCATCCAAGATTTGTGACAAATTAATGAAATAGTAGTGCCCTGTTGTCCTGTGGTAGTGAATCCTGTCACTGTGCTTTTCCAAATTCCCTGTATGTCTTAATGTCATTGATTTATGCTGGCTTTCTTTTCAGTGCCTTTGAACGAAGATAGCTAGAATATGTTTTCTTTTACATTCTAGCAGAAGACAATGATGTGGTGTTGTGTCCCTCAATGGTATACAGAGAGCCCGTCAGTCTTCTATCAGAGCTTAAAAAGAAATCTAGAATCATTGTGAAAGCCCTGTGAGTCTACTCTTGTTCAATACATAGACAGCCTACTAGTAGCATCAGAAACATGTGAGGCTTGTAATGCAACGCCATTGTACTCTTGAATCACCTGTCAGGGATTGGACACAAAGTGTCCCAGGGAAACTGGTGTACTGTCAAAAAGCTGTTCAAAATCTGGGACAAACTATAATGAAGGGAGCCAGGTAGTTGTCACCAGAAAGGGTGGACACATCTTACACATGAATCCACCGCAAACACAAAAGGAAGTCAGGGTTTTTTTGGGAATGGTTGCTACTTTAGACAGTGGACACCAACTTTTCCTTGATGACAAAACCTCTATTGGGGTTGACACACCAAGATGTGTCTGGTCCACTTCCATGTGGATCAGAAACATTCAGACACGCTCCCATGTCCAAAAGCATTCCTAGATCTAAAGTAAAAATGCTGTCAATGCCCAAGGTCTGGGAATGCCTGATTATACAAAAGAGTTTACTCTGTTTTGTGGTTAGAAAAATAGGTGTGCACTCTCAGTTTTGACACAGACTCATGGTGGAGCCAAAAGACCTGTGGCTTACTTCTCTACCACACTTGATCCTGTAGCTGCAGGTCTCATTGGCTGCCTAGTAGTGGCCATGGTAAGTGCAAGTTTGGGAAAGAGCGAGAACATAGAGATTGGGTACCTTGTAATTGTCATTGTTCTGCATTCTGTGGAGCTACTGTTGACTAAAAATAAGATTCAGTATCTTACACATAATAGGCAGACACGCTTCAAACAGAGTCTATAGGCCTCTGAAAATGTTGGAATGTGATAAAACCCTCAACACTGCTATCTGAAAGTGAGGAGAATAAAAAATTTGAAGAATTAGATCATGATTGTCTAAGTTTCACTGAACTTTGCACTAAATGTAGACCTGATATGAAGGATGAACCACTAAATGAGCACTACAATGTCCTATTTGTGGATGGTTCATGCTTGAGAGAAAGTGAAGGGCACACTAAGAGCAGCATATGCTGTGTTTTACGTAAATGATGTGATAGAAGCATTATGTCTTCAGTCTGTTTTCTCAGCACAAGTTGCCAAAATAATTGCCCTCACCCTAGCTGACATTTAGACTGCACAAATGAGAGTCACAATATTCACTAACAGACAGTATTTGTTTGGTGTGGTGAATGACTTTTAGCAATTATGGTTGCAGCGTGGTTTACTTACCTCCAGAGGTACTCCTATCCACAATGGACTTCATGTTCAAATCTACTTGATGCACCTCAATTGCTTAGTGAAATTGCTGTAATGGAGGACATTAACTTGGCAGTGGAAACGTTGCATGGACAAATGATACGCTGACTAATTAGCCAGATATTGTGCATGCTAGCATGCACATTTAGTGAAGCATTTACATGTAAATCTGAGGAAGATAGATCTTTTGCAACTCTTGAGGATTGAAAAGAGTACAGGAAAATGTGTCTGAAGCAGAACAAACTGGGTGGATCAGGTCAGGATGTATAAGAAATGTAAATAAATCAAATCAACAGGAGATGAAGCCACTTATGGAGCCACTCTGGGTTCTCTAGTAATACATTAACAATCAACAGAAGAGTGATTCCCAACTAAGAGCATTGGCATGAGGAGTCACTCTAGTGTTTAAAAAGATCCCTCACTCACCAACCTAGTTGTTGACATGCTTCATCATTGGGATCCACCCTTGGGGCCGAATGCCTCTCGAGTGTGCTAAGACGCCTGATTACAGCACAGCAGGGTTTTTTGTAAAGTGCGATCAGTGAAGGTGGAAGGTTAAAATTGTCTTTACTTATCCCAACTAAATTTTATCGGTGGAGGAGTATGGCAAGTTTAAAAACCAGTGAAAGTGGATGTAAAAACTGGTTGTAAATGGCCAGTCACATCCTAATGTGAAAGTGCAATTATCGGTCTACATGTTTCAGTCTCCGTAAGAAATTCCTGAGGCTTTGGTAAGGACCAGAGAGTCAAGGGGTTATGCACACGCTAAGGCTCACCGTCTACTGTGACAGTTAAACACCGCAAAACTTACAATGACTTTAAGCCTTCAGCATAGTCAGAGAAGCCAAACAATTATGTAAGACAAAACTCCAATAAAGTCAAACATGCCACATTTTAGGTTTTGCTCAGACGTGCGATAATGTGGTGTGGGTATCAGCACAGATGCTGCCATACATGCTCATCAAGGTGTGTCCATAAGTTTAGCTCCTAAACCTATGGTGATAGTTTTTAAGTGCATGTGTTTTAGCACTTACTCATGCAATGGTATTACAGGTTCACTAAATATTGCTCCTGTGATCGGTCACAATATGCAGGGTCAATGTGCCACGTTTCACTAAAACCTGCATGTCAATTCTGAATGCCAGGTATGTGGCATAAATAATTATTATAACTTAAGGACTAACAAGACTATAAAAAAAGAGGTGAACATGACTAATAAAAGAGTAATGTGAAAACGCAAGGCTCGGGTGTTGAGGGAAACAGTTGTTACCATGGCATCCAAACAAAGGGACTTCATTACCTGGAGTTGCAGAGATTCTTACTTACTACGCCAAAGCTAGATGCCCGTATGGTACCTGGTGATACCCATCTTCAAGGACCCCTAGGATAGAGGCGTCTCTGCAGCAACTGGAGCATGCCGATCATCCCGCAGTTTCATCCTGGCATGGGGCAATGACATCATCGAGCACGCGCATACACGTACGGTCATACATTTGCTTACTGCTAGATCAATGACTAGAATGCTAACCCTCATGGTTAATGTGATGTTTTGCAACAACAACTTTACGTGCATGTTGGATGGGATACACAAAGAATATCCCCAGGCACAAATTTACTCGTGACTGGTTCTCAGAGTGTCTGAATTTTTACAATGGATTAACAACTGTGATGTCAAGCTTAAATTTACTCATACTTATGACATGAAAGAAAAGTATCATGGGTGTGATTTTTGTAATAACAGTTATGATGATCACAATAGTACTTATAGGATTTTAGGATTTTAATTAACACTTGATTCAGAGCCCCAAAGCAAAAATGTACTAATACACACATAATATTAGGGATAGTATATTTACTAAAACATTTGTCAGTTACAAGAAAAACGATTATTCTACTAATGTATATTCTAGGCTAGTTTTAGAATACACTAATTCTATGGATGAAAAGATTACTGGGCCAGATGTATGACCATTGGAAATTGCGACTCACAATTTGCTCCAAATTGCGATTCAGAAATTGCGAGCCGCAATTTTCAATGTACAACAGTGTCTGAGACACTGTTTGTGATTCCCAATGGGGTCACAAATTGCATGCCTCAGGAATATTAATGAGGCACTTTTGTAGGAAAGTAGGATGTGCTTCTTATATATTTACCCCCACTTTTTTGATGATGTATCACTGTTTTTGCTTAGACTGACTGGGATCCTGCTATCCAGGACCACAGTCTAGCTGCTTTCACCTCTAAATTGATTGCATGTACTTTAGGTACACTCCAGATTGCATACTGAAGTACCCTTATCAGTCCCTAGTATATGGTACACCATGTACCCAGGGCATAGGCAATCCAGAGGCCTCCCAGGGGCTGGAGCCCAGGAGCTGCAGCATGTATTATGCCACCCCTGAGAGACCATTCAAACTGACACCAGAGGTCTGCTACTGCAGCCTCTGTCAGGTGGTGCATGCACCCCTTACTTAGGTATGGGTTACCTATATCCTATTCTAAATCACTGCACACATAAACCTATCAGTCACCCCTACAGCAGGCCTTATCAATCCTGAAGTTAGGGTGCTGGGTTTTGTGTGACAGGGTGCCCCTGGCTGAGCAGAGCTCCTCTGCAGCCTTCGGAATCTATTTCACAGGGTTGCCTGGGATGCAGCCAAACCATATATACTTAAGTGCATTATAACCTTCCTGTAAATGCTAACTTTAAAACGGCTGCTTAGAAACATGTTGTGTTTGGTGACAAAAACCTTGGAATCATACCACCACACCAGTAATTGGTGTCGGAGGTATGATTCCTCCCTTATAAACCCACTACTGTGGGTCGCCAGTCTATCCGGGACCAGCTTTCTTGACCTGGGCAGCACAAAATGGATGCTGTCAGCCACAGACACAAGTCTGCCCTCCTGCTGCTGAGCTGAGCTCAAGCAGGGGAAGACTTGACAATAGGTTTCCTGTGACACGGAGGTATGACCATCTCCCAAACAGGCTTTAGTGAATTGGGGTTGGGTGGGTGCACTCTGAGAGTGCCTGAAATTCTGCACTGGGGGCACATTTGGTGTCCCTGTGCATAGCCCAGCTCAAACTGGTTGGGTTGGGTTGGGTCTGGTGCAAACTGGACAAAGGACATGATTGTAACCACCTCTGTCCTGTGCCTCCCTTAGGAGGGTCCCCAGAGTTTGTCCAACCACTTCCTTGACTACAGGACTTTAGATTTTACCTGGACTAAACTCTGCAAGCAGAAACCAAGTACTTCGACAACATACACTACGCTGCACAACAGAAGAATCTTCCTTGGAGTAGAGGAGTTACTCCCCTGCTGTACAGGTACCTTAATGCATCTGACCGGTTTGCTTCTCCGAGCTCCTGAGGACTCCAAAAATTCCTGCAACACAGGAGGTGGGTTCCCAAGCATCTCTGAGGTTGATCTGCACTCTTAGCAATCCTGAGACCAATATCCCTCTTGGGGACCGTGCAACCCAAACCTCTGTGCACTGTCTACTTTTGCAGCAGCAGCATATTCTTATTGGCAATCCCCGAGACTGTGCTTTGGGCTACGTGTAGTCCTAACCCCAAACAGTATTTCCACTGAAGATTTCCGGCCTCCACTCCACGAGTGCTCCATGGGCCTGTACTTCGTGATTCAGCTTGAGATCCCTTCGTGATCCCAGGGTCATTGGCCTGTGGGTCCCTGTGAAGGTAACTTGGATTTGTCTTGGGCTACCCTGGTTGCTCCAGGCATGCGCTGGCTGGCCATAGCATGGGGAGTCTCCAGAACCTTGCTGGTCCTCATCGTGACTTGTTTCCTCTTCTCGCATGGGTTGCATTTGACAAGGCTTTTTGGTGTTCTTCTCACCTTGTATCCAGGCTTAGATTCCACCAGACACTTTTCATCTTCCCGGCAGCAGCACTTCTTTGAGTCGCGCCATTGAAAACGACAAAGGTTTCCGACACCACTTGGCCCCTATGCACCCAGCTCCCCTTGGATAGGTAACACAGGTACTTCAGTACTCACAAAGGTGCTGGCCTTAGAACCTTCTATGTTCCAAAGGGTTTGCTTGAAGTCCTCTCCGAAGTGTCCTTAAGCTGTAATTTTCCAACTGCGACTTTCTCATAGAGTTGTACGGTGCTCGCATCTCTGTTCTCACACTGCACCTGTTTTCCGTGGGCTCCATGTGTCACTCCTTTGGGTGGTTCCTTGGGGTCCCAGCGATTCTACGTGCTCTAGGCACTGTGTCTAGGGAAGTCATTGTTGATATACCATTTTTCTAGTATATGGTTCGATCTCCTCCTGGAGCCCGCTGTGTGGTGTGCTACTTACTGTTGTTCTATTGATTAAGTATTGTGTGCCTTGTGCTCTTATCTCATACAGAGGTTAGTAGAGAGTGCTTAGTAATATATATATATTACCTACTGGCGATAGCCAGTAGGTATATATAGTTAGGATTTTTTTCCTATGGGATTTTTGAAAATTCTATGTCGAATAACTTTGGCTTATGAGGACAGAATTGGCTGAAATTTTCAGGAAAATGGAACATTTTGTTTCTGAGCAGCCCCTGAAAATTTGGGGGGTTTTCGTCAAGGGGGGGCCGAGAAAAAAGGGGGGTCCCAAAACGTGTTTTTCCCATGCAATTTTCCATAGGGCGGTTGGCCTCACTTTTAGCCTGAACGGCTGAATGGATTTACACCAAACTTGGCAAAATTGTAGGGACTGGTAGCCCGATGTGCCTTTGCTATGTCTCAAGATATAGGCTCCAGTGGTTTTTACGAAAATTAACTTTGAAAAATATAAATTGGGCTACATTGGGCTATATATATGTTGGAGCCCAAATGTAGCCCAATGTAGCCCAATGTAGCCCAATGTAGCCCAAAGATGGCCACCAGAGACAAAAAACCAAATGTAGCCCAAATATCAGCCAGATGTAGCCCAACTATAGCCCAATGACAGATTGTCCCAGAGTGTTCTAAAGAACAACTAGAGTGCTAACAGTCCTACTTATTACAAAGGTATGGCACACCTGAAGCCATCTTGATTGGAATAAAGTGGTAACTCTTAAAACATTTAATTTAAAAAGGAACAAAATGAGGGGGTTCATTTTGCCATAGAAAGTATGATTAGCGAATATATGACGAAATCCCGCATACCATCAGTCCGCAAAAAAAATCCCGCATGTACTATTAGGCCGCAAATTAAAATAACGAAAACTTTTAGAACGAATATGCCTTTAGCATACACTAAACAACTAAACTACCCTAAACCCTAAAACACTACCCCCAGCATGACCCTACACTACACAAACAGTACAACACTACCCTAAACCCTAAAACACTACCCCCAGCATGACCCTACACTACACAAACACTACAACACTACCCTAAACCCTAAAACACTACCCCCAGCATGACCCTACACTACACAAACACTACAACACTACCCTAAACCCTAAAACACTACCCCCAGCATGACCCTACACTACACAAACACTACAACACTACCCTAAACCCTAAAACACTACCCCCAGCATGAACCTACACTACGCAAACACTACAACACTACCCAAAACCCTAAAACACTACACCCCAGCATGACCCTACACTACGCAAACACTACAACACTACCCTAAACCCTAAAACACTACCCCCAGCATGACCCTACACTACGCAAACACTACAACACAACCCTAAACCCTAAAACACTACCCCCAGCATGACCCTACACTACGCAAACACTACAACACAACCCTAAACCCTAAAACACTACCCCCAGCATGACCCTACACTACGCAAACACTACAACACTAACCTAAATCCTAAAACACTACCCCCAGCATGACCCTACACTACGCAAACACTACAACACTACCCAAAACCCTACAACACTACACCCCAGCATGACCCTACACTACGCAAACACTACAACACTACCCTAAACCCTAAAACACTACCCCCAGCATGACCCTACACTACGCAAACACTACAACACTACCCAAAACCCTAAAACACTACCCCCAGCATGACCCTACACTACGCAAACACTACAACACTACCCTAAACCCTAAAACACTACCCCCAGCATGACCCTACACTACGCAAACACTACAACACTACCCTAAACCCTAAAACACTACCCCCAGCATGACCCTACACTACGCAAACACTACAACACTACCCTAAACCCTAAAACACTACCCTCAGCATGACCCTACACTACGCAAACACTACAACACTACCCAAAACCCTAAAACACTACCCCCCAGCATGACCCTACACTACGCAAACACTACAACACTACCCAAAACCCTAAAACACTACCCCCAGCATGACCCTACACTACGCAAACACTACAACACTACCCTAAATCCTAAAACACTACCCCCAGCATGACCCTACACTACGCAAACACTACAACACTACCCTAAACCCTAAAACACTACCCCCAGCATGACCCTACACTACGCAAACACTACAACACTACCCTAAACCCTAAAACACTACCCCCAGCATGACCCTACACTACGCAAACACTACAACACTACCCTAAACCCTAAAACACTACCCTCAGCATGACCCTACACTACGCAAACACTACAACACTACCCAAAACCCTAAAACACTACCCTCAGCATGACCCTACACTACGCAAACACTACAACACTACCCAAAACCCTAAAACACTACCCCCAGCATGACCCTACACTACGCAAACACTACAACACTACCCAAAACCCTAAAACACTACACCCCAGCATGACCCTACACTACGCAAACACTACAACACTACCCAAAACCCTAAAACACTACACCCCAGCATGACCCTACACTACGCAAACACTACAACACTACCCAAAACCCTAAAACACTACCCCCAGCATGACCCTACACTACGCAAACACTACAACACTACCCAAAACCCTAAAACACTACACCCAGCATGACCCTACACTACGCAAACACTACAACACTACCCTAAACCCTAAAACACTACACCCCAGCATGACCCTACACTACGCAAACACTACAACACTACCCAAAACCCTAAAACACTACCCCCAGCATGACCCTACACTACGCAAACACTACAACACTATCCTAAACCCTAAAACACTACGCCCAGCATGACCCTACACTACGCAAACACTACAACACTACCCTAAACCCTAAAACACTAGCCCCAGCATGACCCTACACTACGCAAACACTACAACACAACCCTAAACCCTAAAACACTACCCCCAGCATGACCCTACACTACGCAAACACTACAACACTACCCTGAACCCTAAAACACTACCCCCAGCATGACCCTACACTACGCAAACACTACAACACAACCCTAAACCCTAAAACACTACCCCCAGCATGACCCTACACTAAACAACCACCACAACTCTACACTACACTAACACAACACTACACTACACAACACTACACTACACTACACAATCACTAACCCACGAAAAAATTAACACAAACCCACTTACCTCTCTCGTCATCGTGGTTTTCACAACGCAAATGCATTTACCATACATGCCTTTAAAACGTAATTCTTTGTAAAGGCATGCGCGATAAATGCACATGCGTTTTGAAAAAATGCGGGATAATGGTATGCGAGCTCAATGACCTTGCGGGATAATGGTATGCGGACTGAAAGTCTGCGGGATAAAAAATGCGGGAAAATGGCTGCAAACCATGATTAGCAGCAGACTTCCCTGGTGAGCACTAGCTTTACTACAGTGATCTAATGAGCAACTAGAGTGCTAACATTCAGAATTTATGGCAAATGTGTGACACATCTGAATGCCTTCTTGATAGAACCAAAGTAAACAAGCATTGAAAATGCAATAGATCTCGCCCTCGTTTAAGTTAAAGCCATTCTGTTTGTAATGAGGTGGCTTTTTAGCTTTGCTTTTATTAGTGTTTTTAAAACTTTCATGTAAATAACATGCATATGTATATGTATGCATGCATTTATATTTATATAGATATGCAGATTACATATGTTTATATATGTATATTACCTACTGGCGATAGCCAGTGGGTATATATAGTTAGGATTTTTTCTCTATGGGATTTCTGAAAATTCTATGTCTAATAACTTTAGCGTTTGTGGACGGAATTGGCTGAAATTTTCAGGAAAATGGCACATTTTTTTTCTGAGCAGCCCCTAAAAATTTGGTGGGGTTTCGTCAAGGGGGGGCCGAGAACAAAGGGGGGTCCCAAAACGCGTTTTTCCCATTCATTTTTCCATAGGGCGGTTGGACTCACTTTTAGCTCGAACGGCTGAATAGATTTACATGAAACTTGGCAAAATTGTAGATATGGTTTGCCCGACGTGCCTTTGCTATGTCTCAATATATGTGCTCCAGTGGATTTTGAGAAATTAACGTTTAAAAAAATATATATATCTGTGACAGCGCTCCGGTTAGCGCCCCGGTTCGCGTACCTGACGCGTAACGGAACTTCGCGAAGCGAATCTGATTGGCTCTCCGGTGTCTGTCAACATTCTAAACAAACCGGAGCGGCCGCCATCTTGTCTCTCGGTACGATCGAGAGACAAGATGTGGTGAAAAACGAAGGGGGAAATGAAGGAAAGGGGGCAAGGTAGACCACTCCTGACCCCCTAGGATTGATGAGGGGGATATTAAAGTGCCCCGCGGGGCAAAAAATTTTGCGATTTTACGCCGTAGAGGCGCGTCCCGGTACGCGAACCGGGCAGCTCACCGGGCAGCTAACCGGGCAGCTAACCGGCAGCGTAGCTGTCAACATTGTAAACAGTCCGGAGCGGCCGCCATCTTGTCTCTCGGTAGGTTCGAGAGACAAGATGTGGTGAAAAAAGAAGGTGGAAATGAAGGAAAGGGGGCAAGGTAAACCCCTCCTGACCCCCTAGGATTTATGAGGGGGATATTAAAGTCCCCCGCGATTTTTCGCGGTAGAGGCGCTTCCCGGTACGCGAACCGGGCAGCTAACCGGCAGCGTAACGGGAGTCCGCCATCTTGTGTTTTTGGAGCGTCCGGTTCGCGTACCGGGTAGCGTCCCGGTAAGCGTAACAAGGGGAAAACCAAGAGAAACAGTAAAAAAAAAATTAAGGGAATAGATTTCCAGCAAACTTGGCAAAATTGTAGGGACTGTTTGTTTGATGTGCCTTTGCAAGGCCTCAAGATATGTGCACGTGTGGATTTTGTCTAATTAAGGTTAAAAAAAATATATATATCTGTAAGCGTGCTCCGGCACGCTTACGTTACGGGTTTTGTTTGCGCTGCAGAACCGATACGTCACGGTTATGCGACGCGTCATGAGGCGTCTCACGTGGCTACGTGATACGTCACGTAATAAAGAATATATTTTACAGCTATAGATATTAGCTTTTAAAAAACCAATGAAATTCACTGAAAAAAACCATAGGTTATAGACCATATATAGTTAGGAATTTGCATTTACAAAACCTTGAAAATTCACTGAAAAAACCATAGGTTAGAGACCATATATAGTTAGCTGGACATTTTATTGACAAAAAACCAATGAAATTCCATATATAGTTAGTTGCACTAACTATATATCGCGCACCCGCAATCCACTGCTGATGATGTCACATATTACATCATTCATGACATGGGCAGTGACATCACTGATGACATCACTGATGACATCTCAAATGACATCACTGATGACATCACTGATGACATCTCAAATGACATCAGTGATGACATCATGACACACCAATACCAGTTACTACATACGCACTCACTGATTCCTACGTCTACACACACATTCACTCATTCACCCATACAATCACTCATACATACAGTCACTCATTATTACACTATCATATGCACTCATACACCTATGCAGACACTCACACACTGCCACTCATCCATGGAGTTACTCACACACCTAGTCAGTCCTGTAAAGAATCAATCACACTTCCATTTCCTCATCTATACAGTTAAACACAGAACACCATACTTCAGTGACATCACTGATGACATCACTGATGACATCTCAAATGACATCACTGATGACATCTCAAATGACATCACTGATGACATCATGACACACCAATACCAGTTACTGCATACGCACTCACTGATTCCTACGTCTACACACACATTCACTCATTCACCCATACAATCACTCATACATACAGTCACTCATTATTACAGCACTATCATATGCACTCATACACCTAGTCAGTCCTGTGAAGAATCAATCACACTTCGATTTCCTCATCTATACAGTTAAACACAGAACACCATACTTTTCACACATATACTAACACATACTTACTCTCTTATACAATCACTGATACAAGTACACATTGATATGCACAGAGTCACACACCTCCCAGCCAGCCACACACACACTCAGTCTTCCATACATCCACTCATTCTTCAATATGTAAAACATATTTAAACTTTACAAAAACACACAGACACTAGATGATGTCATCAGTGATGTCATTTGAGATGTCATCAGTGATGTCATCAGTGATGTCATTTGAGATGTCATCAGTGATGTCATCAGTGATGTCACTGACCATGTCATGAATGATGTAATATGTGACATCATCAGCAGTGGATTGCGGGTGCGCGATATATAGTTAGTGCAACTAACTATATATGGAATTTCATTGGTTTTTTGTCAATAAAATGTCCAGCTAACTATATATGGTCTCTAACCTATGGTTTTTTCAGTGAATTTTCAAGGTTTTGTAAATGCAAATTCCTAACTATATATGGTCTATAACCTATGGTTTTTTTCAGTGAATATATATATATATACATATATATATATATATATATATATATATATATATATATATATATATATATATATATTACCTACTGGCGGTCACCTGTAGGTATATATAGTTAGGATTTTTTTCCTATGGGATTTCTGAAAATTCTATGTCGAATAACTTTGGCGTTTGTGGACGGAATTGGCTGAAATTTTCAGGAAAATGGCACATTCTGTTACTGGGCAGCCCCTGAAAATTTGGGGGGGTTTTGTCAAGGGGGGACCGAGAAAAAAGGGGGGTCCCAAAATGCGTTTTTCCCATTCATTTTTCCATAGGGCGGTTGGAATCACTTTTAGCTCGAACGGCTGAATGGATTTACACGAAACTTGGCAAAAATGTAGATATGGTTTGCCCGCCTTTGCTATGTCTCAATATATGTGCTCCAGTGGATTTTGAGAAATTAACGTTTTAAAAAACAGATATATCTGTAACAGCGCTCCGGTTAGCGCTTCGGTTCGCGTACCTGACGCGTAACGGAACTTCGCGAAGCGAAGCTGATTGGCTCTCCGGTGTCTGTCAACATTCTAAACAGTCCGGAACGGCCGCCATCTTGTCTCTCGGTAGGATCGAGAGACAAGAGGTGGAGAAAAACGAAGGGGGAATTTAATGAAAGGGGTCAAGGTAGACTCCTCCTGACCCCCTAGGATTGATGAGGGGGATATTAAAGTGCCCCGCGGGGCAAAAAAAAATAAATTATTTTTTTTGCGATTTTTCACCGTAGAGGCGCGTCCCGGTACGCGAACCGGGTAGCTTAACAGTAGCATAACGGGAGTTCGCCATTTTGTGTTTTGGACAAATTTTATCACAAGATGGAGGAATAACAATGTGGGAAATGGGTGTAAGGGGGCACGGGAGACGTATCTTGACCCCCTAGGTTTTCTGAGGGTAGCTGACGAGGCTCATATATGTCGAAAAAAACATTTTTTTTTTATTTTTTCGCGTGGTTAGCTGCCGGTACGCGAACCGGGTAGCGAACCGGGAAGCGAACATAAGTGAAAATTTGTGAAAAAAGGTACATTTGAAATTTTAAAAAAGTAATTATAGTTAAGGTAGCTCTGAAAAGAGCTTTTGGGTTCTGTGTAAGTTCTAGGTACTTATAAGTAGGTACCAATACACAGTCTTAAATTTTGTATGAAAACTCTGTTTCCCTCATCTGAGAAGTGCACACCATCTCCTCTGTAGATATCTTGCATGTAATAACGCAAGTTATTGTTGTAGATGGCGCCCATTCCATGGTCTCTCTTATAAGCTGAAACAGACTTATTTACATGCTTCCTCGCTTTCTCAATTTGTGGACAAATTTGATTGGACCACCTCCATTTCTGTCTTTGGCATATATTGGAATATACCAAGGCAGTTTGAGGGAAAAGTGCCATTAATTGCTCAAAGGTGTCCTTTACGAGCATTTCCAGACCTACCCCAGTCAAAGTGCCCAAATCATTTCCTCCACAGTGCACTATTATGAGGTCAGGGTTTGGCAAATGTAAAAAGGTTTTCACCAATGGTATCAATTGGTGACATCTCAATCCTCTTTCGCCAATCCATTTGATTTCCACATTTTGTAAATTGAGGTTGTGTAAATTTCTGTTTTCAGCATACCTGTGAGCCCAGTGAATGTAACTATGTCCAACAATCCAGACAGAAAACATGGTGAGAGGAGGTTCTGCTGCAGTCAGATGAAGTGTGGGAATGAAATGGCAGTTGAAACAGTAGGAGTTTGTAAAGAAAAAAAAATGTGGAGTTTGCGTGCTAATGATTCAGTAGCAGTGATTGGTGGATTTCCATTGCTGAAAACAGAAAGTTAGGGTGCATGGATGTGTTCTTTGAAACATGTAATTTGAATGGTTAAGAAAACATGATTTTAAGAAACATTGCAGTGGATTAGCAGGTGTACTGAGAGTTCAGAGTTCATTTGAAACATTGTTGTGTGAAGTTGTAAACATGAGAGGTCTGGCAGGAGGTAGTTGCTATGGAAAAAGGCCAGAAAGGGCAGAGGGGGGAAGGGTGTTGATTTGAAAAAAGTGAGGGAAGAGTTTTGATTGGGTCACATGAGAGATATGTGTGATGCATTTCAGCATTTCAGTGCCTTTGTTGGTTGCAACCTCTGGAGTGCATACCTTTTGCTCTGCTAAAGAAAAATTGGTGTGTTTCTGAGACTGTTTTGAAATTCAAAAAGCATTTGCTAAGGTAAGAAAAAATCATTTAATTTAGATAGAGAGTAGTATAGTTTATTGAGAAAATAAGGAAGTCAGCTGTAGATTTAAAATGTTGTTTTGTGTCAAGTGTTTTCATTATTTTTTCCAAAAAGATTTTGCTTCTTTGACAAATTATAATTATAGATAATGTGAAGTATTAGTACTGACAGGGTGTGCTTGTACATAGGAGGTGTGCTGTGTTTTCAAATTATGACCAGAAAATCGTTTTTTTTAGAAAAAGACATGCTTTTTACATTTATGAGAACGATAACATGGGGTGTGCTTTTTTAAATAAATATTTCACTTCCCAACATGAATATGGGAGAATAATTTGCTTGTTTCTTGGTTTAAAAACTCATTTCTTGAAGTCATTTAGGTTTCACAATATGTTTTGCAAGAGTTACATAGTCAACATGGGGGGATATTTACAAGGCTTATGAGACACATTCACATCATTTTCCCCATTTTAAAAGTGACTTTAAAGGTGGTGCAAGGTTCTTGTAAATACACCCTCATGAGTGCTTTGCAAATTTAAGTCATTTTCCCCTGGAGCATGTGCCTTGTAAATACGCCCCTATGTGTGCTAGACAATTTTAAGGTACTTCTCCCAGGAATCTGGGAGACTAATTTGCTTGCATGATGTGTTTAAAAATCGTGCTAAGGTGAGAAAAGATTCCTTTAATTTAGAAGGAGATTAGTATGCTTATTGGAGAAAATAAGGAAGCCAGCTAGGGTGTGCTTGTACATAGGAGCTGTGCTGTGTTTTGAAATTATGACCAGAAAATCGTTTTTAAAAAAAAAGAAATACTTTTCACATTTATGAGAAGGACAACAAGGGGTTTGCTTTTTTAAATAAATATTTTATTTCTCAACATGAATATGGGAGAATAATTTGCTTGTTTGATGGTTTAAAAAGTCGTTTCTTGAAGTCATTTAGGTTTCACAATATGTACTGGTAGATGTTTCATAGTCACTATGATAATTATGATATACATTTAGGACTGTTTAGGGGGCATGGATATGCTGAGGCTTCTGTAAATGTCATTGGAGGAGAATTATGTACATTGCACTGCTGCATACAGTCCTCACCTTCTGCGTACTCGTGGATATGCTAGACTATATCTGCTCAATGAGATACCTAAGCTGAGGAAACACAGGTGATGTGATTGTGAAATGAGCAAAAATATTTGCACGTTTTCCAATTACATCACCTGTGTTTCCTAACATTACTAATCACATTGTGCTGATGAGGTTTAGGCCTGTCCAGGGAGACAGAGGAGGTCTGGTCTTTGTTGAAGTGTGCAGTGGACATGACTCACTTCATCTGTTGGCCTGCACATGTATTATGTCTTCTGTACTCTTCAATAAGCCAAAATTTCATCTGCAACGCTGAGTAGGCCTCACCTCAAACAAACTTTTGTGACTGCCAGAACTGCCTTTTTGCTCCTAGATATTTACCATGGCAGACAGACAATCCAGCATACTTCTGCATAGGCCACACCTTATGGTGGTGCAAGGGCCTTGTAAATACGCCCTCATGTGTGCTTGGTAACTTTAAGTCACTTCCCCCTGATGCAAGGGTCTTGTAAATACACCCTTGTGTGTGCTTGGCCATTTCAAGTCACTTCCTCCTGGTGCAAGGGCCTTGTGAATGCGCCCTCATGTGTGCTTGGCAATTTTAACTCACTTCCCCCTGGTGCATGGGTGTGGTAAATACGCCCTCATGTCTGCTTGGCAATTTTAAGTCACTTCTCCCTGGTGCATGGGTGTGGTAAATACGCCGTCATGTCTGCTTGGCAATTTGAAGTCACTTCCTGCTGGTGCAAGGGCCTTTTAAATACGCCCTCATGTTTGCTTGGCAATTTTAACTCACTTCCCCCTGGTGCATGGGTGTGGTAAATATGCCCTCATGTCTGCTTGGTAATTTTAAGTCACTTCCCCCTAGTGCAAGGGTGTTGTAAATACACCCTCATGTGTGCTTGGCCATTTCAAGTCACTTCTTTCTGGTGCAATGGACTTGTAAATACGCTCTCATGTGTGCTTGGCAATTTTAATTAACTTTCCTCTGGTGCATGGGTGTGGTAAATACGCCCTCATGTCTGCTTGGCAATTTTAAGTCACTTTCCCCTGGTGCAAGGTCCTTGTAAATACGGCCCTATGTGTTCTTGGAATTTTAACTCATTTCCCCCATGGTGCAAGTGCCTTGTAAATATGCCCCCTTTGTCTATGTTGTTAAATTACTGTAGATGGAATTGACATCTAGTGTGTTAATTGTTTGCCTACTGTTATTGGTTTACTGTTTGGTAATAGTGGTTAATATCAATTTTTTAAATATTTTTCCACAGATTTGACTGAAGATCTTTAGAAAACTTTAAAAATGCCCTCAAGGCAGCGAAAACTAAAAGAAGCAAAGCGACTTACTCTCCATCTTGGTAAAGATTTGGAACAGTCCTGTAATATGAAATCGTATCAAGTTGCCAAAAAAGCTCCGGGTAAGAAAATAAAATCATTTTTAAAAACAATTTGCAGACAAAAAAATACCAGTATTGAACATGTTTTAGTGCATAAGAAGAGAGACAATTTAAAGGAAAAGGAAAGGCCCGTAAAAAAAGTTTCTGCTAGAGCAGGAGATAAGTCTGTGCATGGCAGTAGAAGGGAAAATCAATTCAGGGACATTCGTAGGTGAATGTTTCGCAACAGGATAATTGTCAATTTGTTAAAAAAATTTAAGAAAGGCCAACAGAAAGTGACATTTTATAAGAAAAAGAAAAATGTAGAGAAAATTATTGATCAGGCTTTCGAAATTAAGCGAAAGTTATTTATTTTGGTAATCAATAGAATTACGAAAGTAAACAAGGTAATTTCTGATTTCAAATCAAATAGTAGATGGAAGAGAGTAGTTAATCGTAGTAATTTTTGTGAAGTATTCTCAGGAGAATGGATGCATGGTTCAAGTTGTGAGGCATTTTTCAATGAGGAGAGTTACTTTCAGGACAATGATTTGGTGCATGCAGTTGACACCAGTGGTCGAGCATATGAGATAAAAGATGGTTGTCCGGTTGAAAAAGAAAAACTTGTGTCTGCAGATGAAGAAGAGGTGTTAGGTGATGAGATTTTAGGAAGACATCCTAAGGGACCAGTCTACATCTGGAAATGTAGTAGCATTTGTAGTGTGCGACAGGATTCCATCAATTTGTTTTGTGATTTTGTACATACATTTAATAAGAAAAGTTTAAAACAGAAAATGAAGTTGTTGCAAGAATTAGATCCTTGCAGAGTGAGAGAAGTACAAGGTTTGCATGGGCATTCCCTGGCTTGTCTTTCCAGAAGAGTATGCCAGAGTGTTTTTCATCATTTCAGGATGCTAGCAGTGCATCATAATAAAGTGAGGAAATTAGTGAGAATGTTGTATTATGCTAAGAGTCCAGCAATTATGCTTAAACAATTGAGCAGTGCTCTTTTGCATGGTTCAGAACAACATGTGAAAAATATTTGTGAAGAAATTGAGTTCTGTTACTTTGCAGGTAAAGAGAACAATGTTGAAATTGACCCAGTAGAAGAAGGTAATGTGGAAGACAGTGTACAGATTTCTAATATAGATAAGTTTCACAAAGAAATTTCCAACTTTCAGGTGAAATCAAGTGAGAGGCCTAATTTCACTTGTGTGTGTTGTCGACAGACTTATTATAAGAATCAGACTAAGTTAGTGGATTTATATGCAAAAAGTGAAATGGAAAACAATAGTGAATGGAAGGATTTTGCTACATACTTGATGGTAGAAAATTGTTTTGATTTGGGATCGGACCAACGTATGTGTACTTATTGTTTTAACAAATTAAACCAAAACCGGATGCCTGCTAGAGCGGTTCATAATAATCTGGAATTGGTTGACATTCCTTCTGAATTGAAGGATTTAAATACTTATGAATCTATTTTGATTCAAAGTGTGCATCCCTTTCAGGCTATTGTACGAATGGAGCCAAAGACAGGGAAATTGCCTCCATCAGATTTACAGAGAGGATTAAAGGGAAGAGTTGTTTATTTGCCTTTAGATTTGAAGAAAAACATTAATACAATTGGAGTAGAGAAAGTGGAAGAGGAACCTCTGGTTATCCTGGTTAATGGTGTTCCGACAAAGAGTAAGAAAATCTGGCAAGATTTAGTGGATGTTAGGAAAGTCAAAAAGGCAACATTGTATTTGATAATAAACAATGAGTACTACAAGAATGTATGTGTTGCAGAAGAGGAAGTAAGTGAAGAAGCAGACAGCTAATTGTGTGCTGGACAAATTGAGAAAGTAGAACCCTCTAAAAATGAAGAAATATATGAACATTATAGTGTTCATCCTTTGCATTCCAAGAAAGTAATGGGGAATGCTATTGAGTTGTTTCAAATGAAACAAGCCAAAGGGAGTCCCATTAGTGTTTGGGAGGACATTTTGGAAGCTCGGTGTTTTCCACAGTTATTTCCCACAGGTCGAGGAGGACGATATGATGAGCGACCTGATCAAATTCCTGCTTCTGAATACCAGACTTTACGATTGTGTGCAGAAGATCCTAGGTTTTGTCAATACATTCCCTATTTGTTTCATCTACTGTTTGAAAGTGATCTGTCTGGACTGTCTTATGCAGTGAACCACATCCTGAAAAGTGGTTTACAACTGCGAAATATCTCAGCAAGGGACTTTATGGATAAAGTCAATGTGCAAGACAGTATTTTGGATTCTCACCTGATTAATCTGACGGCATGTCAGCGTGGTACTAATGAGTATTGGTACCGTCGTCATGGTGACTTAAAATGTATGCTGAGGAATTTAGGAACTCCCACATGTTTCCTCACTCTCAGCTGTGCTGAGTATAGCTGGGAAGACTTACTTGAATTTCTACGAGAGGCAAATGGAAACATTGAAAATATTGAATTCAAGACACCCAGAGAACTGTGCTCTTTGGATCCAGTGAATGTATGCAGGTACTTCAATCATAGATTTGAAGCTATGATGACTTTCATCACGAACAAGAAAAATCCACCTCTTGGAGAGGTGTTGGATTTCTTCTGGAGAAAGGAGTATCAAGCACGAGGTGCTCCTCATATACATATGCTGCTATGGATCAAAGAAGCACCCAAGTTTGGAACAGATCCGGATGACTTAGTGATGAATTTCATAGAACAGTATTCTACATGTGCTGTTCCAAAGACAAAGGAAGACAAAAGTCTAAGAGAACAAGTTTTACGGTTTCAAAGCCATCGTTGTGGAAAGTACTGTCGTCGTAAATTCAGGAACAAGAACAAGTACTATACAAAATGTCGTTTGGGATTTCCACGATTGGTGATATCTAAAGGAAGAGTGAACAATTTGATGTCTTCGCTGCGACATAATGTGACAAGGAAATCACCCAAAAAAACATACAATTTGAAGAGAAACGAAGAGTCCAAGAACATCAATGACTACAACCCAGTGATTTTGTCCATTTGGAATGCTAACATGGATATACAGTTTGTGGCTGACAACTGTATGGCTGTGGCTCGGTATGTGACGTCTTACATCACAAAAAAAGAAAAGACAGAACTCAAGGATATGTGGGAGGACATTTCCCATGAAAAGAGCCTCAGTAAGAAGTTGTACAGTTTCAGTCTGAAGATGTTGTCGCATTGAGAAATCGGGGCTTATGAATGTTCTGACCGGTTATCTTCAGCAAGTCTCTATGCCAAATCTAGGAGTATCATTTGGGCAAGTCTTGGTCTTGCTGCATCGCGTAATCGAGTTCTCAAACCTGTACGGGAAATTGAGTGTTTGGCGGAGAAGGAGCCAAGCAGTACAGATATTTTGAAGACCAACATGTTGGATACATATTATCCAAATAGAAGCAGTCACTTGGAGAATGTTTGTCTGTATGAGGTTCTACAAAATTACATTTTCAAGAGGAACATCACAGAAGATATTGATAAAGGAGTGTATGCTGTAATTGGAAGTGAGGGATGTCTGGTCAAGCAAAAAAAATGTCTATTGGTAAATCATCGAAAATTGGATTGCGATCTCCAGAAAGAAAAGAGGGGCATATTATCAAGGGGGTTTATCACCGCTTTTTTGGCTTTAAAAGCCAAGAAAGCGGAGATAAAATTATCTCCCTATTACCTAGCTGCCGCTAACACCAGTTAGCGACAGCTAGTAGGAGATAGCGACCATCTTGGGCCCCACTTTGCATGTCAGTGATATTTATCACTAATGAGATGCAAAGTGGGCGTGCCAAGATGTTAGAGACTGAAAACAGTCGCTAACATCGCTATCTCCTATTACCAACTTTAGGAGATATTCGCGCTAAGCGGGAATATCTCCAAAAGCTAACACCTGCCCTGAGCAGTTCTTAGCCATGTTATCCAATGGGAGGTGGATAACATGGCTAAGAGCATTAGCTCGCTAATGCATGAATATCGCTGACTTTTCAGCGATATTCATGATTTGCGGCGATATTTACCGCATTTGCGTTAAACCTTGGTAATACCAAGGTTTATCTGCGATAAAAATCGCCGATGTGCGGCGATAATTTTTGTCTCTAAACAAGTTAGAGACAAAAATTATCGCTAGTTGATGGTAATATGCCCCAGAGTTTTTCTATTTAGCTCTTTTGCAACTTTTCAAGCCTTGGCATGCAGAAGAGGAACTGCTTGGAGATTTCCTCTGTTATGAAGACTCTTTCAATGCAGCCAAGGAGTCCATAGAATGTCCTGTTTTCCCAAAATATCTAGAAATGTTGAATGCAGAAATCGAGCAGGAAGCAACAATAGCAGCCGAGATTGCTAGAGACAGTTCTCAGGACAGTCAGAGTTCTGTTTCATTGAGTCATGATCCACTAGGAGGACCAGTTATCGAAAATGAAGCTGCCACTGCCATGAATGAAGTGGAAAGAGCCATGGCACATGCTCAGGAGGATGTGGTTAACTTAGAAGATTTAGAAAGACAACTTAACGTTGAGCAGAGGAAAATATATGACAAAGGTACCAACCAAATTGATCATGGATTAAGTCATGAGAAGAAACAGTGCTCATGTACGTCGTTGAAGCCTATATGACTGTACGTGAGTGGAGAAGCAGGAACTGGAAAAAGTTTCCTCATTAAAGCAATTTCATGTTATTTGCAGAAATCGCTGTCTTGTGTTGTCACCGCTCCAACTGGTCTGGCAGCACATAACATTAAAGGTATTACTTTGCATTGGCTACTGATGCTGCCAGTGGAGCATGATAAATTACAATACCACAAGTTATCGGGAGATGCTTGTTGTGAAGTATCTAGAGTCCTGAAGAAGATGAAACTTCTTATCATTAACGAAGTAAGCATGGTTTCCAATGTCATGCTTGCCTTTGTGCATTTGAGAATGCAGGAAGTTCTTAAAACAGAGTATGATGTGTTATTTGGTGGCAAACACATCATTATTTTCGGTGATCTTCTGCAGCTGACACCAGTGAAAGGACAACCAGTGTTTAAACTGCTTACGCATGAAGATACCAGGAAGTCCCTAGGGAGCATTGGCAACGTTAACATATGGTTAAACTTCAGTTATGCTGAGCTGCATGAAAATATGCGTCAGGCGAAGGATGAAGATTACAAGAATATTCTACAAGATGTTAGAATCGGCAAAGTGACTGTGCGTGGGAAAGAAGCTTTACATGCACGATTACTGTCAAATTTGTTTCCAGAAGAAGACGTTCTGCCAGAGAATATTTTTCATAAAATTACTGAGAAGAAATTGGGAATATGTTTGATGCCAACTCTTGCAGAATGTTCCATCTTCAACAACAAAATGTTGAATTTAGAGAACCAAGAGATTGTGAAACTGGAAGCTATTGACAGAATAGAGCATATGGGTGCAACAATTGTTTTGTCTGAGAATTTGAAATCTAAATTGGATTCATTAGAGAAGACTATATCTAAAACTGCTGGTTTTGAAAAGACTCTGAATGTGTGCTTAAATTGCTGTATCATTTTGAGAATGAATTTACATGTTGAAAGAGGTCTGGTAAATGGATCAATGGGTAATGTTGTTGATTTTGAGAAATACAGAAATAGGGATGGAATTGAATTTTTAAAAATTTAATTTGATGGCATTGAGAAAGTACAGCTAATTGGTCATTGCACAGCTAGGTTTTTGCTTGTAAAAGACTTATATGTTCGCTGTAAGCAATTTCCTGTTTGCTTGGCATATGCGGTGATAATCCATAAATCACAAGGTTTAAGTGTAGACAGTGCTTTGGTGAATATTGGCAGGTCTGTGTTCAAGGAGGGTATGGCTTATGTAGCATTGTCACGAGTCAGAACTTTATCGGGTTTGTACTTGATTGAGTGTGATGTCACAAACATTTGTGCGGATCTAGATTGTGTTATGGAATACAATAGGTTAAGAAGAGAATATGCGCCACATTTGCCTCAATATCCTTTGTTTGAGAAACGTGTGGTAGGCTGGAAACGTAGAAATGTCACTAATAGTAGGGAGGTTGTAGCAAAAAGACCAAAAGTCGATGAACTCAAAATTGTAAGCAGAAAGAAAATGAATTCTGTTGAACATGTTGTTGGTTTTCAATTTGAAAATAGTTCTGGTGTGAACTGCTATGCTAATGTAGTGGTTAATGTTGTCTTTTCTCTAGAAACTTTAAAAGAACAGATTGTGATCAATTCGGATCAAAGTTTTTGCTGTTTGTTGAATTCTGTGTTAGAGAAATGTAGTGGTGATAGAACAAGAGTAGAAAGTGTGTCTGAAATTCGAAATCTGTTAGACAAATGTTCAGGTCAAACACAATTCTCTCAAAATATTCAGCAAGATTGTCAGGAGTTTTTAATGTATATGCTTAATGTATTGCAAGATGAAGGTGTAGATGTAGATCATCTGTTTGGCCTTTCTTATCAATGGCAGCATGACTGCGAGAATTGTACGTTATCAAGTATTACTAGTGTAGACTCAGAAAGATTTATATATTTAACTTTTCCAGACACTAAATCAGTATAGTTTAATAAGCTAGTAAAAGCAGCCGATCAAAACATGGAGTGTAGCCAATGTAAGTCTGCAATGCTGTCCACATTATTTATACGAACATATGGCCTGTATGTCAGTTGTCAATATCAGGAAGGACTTTTCTAACCGCAGCAATTATATATCATGAGGGTCCTTCAACAAATTCAGGACATTACACAACTTATTTGAAGTCTGGAAACGGCTGGTCATTCTGCAATGATTCTGTTTTAACTTTCCAAAAAAGATTGCCTTTTCACCTTCAAAATTCTTACCTGGTGTTTTTACAACCAAAATTTTAGGAAAGGAATCTCGGGATTTGTTCTGAGGAATTTCAAGAGGTTCTAATAGCTCCTACACTATATAGCCTTGTGGATAAGTGTAGCACAGAGCGAAAATTGTTTTTTTTAATAAGCTAATTCAAGCAGCAGATCAAAAGAAGGAGTAGAGGTGATGTAAGTCTGTAATGCTGTCTACATTATTTATAGAAACTTATCGGTGAAATGTCATTTTACAATTCCAACTATATAAACAAGATGTAAATAAGTTGTCAAGTCTAATTAAAAATGTTTTGGTTGCACAGTCGTCGTTTTCAGGAAGAACATTTGTAACTGCAGCTATTATATGACATGATGGTCCTTTAACACCTTCAAGATATGACACAGCTTATTCGAAATGTAAAAAAGGCTGGTCTTTCGGCAATGATTAGAATTTGACTATGAAGCAATGTTGCCTTTTGACTTGTTTTCAGAAGTGAGAATTTAGGGTAGGTAACTGGATTATAATGATTCTAGGTGTTGCTGTAATTTAGTGTGCTGTTTTAAATTGCTTTGTATGTCTCATTTTTCTTAAAACGATGGAGCTTATCTTTCAGAAAGTGGCGGGCAGAAAATAATAACAGCACAACAGAGTATAAGCTGTTCATAGGACATCCTTTGGCGTCATGGAAAGTAAGTTACTTTTGAGGAGTTCTGATTTCTGATTGATTATATTATATGGGTTTTTTAAACACAATTATTTTGATTGTGGTTTTTTTCCCCGCTGTTATATGATGAATACCTTCAACTCACTGTTTTCAGTGAAATTTGATATATTCTGAGAACAGCAAAAATAAACCATTTAATATGTATAATTAATTCTGTACTTTGAATTGTGATTTTTAATATGTACTCATCTTGTCTCATGCTCACTCATCTTTTACTACTTTCTATCAATTTTAAAAATGTTGTTCTCTCATTCACAGATTGAAAGTATAAAAATAACAAGTGACTAAGTTAACGATAATTATAAGGTAAGTGTTTAGTACTCATTCTGTTACATCTCTTTTACATTTAACTTTTATTAGTTCCACTGCTTCATTTCTTTAACCCTCAGTTTCCTGCCTTTGCTATTTCCCTCATTCCTTTTTCTATTACTTTTTTACTCTACTCTTTCCACTCCTGTTCTCAGTCCCTCTTTAAACAGTATCTCTGTGTTACTCCATCTAACTGTCTTTCTTTTAACATTACTCTCTGTTTACTTACTTTTCTTTTTATAAAAAAAAATTTTTTTTTAGTTCGCTTCCGGTTCGCGTACCGGCGCGCGAACCGGGAAGCGAACCTAAAGAAATAGAGGTTGTCAGAGTGCTAAACATTCTAGCAATTTCTTATAAAGGGGAGGTAGTTCTGAAAAGAACTTTATTTTTAATTTTTTTGTTGTTTTATATTTTTTTTATTATTTTTCTGAACATTAGTATTATTTTTTTTTTTTAACGGTTTTATATTTTTTTTGTTTTTTGATGGGGGAGAAACGAAAATGATTCATTATGAAGGGCTCAACAGGAGCAACAAAAAAAAAGATAATTTATTTTCTGGGGCGTTTTGGACATTTGTGATTGTCAATTGCTTTATTGATTAAATGTATGCTACTCTCCCTGTAGCAAATCAGTTGGCCACAAAAAATGCATACGTGCTTCACATTGCCAAATTTCAGTTGGATATTTGGGACCATCTCCCTCGCCTCTGGTCCCCTCACTGCCTCTTCATTGGATGTACTGGCCACAGGTGGGGGGTTATCCTGCAGATCACGTACTTGTGCAGCACTGTAATTTATAGGGTGCCACCTGTCCATGTGCCGATGCATGGTATAATTGCCATAACTGTATTTCTTTTCTGTTCCTCTGGACAATTCTTTTTTACAGATCAGACAGGTAACGTACCGGGTATTTACCTTTTTTTTGTCCCTGGGGAAATGTAAAAAATTGCCATATATAATTTTCTTTGACATGGGACCTCCTCGGCTGTTCAGGTAAAAACCTCCTCGTCCCTTGCTCCTCTCCCTCTTCTTCCTCTTCTTCCTCCTCTTGTTGTAGGATAACCTGAGGAGGTGGTCCTCTCTTCCTGGGAGGTGGTGGTGGTGGTGGGGTTTCACCAGCTGCAGCTATTAATGAAGCCATTTCTAAGGTATTCAAAGTAGGTCTTTCTCTCATAAAAATGAAAGTCAGAGTGAGGAAAAAAGGTGGGGCTTTCATCATTTGGGAAAAAAAAATGTTCTAAACCAATTAAAAGTGTTATTTTTAGGACATATGACCAAGCCTTACATGATTAGGAAACCAAAAGTAAAATGAACCAATGAAAAGTTTTATGAACAAGTCACATGACCTGTTATGCTTACGTTACGCGTCTCGCTACGCACCCAGAGCGCTTCCGGGGCGTTGCGCTTCGCGCCTCGGTTCGCGTTCCGGAGCGCTTCCGGGTGCGCTAACGTGGCGCGTCATAAGACGCATTACGCGGTAACGCGATACGTCGCGCTTACGCGACGCGTCACGATGTTGCTTTCTAACGTGGTAGTTGCACTAATGGAACGTTTACCGGTTCGCGGACCGGGTCGCGGAACCAAATAAAACTAACGGGAAGCTGCCCGGTTTGCGGACCGGTCGCGAAACAAAAAAAATATATATATAAATAAAAAAATTATATTACAAAAATATAAAATATATTTTTTCATTAGAATAAGAATACATTTTACAGCTTTTGATATTTGCTATTAAAAAAACATTGAAATTCACTGAAAAAAACATAGGTTATAGATCAAATATAGTTAGGAATTAGCATTTACAAAACCTTAAAAATTCACTGAAAAAACCATAGGTTATAGACCATATATAGTTAGGGATTAGCATTTACAAAACCTTATTTTACTCGCACAAAACCATTGAAATTCGCATATATAGTTAGTTGCACTAACTATATATCGCACACCCACAATCCACTGCTGATGATGTCACATATTACATCATTCATGCCATGGTCAGTGACATCACTGATGACATCACTGATGACATCATCCAGTGACTGCATGTTTCTGTAAAGTTAAAATATGTCTTACATATTGAAGAATGAGTGGATGTATAAGTGTCTGGATGAAGGATTTAGTAGGTGCATGACTGACTGTATGAGTGAGTGATTAAATGTGTCTCACTGAGTGCATGGGTTAGTGACTAAACTGTCTTAATTTGTGCATCATTATGTCTGTTGTTCTGTAAACTGTTGCATGTGTTGATAAGTAGCTATATGAGTAACTATATGGGTTATTGATTGGTTGCCCAAGTATTTGTATGGGAGACTGAGTGTGTGTGTGGGTGGCTGGGAGGTGTATGACTCTGTGCATAGATGTGTGAGCAGTTGATTCACTATATGTATGGGTTCAAAAGTGCATGTGGAAACAGCTGTATGGGAGGTTGACTGTGTGCATGAGTGTAGTGGTGTATTGGTGAGTGAATGGATATCTCAGTGCTACATGTCAAAGTAAGTACATATGTAAAACACAGTACATGTGAGAGTTGACATATATAAATAACTGTGCATAAGAGCCAGTGAATGTGTGAGTGGCTGTATGGATCATTGTGAACATGTATCAGGGATTGTATAAGAGAGTAAATATGTGTTAGTATATGTTTGAATAAGTAAGGTGTGTATAACTGTATAGTTGAGGAAATGGAGGTGTGATTGATTCTTTGCATGACTGACTAGGTGTGTGAGTAACTCCATGGATGAGTGACAGTCTGTGACTGTCTGTTTACACTGATTGTATCTAAGGTTATATTAGAGTCTGAAGAGGTTCATGGTATTATCACATGAATGCTATCATCAGTGATGTGATCAGTAATGTCAAATGAGATGTTATCAGTGATGTTTTCAAATGCTCCAAGCGACCTAGTAGGGTAGAGTGGGTCTTAAACATTGGAGCTAACTTTATTTTGATTTATAATATCAAAGCATCGTGCATGCGGCTTTTCCAAATGTCACTTTCAATCCTCTGAAGATTTCAGTGTATTTAAAAAAAATAGTTTAACTCCTTTTCTCACTGAAGTATCAGCATCCAAGACAGTTCTATAAAAATAATGTGTAATCAAGATTAAACTGTTTTTTTTCTTGAGCAATGGTCGTGCGAGTTTATCCTAAAATGTTGTTGCCTAGAAAGCAAGACATAAATTGTCAATTAGTAAATATAATGAATCCTATGTCTGCAAGTATTTTTACATATCTGAAGGTTGCTTAAACTCCCCTATGCTAGCGTGCTGTGCATAAATGCTACAGCCTTGAAGTCAGATTAATAAACGAACAATGGCAAAAACCCTTGTGTGGGGCTTAACTTTTTTGTTCTGTGTTTTATTTTGTTGTAATGGCTGTAACAGATAATCAATGTAACATGAAGGGTGCCATATAAACATAAAGTAGGCCTGGGTGGAAATTAAATTATGCCGATGTGAATGGCGTATTTTAAGTATTTTTGGGTAATGAAATGAAATTTAAGAAACATTACAGAGATTATGCTGTTTCACCATGTTGCGTAGTCAGGGACAAATTGTTATGCGAAATATACTGTTTGGGTAATTTTTGATTGCGAGAGGCAGTATTTAGAATGTGAGCGACAATTCCTTTAACGAGGGAAGTCAACAAATATATCAGGCAGATTTTTTGCCTGAGCAGACCATCAGAGTAATTTATGAGTGTGAAACCACAAATCTGAATGCTTTTTGGATGCAAGTGACTGGAAATCAACTCAAAACTACATATTCAAGTAAAATGTTTCCAGAACAGAACGATTGGATAATTTTTTCAGTTTGAGATGCATTTTGCATAACTACATGGGAACCAGCGTTTACAACGCTGTCTCCACTACGCAGTTGCTTTACAACATGGTCGTTAAAATGCCTGTGTTCTTACCACACGTACCATTACATCGGAAGTAATTTCAGTGACTTGCTGTAGGGTGCGTGCTGGTGTTGGATTCTGAATTCAACACCTTCTCAGCTTTTGTACAAAGTGGAGTAGGAATAGTAAATAATACTATTCCTAAGTCCAGCGCGCCCCCTACAGCAAGTCGTTGAAACGACTTGCGATGTAATGGTTCACGTAGAAACAACGCAGTCGTTGTAACAACCGTCTTGTAATGGAATATGTGAACTATGTAAAGAGCCATATTCAACTACACATGATATTGTGCAATTTTGCGATCATTCTTGTGCACTCGTGCCCTAAGGTGACAATAACTTGTGCCCCCCCAAAAAGGTATATATATATATATGTGTGTATCTATATATATATATATATATATATATATATATATATATATATATATATATATATATATATCTATATATATATCTATATATATATATATATATATATATATATATATATTCACTGAAAAAAACATAGGTTTTAGCCCATATATAGTTAGGGATTAGCATTTACAAATCCTTATTTTACTCGCATAAAACCATTGAAATTTGCAAAAACCATAGGTTATAGACCATATATAGTTAGGAATTAGCATTTACAAAACCTTGAAAATTCACTGAAAAAACCATTGGTTATAGACCATATATAGTTAGGGATTAGCATTTAAAAAACCTTAATTTACTCGCACAAAACCATTGAAATTCGCATATATAGTTAGTTGCGCTAACTATATATCGCGCACCCGCAATCCACTGCTGATGATGTCACATATTACATCATTCATGACATGGTTAGTGACATCACTGATGACATCACTGATGACATCTCAAATGACATCACTGATGACAACATCCAGTGGCTGTCTGTTTCTGTAAAGTTAAAATATGTCTTACATATTGAAGAATGAGTGGATGTATAAGTGTCTGGATGAAGGATTTAGTAGGTGCATGACTGACTGTATGAGAGAGTGATTAAATGTGTCTCACTGAGTGCATGGGTTAGTGACTAAACTGTCTTAATTTGTGCATCATTAATCTGTTGTTCTGTAAACTGCTGCATATGTTGATCAGTAGCTATATGAGTAACTATATGGGTTATTGATTGGTTGCCCAAGTATTTGTATGGGAGAGTGAGTGTGTGTGTGTGGGTGTCTGGGAGGTGTGTGACTCTGTGCATAGATGTGTGAACAGTTGATTCACTAGATGTATGGGTTCAAAACTGCATGTGGAAACAGCTGTATTGATGGTTGAGTGAATGGATATCTCAGTGCTACATGTCAAAGTAAGTACATATGTAAAACACAGTACATGTGAGAGTTGACATATATAAATTACTGTGTATAAAAGCTAGTGAATGTGTGATTGGCTGCATGGATCATTGAAAACTTGTATCAGTGATTGTATAAGAGAGTAAATATGTGTTAGTATATGTTTGAATAAGTAAGGTGTGTATAACTGTATAGTTGAGGAAATGGAGGTGTGATTGATTCTTGGCATGACTGACTAGGTGTTGTGAGTAACTCCATGGATGAGTGACAGTCTGTAAGTGTCTGTTTACACTGATTGTATCTAAGGTTATATTAGAGTCTGAAGAGGTTCATTGTATTATCACATAAATTATATCATCAGTGATGTGATCAGTAATGTCAAATGAAATGTCATCAGTGATGTCATCAGTGATGTCATGTGTGATGTCATCAGCGATGTCATCAGTGATGTCATTTGAGATGTCATCAGTGATGTCATCAGTGATGTCACTGAAATGTCATGAATGATGTAATATGTGACATCATCAGCAGTGGATTGCGGGTGCGCGATATATAGTTAGTGCAACTAACTATATATGCGAATTTCAATGGTTTTGTGCGAGTAAAATAAGGTTTTGTAAATTCGAATCCATGTCTATAACCTTTGTTTTTTTCAGTGAATATATATATATATATATATATATATATATATATATATATATATATATGTATATATAGTTAGGATTTTTTCTCTATGGAACTTTTGAAAATTCTATGTCTAATAACTTTGGCGTTTGTGGACGGAAATGGCTGAAATTTTCAGGAAAATGGCACATTTTGTTTCTGAGCAGCCCCTGAAAATTTGGGGGGGGTTCCGTCAAGGGGGGGCCGAGAAAAAAGGGGGGGCCGAGAAAAAAGGGGGGTCCCAAAATGCGTTTTTAACATTGAGTTTTCCATAGGGCGTTTGGCCTCACTTTTAGCTCGAACGGCTGAATGGATTTGCACGAAACTTGGCAAAATTGTAGGGACTGTTAGCCCGATGTGCCTTTGCTGGGTCTCAATATATGTGCTCCAGTGGATTTTGAGAAATTAACATTAAAAAAAACAGATATATCTGTGACAGCGTCCCGGATGGCGCACCAGTTCGCGTACTTTTCGCGTAACGGAGCTTTGCGAAGTGAAGCTTATTGGCTCTCCGGTGTCTGTCAACATTCTAAACAGTCCGGAGCGGCCGCCATCTTGTCTCTCGGTAGGATCGAGAGACAAGAGGAGGAGAAAAACGAAGGGGGAATTTAATGAAAGGGGGCAAGGTAGACCCTTCTTGACCCCCTAGGAATGATGTTGGGGTATTAAAGGGTCCCGTGGGGCAAATAAAAAAATATTAATTTTTTGCTGTAGAAGCGCTTTCCGGGACGCGAAACAGGAATTCGCCATTTTGTGTTTCGATTTAATTAAATTACAAGATGGAGGAAAAACAATGTGAGAAATGGGTATAAGGGGGTACGGGAGACGTATCCTGACCCCCTATGTTTTCTGAGGGTGGCTGAGGAGGCTCATATATGTTGATACTTGTCTTCCAGCGGCTGTGCGTGAGCGTTTTTTTTTTTTTTTGCTGCGTGACGTCTGTTAACGTTCGATTCGAAGGAAATCAGGAAGTGTTGACCGCCATTTTGACACTGCGAGTAAATATATTGTTAAAAATAATTGTTTTAAATTAATCCGTATTGATAAACATTGTCTGCGCCATCTTGCTTTTTTTCAAATGCCACACTTTTGTCGTGCACGGCAGCCATTTTAGATGCCTTGACCAGACCCACTCTCTGCACGCCGCCGATCGTGACGTCTGTTAATGTTCGATTCGAAGGAAATCAGGAAGTGTTGACCGCCATTTTGACACTGCGTGTAAATATATTGTTAAAAATAATTGTTATAAATTAATTCGTATTGATAAACATTGTCTGCGCCATCTTGCTTTTTTTCCAATGCCACACTTTTGTCGTGCACGGCAGCCAATTTAGATGCCTTGACCAGACCCACTCACTGCACGCCGCTGATCCTCAGCATGGCTCCCCACCCTCGCAAGCATCTCCCCCACGCACTGGTCACCCCCGCTCTCTGTCTTATGCATGGGCCATAAACCTCCCCCCATCTGCGCTGCTCTTCCCTGAGAATCACACCCTGTGCCCGCCCGACACCACCCTTTCACCCGATTCACTACCGCACCCTCTGACATTCCTCTTCCTTTGTGTCTGATTGTCCAGGCCGGTCCCAGGCTATCACGTAGCCCTGCGGATGTAGTTTATGGCCTCAACTGTAAAGAATCACCCCTCTTCAAAGGAGTTACAGTAGATCAAGGCCCCCACCCGATGAGATCCGTCACACCACACGCGTTCCTACTATCTGATAACCATCCTGTATTGTGATTGGGGAGGGGATTCTCACTGTGAGGGTGTGTGGGACCGAGCCTGAAGCGGAAGATTCCAGGGATGCCTTTTTGTACATCAAAGTCTTCACAATTATGTGTCACATTAAAAATATATAGCACTCCCACAAAGTAGTAGGATTATAACACTTTAATAACTTATAAATATATACATCGCAACAAAAACAGTAAACACCTTAAAAAAATTTTTATTAAAGCAGATGCAACAATGGTCAGTAGCGGTCTGTTGTGCGAATAGTCCCAAGGCAGCACAACGTGCTGAGTTCTGGACGGCACCCAGGTGATGTCACCTGGGTGCCGCACTGGTTTTGGTATCCTACAATGCTGCTCCGAAAAACGACGTGGGGCGCCCCGGGATGGAGTGGGGGGGAGGCAGCGTGATCGGGCCTCCCCAGGTGGAGGCTCGTCTGTTGTAGTGGGGCGCCCCTTTAGCGTTTCACTTGCCATTCAGCGGTTTTCCACCCGCTTTTGCTGCACTGTGCCTCGTCAGTAGCGGTCTGTTGTGCGAATAGTCCCAAGGCAGCAGAACGCGCTGAGATCTGGACGGCACCCAGGTGATGTCCAGTAAGTTGCCGCACTGGTTTTGGTATCCTACAATGCTGCTCCGAAAAATGGCGTGGGGCGCCCCGGGGGGGGGGGGGGAGGCGGCATGAACGGGCCTCCCCAGGTGGAGGCTTGTCTGCTGTAGTGGGGCGCCCCTTTACCGTTTCAGTTGCCATTCCGCCCGCTTTTGCTACACTGTGCCTCATCCGCCATTCAGCTGTTTACCGCCCGCTCTTGCGGCTACAGCGTCTCGCTCACCATGTAGTTGAGTTGCGCCCACTCTTGCGGTGCAGCGATAGGCGGCTGCCACAGGACTCTTAAAATGGCGGCCGGCTCTTCGGATTTGGGCCTGGTCCACTAAAATGGCCCTGGGACACCTTGGAACTTGGACGCTTGTCTGCTAGGGCTTGGGCTCCATTCTCGAAAGCGTCCCCTCAGCCTTGAAGATTCTACAAAAGTCTTGGGGGCCCCCGACTCCCGCAGGCTTCCGGTGGGGAGCGGCTGCCATGATTGCTTGCGGAATGTCCACGACGGAGCTACGAGATGGTGGTGCTCTCATGCTGACGCCAGCTTCAGTCTGAAACATCCAGAAACACTGTAGACTATCAATTCGATGAGTTCCGGTGGAGCCCCAACGTGACCCGGTAGGGAAGAACTTGCCCTCCCCTTTTTTGAGTGATGGTTCTTGTTGCCTGTCCCCTCTGTTGTCATCTAACGGAACCTTTTTTGATTGCCGAGTGAGAAAAAAAAAGGTGGGTCTTTCATCGTTTGGGAAAAAAAAATGTTTTAATCCAATGAAAAGTGTTATTTTTAGGTCATATGATCAAGCCTTCCATCATTAGGAAACCAAAAGTAAAATGAACCAATGAAAAGTTTTATAAACAAGTCACATGACCTGTTATGCCGCTTTGGGTTATAAAAAGCATACAAAACCCGTTGGCCCATGAGGCGGCGTCAGTAGCGGACCGATGTGCGAATAGGCCGAAGGCAGCACAACGCGCCGAGATCCGGATGGCACCGAGGTGGTGTCCAGCAAGTTGCACAGGTGTGGCCATCCTACAATGCTGCGCCGAAAGACGGCGTGGGGTGCCCGGGGGGAGGCGGCGCGAACGGCCTTCTTCCGCCTCCCCAGGTGGAGGCACCTCATGTGCAGTGCGGCGCCCCTTAGCGTTTCACACGCCGTCCAGCCAAGTTGCGCCCGCACTTGCTGCTACGGTAGGCCGAAGGCAGCACAACGCGCCGAGATCCAGATGGCACCGAGGGGGTGTCCAGCAAGTTGCCGCACTGGTGTGGCCATCCTACAATGCTGTGCCGAAAGACGGCATGTCCAGCTGAGTTGCGGTCACTCTTGCGGTACAGTGACTCGAACGCTCCGAGATCCGGATGGCACCGAGGTGGTGTCCTGCAAGTTGCCGCACTGGTATGGCCATCCTACAATGCTGCGCCGAAAGACGGCGTGTCCAGCTGAGTTGCGGTCACTCTTGCTGCTACAGTACGCCGAAGGCAGCACAACGCGACGGGATCTGGATGGCACCGAGGTGGTGTCCAGCAAGTTGCCGCACTGGTGTGGCCATCCTACAATGCTGCGCCGAAAGACGGTGTGTCCAGCTGAGTTGCGGTCACTCTTGCTGCTACAGTACGCCGAAGGCAGCACAACGCGACGAGATCCGGATGGCACCGAGGTGGTGTCCAGCAAGTTGCCGCACTGGTGTGGCCATCCTACAATGCTGCGCCGAAAGACGGCGTGTCCAGCTGAGTTTCTCCCGCTCTTGCGGTACAGTGACTCGAACGCGCTGAGATCCGGATGGCACCGAGGTGGTGTCCAGCAAGTTTCACTGGTGTGGCCATCCTACAATGCTGCGCCGAAAGAAGGCGTGGGGTGCCTGGGGGGGGGAGGCAGCGCAAACGGGCCTCTCCCTCTTCCCCAGGTGGAGGCACCTCATCTGCAGTGGGGTGCCTCTTAGTGTTTCACTCGCCTTTCAGCTGAGTTCCGCCCGCTTTTGCGGTACAGTGACTCACCCGCCATCTAGCTGAATTGCGGCTATTCTTGTGGTGCAGCGATAGCTGGCTGCAACAAGACTCTCAAAATGGCGGCCAGCTCTTTGGATTTGGGCCTGGTCCACTAAAATGGCTTTGGGACACCTTGGAACTCGAACGCTTGCCTGCTAGGGCATGGGCCCCATTCACGAAAGCGTCCCCTCTTTTGACTGATTGTTCTTGTTGCCTATTTCTTCTGTTGTCATTTAACGGAACATTTTTGGACTGCCGAAAATGGTTCTGGTCTGACCGCTGGTTGGTGGAGACATTTTGACTATATCCTGGACCTGCCCGGCCGCGCCCAAAATGGCACCGGTATAAATCGGACTCGTAACTCCTTGTTGTGTACTGGTTGCCCAACCTTGATATCACGAGATACGTATGCAGTTTTGAAGCACATGGCGGACAGGGACGAGAATTGATTGAACATTTTGACATCCCTATTGATATTAAGTTCTGATGTGTTATTGATTACTGTACTATTGAAAGTTCGAATTAACGTCACCCATGGTACTTGCCCGCAAATGTATATCTAGATAATTTTATTGTAACTGGCCCTGTCGTACTTTAATTATAAAATGTACGTCCACCGATTCCGTAAATGTTAGGCACCTTAGTTCTTGCAATCTAATGGGTCGCCCGTTACGTTCTTCTACAGTGTAAATGTGCCCTCATCATATACGATTCCAGTTTGCTCCGTGGCCGGCCCACGTGGTTATAGGCCCGTATTTGTATACTGACATTTTCACAATAAAGGTTTTTTTTTAAAAACATGGTAGTAGTACCTACATTGGTAAAGTTTTGAATAATAGCCACTGTTTTCGAATCAGTAAAAGGCAAGTGAAATAAAGCAGTCCAATTACATGACTGTTAAAAGGTATAATACGCAGGAACGCAGTAAAGAAAAATGGTCAAGGGCTGTTGTGTTTTCTACTCCTGCAACATAAAGTGATCGATAAGAATCTGATATTCATGCCTATCAGCGACTAAGACAGCAGGCCGAGCCTCTTTTGCTCAACGGCTCCCTCATGGGACGAAGAAACGCCCTTTTTCTCGAAAAAGGAATATTTTACTTGCAGTACAGTTGTAAATTTCCCGGGAAAATACATTAGCCTGGAACATTGTTAGTGATAAACTGTAAATGCATCTGGGTCCTTTGCTTTACAAGTCAGAGTGAGAAAAAAAAGGTGGGGCTTTCATCATTTGGGAAAAAAAAAATGTTCGAAAGCAATGAGAAAAGCGTTATTTTTAGGTCATATAACCAAGCCTTTCATCATTAGAATAACAAAAGTAAAATGAACCAATGAAAAGTTTTATTACCAAGTCACATGACCTGTTATGCTTACGTTACGCACTGCGCGCCGCGCTCTGGATCGTTTCCGGGAAGCTGCGCCTTGCGCACCGGAGCACTTCCGGGTGCGCTAACGCGGCACGTCATATGACGCATTACGCTACAACGCAGGTCCAGAATATAGTCAAAATGTCTCCACCAACCAGCGGTCGGAATACAACCCCTTTCAGCAGTCCAAAAAGTTCTGTTAAATGACAAGAGAAGGGACAGGCAACAAGAACAATCAGTCAAAGAGGGGAGGGCAAGTTCTTCTCTACCGGGTCACGTTGGGGCTCCACCAGAACTGATCGAATTGGTAGTCTACAGTGTTTCTGGATGTTTCAGATTAAAGCTGGAGTCAGCATGAGAGCACCCAATTCTAAAACAGTAAATGCTTGGATAACAATCAATCAAATGTAGAGGGAAGCAGGCACGACGGGTTACAACGGGGGCAAAGGCTCACCTTACCTACCCTTCACTATCTGCAAAGAGAGAATACTCCTAAAAGAAAAGAGGAGGGGGGGCAGCGTTCAAAGCACATCAGCGTGCATCAATACGAAAATGTTTTTACCTACCACGTACTTGACATTTTACAGCTTTTGATATTTGCTATTAAAAAACCATTGAAATTCACTGAAAAAACCATAGGTTATAGACCATATATAGTTAGGGATTCGCATTTACAAAACCTTAATTTACTTGCACAAAACCATAGAAATTCGCATATATAGTTAGTTGCAATAACTATATATCGCGCACCCGCAATCCACTGCTGATGATGTCACATATTACATCATTCATGACATAGTCAGTGACATCACTGATGACATCTCAAATGACATCACTGATGACATCACTGATGACATCTCATTTGACATTACTGATCACATCACTGATAATATCATTCATGTGATAATACGATGAACCTCTTCAGACTCTAATATAACCTTAGATACAATCAGTGTAAACAGACACTCACAGATTGTCACTCATCCATGGAGTTACTCATACATCTAGTCAGTCATGAAAAGAATCAATCACTCCTCCATTTCCTCTACTATACAGTTATACACACCTTACTAATTCAAACATATTCTAACACATATTTACTCTCTTATACAATCCCTGATACAAGTTCACAATGATTCATACAGCCACTCTCACATTCACTGGCTCTTATGCACAGTTATTTATATATGTCAACTCTCACATGTACTGTGTTTTACATATGTACTTACTTTGACATGTAGCACTGAGATATCCATTCACTCACCAACACACTCATGCACACAGTCAACTACCCATACAGCTGTTTCCACATGCACGTTTGAACCCATACATCTAGTGAATCAACTGCTCACACATCTATGCACAGAGTCATACACCTCCCAGCCACCCACACACACACTCAGTCTCCCATACAAATACTTGGGCAACCAATCAATAACCCATATAGTTACTCATATAGCTACTGATCAACACATGCAGCAGTTTACAGAACAACAGACATAATGATGCACAAATTAAGACAGTTTAGTCACTAACCCATGCACTCAGTGAGACACATTTAATCACTCTCTCATACAGTCAGTCATGCACCTACTAAATCCTTCATCCAGACACTTATACATCCACTCATTCTTCAATATGTAAGACATATTTTAACTTTACAGAAACATACAATCACTGGATGATGTCATCAGTGATGTCATCAGTGATGTCATTTGAGATGTCATCATTGATGTCATCAGTGATGTCACTTACCATGTCATGAATGATGTAATATGTGACATCATCAGCAGTGGATTGCGGGTGCGCGATATATAGTTATTGCAACTAACTATATATGCAAATTTCTATGGTTTTGTGCGAGTAAATTAAGGTTTTGTAAATGCGAATCCCTAACTATATATGGTCTATAACCTATGGGTTTTTTCAGTGAATATATATATATATATATATATATATATATATATATATATATATATATATATATATATATATATATATATATATATATATATATATATATATATATATATATATATCAAACAACATTCAGGTTAACGAAAAAGAATTCCACACTGGTGCCGGCCTCAATTTGTTAAACGCTTTATTCAGTTATGCAACGGGTGCCCAACGCGTTTCGCTGTTTTAATCACAGCTTGTTCATGGGTCAGGTTTTACCAGCACAACAAGTATTTTTAAAGTGCTAGAGACTAGTTCCGCCCATTACTTATGGAAACAGTGGAAAGACTCCATTACTATATCTTCAGTAAATGTAAACAAGGAAAATTCCTCGATATTTGCAAGTACTCAAATTTGTACTCCATAATTCTACAATACTCGAGTTAAACAATTATCATGCAAAATAAGTGAATATCAAAACATTTAAAGCCCCAGTGAGCATGGCCTGACCATTGGGACTAACTTTTTCCGTATTTGTTTGGTCAAAATGCTGGTATTGAGATATACTGCCCCGGTGGGCATTTAAACTTAAAATTAAAACCAGTATTACATAATTTTTGCCACAACAATCAATTTTAAATTCGTTACACTTTTGCTTAGGCTGAAAACAAGAGTCCTGCTTAAGTGAGCATAAATAAAGTTCATCTTCTGGATCTTCACATTTTTCATATAATTCATTCTGCAATGGAAACATATAATTTCTAATTTAGTATCGGAGGAACTCTCTCATTGTAATATAATAAAAAAACGATCAGTTAAAAACATATCAAGAGAAAAATAGACGCAAAGGATAGACTCATAAATTCATATTTATGTGTTATTATCTCAGATGGATTGACAGTTCCTCATCAAAGTTTAACCCTGCAGGTATCATGGTATTAAACTTTATATTCATTTTTGATTCCAGTTTCCTTAACTCAATCATGCGGTTTCCCCCTCTTTCCCTCTGGGGGATTGAATCTAACACACAACATTTGAGGAGGTTTTGATTATGGATTTCATGGAAATGACGAGCAACCGGATACTGTCTGTCATTATTAGCAATTGCTCTTAGATGCTCAAGAACTCTTAATTTGGCTTTCTTGATGGTGCTTCCGATGTAATAAAGGTCGCAAGGGCATTTTAACGCATACACTGCGAACTCAGTGTCGCAGGAAACGTGTCTACTTATTTTGAATGCTGGCTTATCTTTCCTTAATTTGACGGTTTTGCAGTTCTGACTGTGCTTGCACGCCTTGCATTTCATGCAAGTAAAAAAACCTTCAACTGCATTCTTTCTCTTAGTTTCTTTTATGGAGCTTGTCATTAGGGTGTCTTTAAGGGATTTACACCGTCGGAAAGTGATAGATGGATATGGTCCTACATATTCTTTAAGGTCCTCATCCGTTCTTAACACTTCCCAAAATGTATTTAAGCTTTTTCGTACATCCCAAGCCTGGTTGTTGTACGTGGTTATAAACCTAAGCTTATTACGTGATTCCTTATTTTCTTTGGATTTCTTCAAAAGGGCGTCCCTATCCAGATTGTTCACTTTTTCCACACCTGCCAAAATGACATCTTCACTATATCCCCTTTCTCTAAATCTATTGCACATAACTGTTTATTCTTTTAAGTAGTCCTCAGTTGAGCTACAGTTGTGTTTTGCTCGCAATAGCTCCCCGTAAGGAATACTGGCAACTAGATTTTTGGGGTGACAACTCTGAGACAGTAACAGACTATTACCAGCAGTCTTTTTTGCCTGTGCAATCGGCTCTGTATAGTGTTATTGTCAATATATAGTTCAAGGTCCAAGAAAACAATTTCTTCTCTACAGGTCTCACTAGTGAACTGTAAATTACAATTGTTCACATTGAGTGTACGGACAAATTTGTCTGCTGTCTCCTGTTCACCTCTCCAAATACAAAAAATGTCATCTATGTACCTGGCCCAAAGGACGACATGGTATTGGTACAATTTGATTTTCCGGACCACCTGCTCCTCCCACCAGCCGAGGTAAAGACCTGCAAAGCTGGGGGCGAAGCAGGTCCCCATTGCTGTCCCCTGGGTTTGTCTGTACATAGTCTTATCAAAGATGAAAAAATTGTTTTTCAAGCAAATAGAGATCATCTCCAATATCATTTCTGTGTGCACTAGAAATGATAATGATCTCTCTTTCAAGAAGTGTCTGCACGCATCCACACCAGCATTCTGCGGAATGCTGGTGTACAAACTACATACATCCATGCTTAAGAGCAGATAATCATCTTGCCATTCAATCCCATTGATCTCAGTTAAAAAATCTCCAGTGTCCTTTATGTAGGACGGCAGACTTTGGACATATGGCTGTAGAAAATGATCTAGACCTGCATTGTGCCTGGTATCGTTGCCTGCATTGATTACAATTGTGCCAGCTATTTGTGCCTGCGACGGTTTCTGTGCCATTGATTGTGCCAGCGATTGTTTTTTGTACCCACGACCTCCTTTGTGCCAGTGATCTCGCCCAGCATTGTTGTTGTGCCCTTAGCCCATCCATGCCGCTGCTCCCCCGCGGCCCCACCCCGTTCCCTCCAGCTCCTACTGACCCTACCCACTCGCCACCCCGCTCCCGCCTCCCAGCTGCTCCTCCCTCGCTCCGCCCCCCTTCACTATCCGCTTATGTCAGAGCAACATACGCGCAGCGTCCACGCGCAGCGGACGCGCCCTATGCGTGCAGAAGGCGCGCCAAAGGTAAGCCCATCAACGCCCGTCTGCGCCTGGACCGCGCCCAGCACCGGACCCCCTGCCCCCTGCAAAATCTACTCCACCCGCCTAACGTACGACGCCGCAACCCTCTCTGCACTCAACAGCGGCTGTCTCCCCGACTGTCACCTAGCCGCCCCAGGACGCACCCATGGACCCTTCACCTGCCAATCCTGAAAGTTCGACTGCTTCAAGACCCACACTATATCCACAAACGCCAAACAGAGCTCCGACAACAACCACCTGAAGTGCATCCTGCTCAACACCCGTTCCATCCACAGACACGCCATTGAACTGTGGAACCTACTAGACAACACCACGCCGGACATCGCCTTTCTTACAGAAACTTGGATGAACGCCTCATCAGCGCCTGACATCGCCATAGCCATCCCGGACCGTTACAAGATCATCCGAAAGGACCGCACCAACCAGACAGGAGGAGGCATCGCCATCGTCCACATGAAAACCATCTGCATCACGACCAGCTCCGACGACACCCTCACAGCCGCCGAACACCTCCACTTCCAGATACACACCGACCCCAAAACCACACTTAGAGGCACCCTCATCTACAGACCACCAGGACCCCGCACACAATTCTGCGAAGACATCACTGAATTCATCAGCCCACACGCCCTCCCCTCTGAGGACTACATTCTCCTAGGGGACCTCAAATTCCACCTGGAAAAGAACAACGACAGCAATACCATCACCCTTCTGGACAACCTCTCCAATCTCGGACTCAAATAACTGGTGAATACCCCCACCCACTACGCCGGACAAATGCTCGACCCGATCTTCTCCTCCAGCAAGCACGTCTCCTTCAATCACGCCACAGTACTCCACTGGACGGACCACAGCCTCGTACATTTCAACTTCGGAAAGACCACGACCCACCACCACCCACAACAAGTCCCCCGCAGAAACTGGAACAAACTTACCACCGACCAGCTCACCACATCGCTAAACCAAAACCCTCTCGCCAAATCATCGGACCCAAATCAAGCAGCCATCAATCTTGCACAATGGATCACCCACTGCGCTGACGAATTAGCTCCCTGAAAAAGCAACACAACAAGCCAGGTAGCAAAAAAGCCTCTTGGTTCAATGACGACCTCAAGAGCTCCAAAAAGAACTGCCGCACCATTGAGAAAGCCTGGCGAAGAAACCCAACCACAGACAACATGACCGCCCTCAAGGAGGCCACCCGCAAACACCACCAGCTGATCCGATCCACCAAGAAATCAGCATTCAAGGAGCGACTCGACAACAACACCCACAACAGCAAGGAACACTTCAGCATCATCAAAGAGCTTACCAATCCCAGCGCCGACACCAACGACATCACTCCCTCTCAAGGCCTCTGCGACTCTCTAGCCTCGTTCTTCCACAGTAAAATCACTGACATGCATAACAGCTTCGGTGACCAGTCCACCCCCCTTACCACCGAACTGAAGCCCCCCACCACCACCATTGACGCCTGGAAACCGATCAGCACCGAAGACACCATCCGCTTGATGAACTCCATTCACTCCGGATCCCCAACCGACCCATGCCCCCACCACATCTTCAACAAGGCTGACTTCATCATCGCACCCCACCTCCGGAAGCCGACTGGACTACGGAAACATCCTCTACGCTGGAACCAAAGCCAAATTACAGAAAAAACTCCACCGCATTCAGAACCCCTCCGCCAGACTCATCCTAGACATACCCCGCCACGACCACGTTTCCGGTCACCTGAGAGACCTTCATTGGCTCCCCGTCAACAAGAGAATAACGTTCCGTCTTCTCACCCACGCACACAAAGCCCTCTACGACCTAGGACCCAAATACCTCAACACGCGCCTGACCTTTTACACCCCTACCCGCCAACTACGATTGTCCAATCAAGCCCTTGCCACGATTCCACATATCCGTAAAACCACCATGGGAGGAAGATCTTTCTCCTAGCTGGCGGCCAAAACCTGGAACTCTCTGCCCACCCACCTCCGCCTTACACAAAACCACCTCTCCTTCAGAAAACAACTCAAAACTAGGCTATTTGATAAGTAACAACTCCCCCCCTCAAGCGCCTTGAGACCCTCCGGGTGAGTAGTGTGTTATACAAATTTTAACTTGACTTGTTGTTTAATTGTGGTAAAAATATTGATTTGGGCTTCACTTGCCATTTCGATGTCAATGTTAGTGTTAATCGAATTCAGAAAGGGATCACTGATAACATTCCCCTGATTTCCCAATTCCTGCACAGTTTGAAGGATATCAACATCATGCACATTGAGATTCGTTGGAACATTAGAGACTTTGTTCGTTTTGTTCTTGTGCATCGTAAACCACTTCTTTAGTTTTAATTTTCTAGTGAAGTTAAAAAGGTCAATACAAGATTCAGTGTAATTAAAATTAGTCGAAGGACAAAAGGAAAGTCCTTTGGACAATACCTCAAGCTCATTGTCAGATAAAGAATAATTAGAGAGATTTACCACTGTATGGATGTCAAACTTCATTTCTTCGCCATTCTTCCCCTTGTTTGCATTCCCACTGGGGTTTCTCCTGTACTGCGAGTAGATTGACTTCGTCCTCTTCCTCCTCTGCCTCCTCTTCCACGACTTGGTCCTGGGCTTCCGCTTCCGGCTTGGATATTTTGAGCTCTCCCTTTCGCCATCAGCGTGATCTCCTTTAAAAATCTTTCTTTTACCCCTTCTGCGTCTTTGGGGTCAAACGCTGCACTGGTGGAAGCAGGCACATTGTTTCCTTCATCTTGTTCTCCTGTGGTCTCTTCTGCCACAACTGTAACTGTTGCTGCTGCTGGACCACTCGAGATTCCTTTTCTTAGGTGGTCAAATTTTTTACTGAATGTCAATATTTGACCATTTCTGTAATCAGCTTCATCACGCTCAAATTTGGATAACTTTTTTTGCTTGATTTCTTCCTCAATCTTGGATCATTTTTTATTCATCTTGTTGAGTTCCAGTTCGAGTTCCTCAGCACTACACATATCTTTTAATTTTCCCATGAGTTCCTCAATTTCTTCATAGAGCTTCTCGCATTCTTTTTCTGCGTATTTAATGAGGATTCTTAGCATGTTTGCAGAACCTTCCTCGTTATTCCCCATCCATTCGCTTATCATCTCAGGGTCAGGGTTCTGGAACGTGGGAATAGTGTATATTCTGAGGCCTCTTGGTACCCTGCCAACCTCTACATATTGTCTTAGTGCCATTGCCTCCCAGCCTTTCGATTGTTCTTTTTTCAAAGCTTTCCATAAAGCATCCCATAACTTTCTTTTATCGTCGGGTACAACTGTTCCCTTTGCTGCCCCATCTGAAGTTGATTTATTGGTCACAGATTTTGAAAACAGCATAGAAGCTGCCTTTTTGCGTCTATTTGACCTCTCCGTTGCCATATTTAAATTAATGCTTTTCTCCGCGTTGTCAGATGCGTTTTTACAGACCCACAGAAGTACTTGCAATACGTGGTGCTTCTCCCGGTCCTCCGCTCTCCCTTACGCATACACTGAGTCGGATCTCATACCTCTGGTTTCCCGTACATGCCACTCGGCTACCAATGTTAGTGAAGTCTTCCGATCTCACGCTCACCTTCGCGATGCGGCGGGATTACCAGTATTCCTTTGGTTCACTCCTTTCTCGACTCAAGATGCAGGGCGGCCTATATATATAGATATATATATATATATATTCACTGAAAAAACCATAGGTTTCAGACCTTATATAGTTAGGAATTAGCATTTAAAAAACCTTTGAAATTCACTCAAAAAACTATATGTTGTAGGGGTGTTATAGTTAGCTGGACAATTCACTCATACAAAACCATTGAAATTGCTCCTATATAGTTAGTTGTACTAACTATATTTCTCGCACCCGCAATCCACTGCTGATGATGTCACATATTACATCATTCATGACATGGCCAGTGACATCACTGATGACATCTCAAATGACATCACTGATGACATCATCCATGAATGTGGTTTGCTTCGTTGTTTAAATATGCATTATATATATATAGCAATTTGCATTGAAGAATGAGTGGATATATAAAAATAAATATTTGGATGGAGGATTTAGTAGCAGTGTAATTGACTGTTTACTTGACCAATTATAGTGGCTCACTAAATATAGTAGATAGTGACTAAACTGTGTGAATATCTGTATCACTTTGTCAGTTGTTGTGTAAACAGGTTCTCCAGTTGGTTACTAGCTATGTGAAAGTCTATATTAGTTATTGATTAGTTAACTAAGTATTTGTATGGGAGAGTGAATGTGTGTGTGGTTCGGTGGGGGGGGGTGTGACTGCCCAAAGATGTGTGAATAGTTGATTCAGTAGATATATGAAGTTAAAACTACATGTTCTAACAGTTGTTTGGGTGAGTGAATATCTTTATGGGTGTGGTGATGAGCAAATATATATCTCAATGGTACATGACCAACGAACTACAAAAATAAAAGACAGTGTATGTGTCAGTTGTTGTATATAAATAAGTATACATAAGACTCAATGAGTGACTGTATGGATAACTATACTTGTAATAATGATTTTATATTACACTAAGTATGACTTACTATCTAAATGAATAGATGAAGTGGTGTTTGTATTAGTGTGTAGCTAAGTAAGTTTGTAAGTATGATCCATTGTTTGCATAAGTGAGTAGGATGACTTCATAAGTGAATAGGATGAGTACTGGTGTGTAATGTTGATATATGTGTATAAGTATTTTTGATAGTGTTCTATTGTTCATTGACAGCATGCATGTATGAGTTAATCTACAGGTAAGTGATTAGATGCGTGTATATATCTAGAAATCACTGAGTGGGTTTTTAGATACTTGTATTGCTTCGTCAATGGATTCAAATATGATACTCTGTATTTTACAAAGAGTGATGAAAGATTTTACTGGTGTATGAAAAGGTGCATGTGATTGTCACGAGGATGATGTCATCAGTGATGTCATCAGTGATGTCATTTGAGATGTCATCAGTGATGTCACTGACCATGTCATGAGTGATGTAATATGTGACATCATCAGCAGTGGATTGCGGGTGCGCGAAATATAGTTAGTACAACTAACTATATAGGAGCAATTTCAATTGTTTTGTATGAGTGAATTGTCCAGCTAACTATAACACCCCTAAAACTTATAGTTTTTTGAGTGAATTTCAAAGGTGTTTTAAATGCTAATTCCTAACTATATAAGGTCTGAATCCTATGGTTTTTGTCAGTGAATATATATATATTTGATACATATCTTGTGTGGGTCTCCTTTCATTTGATTATTCAGGAGGTTCGGATATAGTAAAATAAGCTGCTTTACATTCCTACGAGACTGAGCCTGAAGGCTGCTCTCCACAGGTACCACTAGGATAGCTTTCTAAAAAGGTTGTCTTTAACCTAATCATCAATAATGGTCGTTTAACTTGGTACAGGGTGGCCACTTTAATAAATGGACAGCATATAACAGGCGAACTTCTCACAACTCGCAAATTACGACCCCATTGGGAATGGCTCCATGTCTGGAGCTACTTTTAAATAAAGCAGTTTTTTTTCTAATGCATCCCGTTTTCCTTAAAGGAAAATGGGATGCATTAAAAATAAAAAAAATAATATTTTTGTTTTATTTTTTATGGGCCTGCCCCTAAAAAATATTTTTTCTTGCATTTGCAAATGGGAAGGAGTTCCCTGGTGACCCCTTCCCTTTTACCAGTGCGTTACCACCCTCTTGAAGAGGGTGGTAAACTGCGAGTGTTTTGCGACCGCAGATGCGGTCACAAAACATTCCTACATGGCTTGTGGAGTCGCTATTAGAAAGGGAATGTCCTTTCTAATAGCAAGTTGCAAAACACTATTTTGCGAGTCACAAATTATTTGCTACTCGCAAAATAGTGTTTGTGCATAGCCCTCAGGAGTTTCTCATGAGCAAACGGGTCCCAAACCCACTTGCGCTTGCTAAATTCCATCGTGCATCTCGCTCAGTTTGTCTGTGTATACTTACTGACTTTTGTTTCTGAGGAAGGTACATACTATCACATACCTTTGTCTTATGCAATTTTCTGTAGTATTTTGCTCTAACTAGTTTATAGACGAGGGCATTTTTAATACGTTTACTTTAATTATAATTATATAATTTCTAGACTGCCTTTAATAGAAAGCATGAATTTACACCCGAAAGAAATTATGATGGACAGAGCTTGGCACTACTTTCTTCTACATACACCTGCTTAAAGGCCTACAAAAACAATTTAACTTAGTTAATGGGACCTGTAGAAAAAACTTGCATTATGTTTATGGAGAAAATGTAAATGAACATGACAAAAGCTACAGACAGAAAGAGAAACTTCTTAGAGAACGTATGGAAGAAGGAGAGAACTAATTCAGAAGGAAGAGAGTTTAACCTATATTCAGACAAGACAGTCGACACAAGGGTAAGGTTTGCTTTTCCAAAAGAAGAAGAAGAAGACTAGGCATGTAGTGATCAGTAGTTGCGAACACACATTCGAATTGACAGGAGGATCATAGCAAATATAACAAGGGGACCAAAATGCAATTCCAAGAGTTTACTACATTGGTGGACAGAACGCTTATTTATTATTGCATGCCGATTGTGGGGGACCTTGCTATTTAGGCATACTAATTCCGAAGATGTACCATGTTATGAGCTTAGATGAATTAACACTAACAACAGCACACAAACAGAAATTCAGCATAGGGAAATGAACCTGTTTGGTAGGAGATATATTTGGAGCAGTGATACCACCTGCAGGAATCATCCTGAATGATGAAACGATCAGAAAGTTAGCAACTAGAGTTAATGAAATGGTAACAGGCACTTCTGGAGCTTTGCTCTTAAACAACACTGAACTCATTGCTATAAGGTCCATGGTTTTGCAGGGCCATCTTGCCTTAGACATAATACTCATCAAGAAAGCAGGAGTATGTCACATGTTGAAATTTACCCACTGCTGTGCATTCATGCTAGACAAAACTAAATAAATGGAAAGAATTGCAAAAAACATTTCAGGCATAGAACCTGAATTACAGGAACTGGAAACCCCATGTTTGTATGAGAATTTCGGGACAGGGCTGAGTACCATTGGAAATTGGTTTTCAATAGCAGGGAAGGGTATGCTGAAAGTGATATTAATGCTAATAGTGTCATATTTTTACGTTCTATTTCTGAGCTGTAAATATTTTATGCCAAACAACAGGACATTTTCAGAAGAAAATGAACAAAAAGGATATGGAATTATGCAGCATTATGAATGACGACTTTATAAAGTCACTAAAATTTAAGGGGATCAAAAGAAAAAAACAAAATCATTTGAGGACAAAATTGCTTTCTAGACATGAATTCACATGTGAAAACCAAATTGTGTGATGATTAAAAAATCAGGAAGGAGGGGTTGTAAGAAATTCATTTTTAAAAAAATTTCAACTTGCAGAACGTATTAGAATTGAACTTTAGAAAGAGTTTAAATCTTTATAGAAATGATTTCCCTTAGGAAAAAAATAACATGCAGGGAAAACGTGCTTGTTTTATAATGTGTTTAGAATGCAGTTGAAATTCTGCAAAAATATTTCATGATTAAATCACACATGGGGCAAATGTGCTGGCTTTAAACATCATGTATAATAAATTAACATAAAGAAAATTGTAGTACACTAACCTTCTCAATGTGCCCCTGTAACTATGTCCAAACCATTTTCTTTTGACTCTTGCTCACAGCTAAATATGTTATTTAGAAAATGTTCTTATGTTCTTATCACCAGCATCCTGCTAAAGAATGTGCTGACTTAAGGTCTTGTTCCTTTGCTTCCTCACACCATGTTAGATCACCCTGCCTTAACACTGAACTTTGCTGTGAATTCATAATGAATAGACTGTTAAAATGAATAATAATGTATATATATTTTATGTATGCTTAACCAGGACATTGTTAATATATGTGTTTCATTGCTTGAATAGCCCTTTGCGTTCTCAATGGACATTGACCACAGCTAATAGGTTGAGTAAGAAGATTCTCATGTGAACTATGCAACAGTGTGAATGTTTACTGTGGGAATCGGGAGGTTAAACAACCGATCTTGACAACATCATTGGATACCTGATTCCCATTGGATGAGAGCATTGTACACCTGCTAACTTTTGTTTATTCCTGGTTAGAGAGAGGCTTTACACTGCATGGCATTCATTTTTGCTCTTACCTTCTGAGAGTCAGGAGACCCCTTATGACTCTACTACGAGAGAGTCGGTCTATGAACAAATCTTCTTCATTTTTGCCCTTTGTTGCTGAAAGATACTGCTGATGGTGACTTTACTTCCTTTATCCTGATTTTCTTGATCAATGCTACTGCAACGATTATTCCTCTATCACTGACATTCTAATGGTTGCTACTTCAGCTGTAGGGAACTTAGCTTAGTTTCCAGAATTACTCTTTATGGGAAATTCAAGACTCCAGTGATGCTCCACACATCTTGCCTCATTTTTTTTAATGGACTCTTCACAGGTCCTACATTAGAGTAGATTAGGCTGTTTAGCTAGTTTAGTGGGTCACTTTTTATTATTGATTTATGCTGTCTCTAGTCAAACTTTTACTCAACATTTCAGCAAATTGGAATATTCAGAAAAAGATGACCAAATAGTACTAATTCCTAAAAAGAGAAAAAAATGTTTTAAAAACTTCTTCAACCTCACATCATTACTGAATGTTAAGGAACTGGTATATTGTGATATATATATATGCATGGCCTGCGCTTGTGTTAAAGCTCCATTTTCAGCACTGTTGCAAAGGTTCATCTGACCTGTCTAGAACCATGCATTTCGAGGGTCCAGGCTACAAGTTAGGGTGCTTGTTTTAAAACACAATTTTAGCCAATTCTTGGGCGCTAACATTTGCAAGGAAGAGGGTGAGCATTATTTGTGCACCACATATAGGTGACGCACAGCCAAACAGCTCCATTTGGTCACCCTTTGTAAGAGGGATAAGAGGTCCCATGGCACAGACCGGAGCAGTGAATCCTATGTCTAATTCGGTCCAAGGTGATTATCCTGTTGCCTCTTTTACATTAGATAATGTAGGCCTTATTTATACCTTGGTGGACGCACCTTGATGTAATCTCTTACTTCACTGGCAAACGGGATGATTAAAACTTAAATGCCTTATATATGGTGTATAAGTGGAATGGTTATGACAGAAATCAATATGGCAGTTCATGCAACACCTTGTTGTCACTGTGCTACTGTGTTGTTTAGTTGACTTGCAGCTGAAATGCTGTCCACACATAGGATTCTCCATGGTGGCATTCCACGGTAATCCATTGGAATGCTCTTTTCGCATTTCACAAGAAGCTACGGGTTTGGAAAACACTGGTCGTTTCATGGTGTGAAGGCTTGTTTGTGAAGCCAGAGAAAGGTAACATAGGGAATACAAAGTCCCAAGTGTCTTTAAAGAAGTGACCTCTAATCACATCTTGTGTCTTTCGCTGCCATTGGCACATGTGCAGCAGGCTGAGGGTGACCATACTGACTCACTCTTTGCCAGAAAAAAAAACTAAGGGCCAACTACCAACACTGAGATGTCAGGCCCACCCACTATCCTTCATTCTAAGGGTATGAGAGGCAATATATACACAAGGTAAATCATAAAGTATGCACAGAAAGCGAAAAAAGGAAGGAAGTCCATGTCGCTGTATATGACCTTAAGGTGCCTTTTTTATAGATGTACTTGGTTTTCATAAGAGGACAGCCAACGGGTTTCGCCGAGACATGGGCTTCTTCAGGGCTCTAATATCATACAATATATATACATATTTAAAATCCAAACGTATAACCAAGTATTGTTAGGTGCAGGTAAAATGGTGACTTATATTTATAGTGCTGATGGTGAGAATAAACATAAAGTAAGGTGTGGGGCAAGGAAGGAAATATAGAGAGGGAGGAGAGTCCTTCAGAGAGAAAGTAGAAAAAACAATGCTGTAAGTAGTGACGGAAGGCCGGTATTCTAGATCCCTTCAAGTGTTCTCATGGTGCTGGGGAAGCAACAGCTAAAATCCCAAGAGATTTATTTAAATTAGAGGATATTAGAAGGGCTACAACAGGGAACGTGGTATTTATTATCATATACTAGAGTACGCTTACCAATTGCAAATAGCGGTAAGCTCGCCAGGGGAGTAAAATTAGGTCCGCATCTTATTCAAGTCCGCATCAGGACATAGGATCAAAGAGGAATTGACCTAGGTAATTTAAGGAATGATATCAGTGACAAAATTCCCATCTGCTTTAGAAGCAGGATGAATTGTGCGTACTTGTTCAAAACAACCTCTTTTGTTAGAACCAATAGTAGTCCAATTGGTAAGAGGCCTCAAGTCACCGCCTTTGTTGTGCTGATCAGTGTTAGAGGCAAAAAGTATCTATAGAAAAAGCGACCTCAGATGAGTAAAATGGATGCAGGCCTTAATGAGTTCATGCAACAGCATTTAGAATAGGTTACACTGTAACAGTGGACTCAGGCTACCGTAGCAATTTGTACAGTGTACCTGTGGCTTTAAGAACACGCTGGGCTTAAACTAGTCCATAATCGGTGACAGTGGGCGCAGGCAACAGCAGCAATTTGTATGGTATGCCTATTGTTTGAAGACGTGCTAGTGGAGCAGAGTCAAGTGCGCTAAGCTCCAATCCCTGAGCAGTAAAAGTAGGCCCAGGAAACCGAAGCTTTTTGCACGTTTATATTTATGGTTTAAAATAGCGCTGGTGGAGTAAAGACAATTGTGCATGCACCCCAGTGTGTTTCCGACCTCATGTTCATTGAAACTGTCCTGAAGTGCAAGCACACGTGTAAAAAAATAACTTGTCTAAAAATAACTATCTTTCCCAATACTGTAATTAAAACCAAAGTTGCAATTTGTGTCAGGACTGGTATCCTCAATGGTTAAAAAATGAGCCCTGCAGTCTCCTCTAACATACGTACGATTTAAGGCAAGATTAAAACCGGCGGCTAGAGCATGGCTGCTCATGTTGCCTAAGCGCCTACATAGAGTGTTAGAGCAAATTCAATTAAGGGACCCACTCCATGCTATCCTGGACCCACAACAGCAAAATCAGCGGTTAATCAAAAAATGGGGGCCCGCAAAAACCCCCCTATCATGGGTTAATCAAAATAAGGGGGCCCGCAACCTCAACGGCCGCTTGTCCTAATGCTTACTTGTATGTAGAACTCCCTGTGCAGGCCATTTCCAGTTGCGGCTTGTTTTGGCGGGAGGATGTAACTGCTGTGAGTCCTCCCGGGTCCTATCTATGTAAGACACACATGCAGTGATTCGGGTTGGAAGCTACTTCCTGTTAAGTGGCTAAACTGACAACCTTGTACTGGAAGGTCGCCATGTTACTAGTCTACATGCCAAAGAACCAGATGGGAACTTGAATACCCTATCAGTCGAAGTGCAAGCGGTGTGTTATTTAAGTCATGTTAAGATAATGGAATCTTAATGAGATCGTGTCTAAAAGCGCATCAGAAAAGGGCGAACTGTGTACCTTCCGGGTGAGAGTGGAAGAGTGTAAAACGGTATTCTTATGGCAGATAACGCTGGACTTGATGTTTCCACGCATTGTAATACTGGAAAAGGGCTGAATATGTGAGAAATGTTGCTGAAGGTAGGAGCATGGAAAATGTTCCACTGCAGCTGGTTAAACGGATCTGCGATTTGCTGCGCATTGATGTGAAAGAGTAGGGTAACGTGCAGACAGGAAAATAGATGTAACATATAAGGAAATGATGGCACAAGTGACATTAATCCATTATGTACAATTAGTGAATACACATACATTGTCATGTTATAGGGAATGGGTACACATCTTGTGTTAGTAATCAATCTAGTTTAGCATATTTATGTCATGCTACATTACAATTACATTTGTAAAGATCACCGTTATCGTGTCATTCCAAAGAACGAGAAAACTTGTGTGAAGCCAACAAGCTTCAAAGGGCGCCTGATTCTATAAGCACAGCAAAGCACCAGCAGCGCGATCAGTTTCTACGAGACTTGTGTTGTAAACAGTCAACTAAGGGGGGTGTACATCACAAGAAAAGCTGAGATTAAATCCTAGGACATAGGGTGGTATGTAGTCATATAACATGTGACACAGCACACTGGGTTTCAGTGAAAGGACACATAGGCAAGAAAACATGCAGTACTTACAATCCTAAAGACTGGGCTATTATGCAAACATATCTCAAGGAAGTTGTGAGTACATTTCAATGGTCTGGACCACAGGTAATGGCTAACAAACTGCAGCCTGGTAGGTTCAACATCCATCAGTACAATATGTGTCATTAGTAACCAGGGTGCCAAAGAGAGTGTGGTGTGAGCAGAGCATCCTCATAAAGGGATATCAGTGTGGTGTAACCAGATTGCTGTCAAGTAGCGATGCTAATATTGTATGATAAGGACAACCATTACAAAATTAGTGCATCTCATTATCACTGTTAAGACCCAAAGTGGAGGAGCGTTGGGTGCAAATCCACCTGGCTTCGTGTTATCTCAGTGTCAGTTCTCTGTTTCCACCTCATTTGTTATGCAAAATTACATCAATGCCATGAAAGGGAAATTTAGTTCTGTCAACCCCATCCTTGCAGTCACGTGAGACTAAGGCATACGAGGTGTCTACATTCAAGACTGCGTTGCGGTGTTCCTGGATGCGTTTTTAAAGTTGTATTACAGTATTTCCAACATATATCTTTCTGCAACCACAAATCAGTATGCAGACCTCAAAACTTGTGAGACAGTTAATAAATTGACGTATTCTGTGAAGTGTGCCCTTGTTGTATCTGAAAGTGGTGGTCTTGTTGCACCCTAGATTACAAATGTTGCACATGCTGCAGGTGTGTGTACAATCCTAGTAGTTTATGCAACCAGCTTTGTGGTGGTTGTGGTGTTTTGCAAAGTGTATAGCTGGAACATAGTGAGTCGCTGATAGTTTTGCTCTTCCTGAAAGTCATGGATGGACTTTGAGTAATGATGTTTACTCCTAGTGCCCCGTTCAACAGTGGCCAGTGTTTGCCTAGGATGTTGAACACCTCATGATTGAGTATAGAGTGTGCTGTGATAAATGAGAGTCTGTCATTTCTCATTCTGGTGTCCTTACTCTTGCTCTTGAGTGTGTCCTTTCTCTTGAGCTTCGTAGCCCTATTGCTGGCCGTGGACAGCACCCTTTTTATCTAACTCAGTCTGTCCATAGTAAGTTTGGTTTGTGTTTGAAAGTTGTCATCCTCACTACACTTTCTATGAATGTGTATCATTTCCCCATATGGGATAGCCTTCTTAGTTGATATTGGGTGGGAGCTGGTGTAGTGTAAGACGCTATTGACTGCGGTGTCTTTCCTGTACAGTGTGCTGTGTAGTCTGTTGTTCGGAACATATAGCTTGAGGTCAAGGAAATGTATTGTCGACTGCGACATCTAAAGGTTGAATGTGAGATTAAGTGTGTTAAGATTGTGGAAATGTAAGTATTCTGTCAGCTCATGTCCCCTACCAGTCCATATGATGATGATGTCATCAATCTGGCGGCTCCAGAACTGGATATGTCCAGTCCATTCTGAGGCCACTTGTGACCATGCGTGAGTATGCTCCACCCACTCCATGAAGAGGTTCGCATACGATGGAACAAAACTGTTGTCTAAGATGAGATCAATCATTGTCAACAGCATAGAATTGCTATCAAAGAAGGGCGCCTGTCTTTTAGAAAGAAAGAAGTCAATAGCTATCCTTCCAAAGTCCCTCCTGATGCATGTATATAGTGATTCCACGTCAAGTGTGGCAAACTACATTCCGTCCTCCCACTCCAGGTCCTCCAGTTTGTTAAGTATGTCAGTGCTGTCTCTGACATATGATGGCAGATTGATCCCTAGGGGCTATAGGTAAGTGTCTACAAACTTAGACATGACTTCAGTCATGGAGCCAATGCCCGAAATGATTGGACGTCCAGGTGGCAAGGGTTGTTTCTAATGTATCGTCGGTAGAAAATAGACACAAGGATACCTTGGATTGAGGATGGAGAGAAAATTGTACTCTGTGTCAGACAGAAGGCCCACTTCCTTCCAATGTAGGAGTTGGCCATTGATCAAAGTGGTAGCTGCAGGACATGGGTTGTTGGTGAGTCTGGCATAGTGTGTGGTGTTACTAAGTTGTCTCAGTACCTCGCACTCTCAGTCTTCCCTGTTCATCACTACTACGTTGCTCCCTTTGTCTGCCTCTCTGATCACTATAGATTCATTGTTGCTAAGGCTGTAGATCGCTTTTCTCTCTTCCCATCTGAGATTGTCCTAAGTGTATTCTTTAGTTTCTCTCTGTAATCTGTCTTCAAGACAGTGTAGATCTTTTGTTACCAGATCATAAAATACCTCAATGCTATTGAGATGGGTACCTTGTGGTGTAAATTTGCTATGTGTGTGTAGTCCACTATCACAGGAGTGACTGATGAACAAATATCACCATCTAGAGACAGGAGTGTGGCAACATTTTGAACATGTGATACAGTGATGTCAGTTCGAGTTTCAGGCAGATTGGAAACAAGGTTTTTAAAGTTACTCACAGCGAAACGACATTTTAGCTTGGCAGTTTGCACAAATTTATACAAGTCTATGTTTAGTTCAGACAAAATACCTCTTTTATTAAGTACATTCCTCTCATGCACAGATAATGGGTAGGTAGACAAGTTAATAACCAAATTGTCAACAATTGCAGGTACAGTCAGGTTCATCATATTCATATACAATACTTCCACTAACATTTGTTCAGTTGGCTCTTTTGGTATCGCGTTAGCACCCTGTCCTTTTCTGCCATTTTTCCCCCTCCCCTGGTTTTGCTTTGTTTTGTTCCAAATCCTGAAGTGTAGTCCGTATCTAAAAAAGTCGAGGGTGCATGTTCCCTGTGCTGCACCTTCAGTTCATCCTTCTCTATTCAAGTCCACCACTGAGGATGCATCTGAGCTAACACTGATGCTGGATATGCTCCCTGTGCTGGGAGTAGCTGAAACATTGGTATTAGGGACTTGTATGTTATCAAAACGTGTGGCGAAGGTGAAGATACGCCCATTGTCATAATCACGATTGTCTCTTACAATTTTGTGGAACTTCCTACTCTTAACTGCTGATTTATGTGCAGTAATCTGCTCTTTCAGAATGGCATAATTTTTAGTAGTCGCCTCAACCAAATTAAGTTGTTTTATTTCATCCTCCAGAACTTTGATTTCCATCTGGAGCTTGGCGGACTTCCTATCTGCATGGGCTATGAGTATCCTTGTCATATTGAATCAGGAGTTGTGCAAGTTGTCCTCCCACTCTGAGAATACATCTGGGTCTAAATCATCAAAGCTGGAAAACATCAGGATCCTTAAATCTCTGGGTACCTTCTTGTTCTCCAGGTACCTCTTAATATTGACTGCGTCCCACCACTTGGATAGCTCATTTTGTTTGAGTCTTTCAAGTTTTTGGAATTTAAGTTTCAGCCATTCCCTTTGGTTGCCAACATTGAAAAGAACTAATTTAATTTCACTATTCTGTTTCAAGAGATATTTTGCTAACTCCCTGTCGTCATCGAAGCTCATTTGAGTATGTGTGCGTTGGGTGTGCAATCAACCCTAAAAATTGGTAGTATTCGAAAAGGCAGCCCGGTTATAGAGGATTGCACTGCCAGGACTAGTCACAAGGGTAACAAGATATTGCCCACCTCAGATGGTCAGCTGCCACTTGACCACAAAGTTAAACATTCATTTAAAGGGTATGAGAGGCAATATATATACAAGGTAAATCATAAAGTATGCACAGAAAGCGAAAAAAGGAAGGAAGTCAACGTTGCTGTATATGGCCTTAAGGTGTCTTTATTATAGATGTTCTTGGTTTTCATAAGTGGACAGCCAACGCGTTTCACCCAGACATAGGCTTCTTCAGGGCTGTAATATCATACAATATATATACATATTTAAAATCCAAATGTATAACCAAGTATTGTTAGGTGCATGTTAAATGGGGACTTATATTTATAGTGCTGATGGTGAGAATAAACACAAAGTAAGGTGTGGGGCAAGGAAGGAAATATAGTGAGGGAGGAGAGTCCTTCGGAGAGAAAGTAGAAAAACCAGGGCAAGACACAACCGGATACGGCCCGCACATGGAGTTCTGCATTCAAGTAAGCATTAGGACAACAGGCCGTACCCGTGGTTGTGGTTGAGGTCGCTGGCCCCCCTTTTTTTATTAACCACTTATAGGGGTTGTTGTGGGCCCCCTTTTTTGGATTAACCGCTGATAGGGGTTGTTGTGGGACCTGGATAGCATGGAGTGGGTCCCTTAATTGAATTTGCTCTAACACTCTATGTAGACGCTTAGGCAACGTGAGCAGCCATGCTCTAGCTGCCCGTTTTAATCTTGCCTTAAATTGTACGTATGTTAGAGGAGAATGTAGTGCTCATATTTTTTAAAATAATTTTATTGTCAAATTGCACATATGTTGCGGGCCCTGTAACCCTGGGACAACGACAGTATCAAATTTACATAGGCAAGGAAGCAATTTACCTTTATAGAATAACAACCACAAATACATGGCATAGTGTATCAAGAAGGATACTAAGACCCCCCAACTCCCCCCCACCCCCGAATCACACAAAGCCCACTAAGTCCAGTCCATGAGCAATACATATAGGACAAAAGAGTACTAGCATACGTACACACTCCCCCCAGACCCTTTACCCAGCACCAGAACAAGACCATGGGACCCAAGCATCACTCCACTGGAAGATCATCAGCAACAATGGGAGGCTCCAGCCACAAGTCCCGATAATCCGCCCACCATTTCCATATTTGATAGTGCTTACTTGGGCATCCCCTGGCTACAAAGATTGGCTGTTCCAGTCCCATGCAGAAGTCCCGGCCATTTTTCTATGCTGCCTCCGAGGGGGCCTGTGGGTCCTTCCACGCCCTGGCTATATAACGTTTCGCCAATATGAGGTCCAGATGTGTGAGATGTATTTTGTAAATGTTACCCCATATCCCTTCCATGACATGGAGCAGGGCAAACTGTGGCGTACGCGGAAGTTCCCACCCCAAGACCTCAGACAGACAGAAAAATACCGCCCTTCAAAATCGCTCAAGTGATACACACTGGCAGACAGTGTGCATAAATGTGACCTGCTCCTGGCCACAAGGAAGACATTCCAGGGAGGCAATCAATCCCGCCCGCCACAGTCGAACCAGAGTGAAGTAGACCCTGTGTAAATATTTAAATTGAATAAGGTGGAGACGCATCACTATGGCCGCTCCCCGGGGGCGGCAAGGGCCTCCCACCGATCCTCCTCCTCCAGCATGCCCACATCTTCCTCCCAAACCCCAGAAGCCTCTGAAGTGTGGCTGAGCAGTGAGTAACCAGAGACAGGTAGATCCGGGAGATCTTCTTTGTCTCCAGATCCCCCATGAAGACCTTCGCCTCCAAAGGGGGTTAGTGCATGGAGAAGTTGGAGGTACCGAAAGAACTGGGATCGGAGCATGCAAAATTCCCCCTATTGTTCACGAAAGGACTTGAGTGACACGTTCCCGTTTAGATCACAGAGGGTTGAAATGAATATAGCATCCCAACCGCGGAAGCCCTGCAGGGCCACCAGGGTGGGCAGGCGCCCATTGCGCCATAGAGGAGTTTCTCAGGTCGGGGTATTCCACCATCCCATGCGCCTCAGTGACTGCCTCCAAATTTGGAATACCAGCCTCGTGTCTGGTGGCAGGGCATCCCGCAACAACGCTGAGTAAAGAATAGTATGTTGCGTGTGAGGCCCCATAAGGCGACGCTCCAATGCATAAGCTGGGTCCCCCGTATTGCCATACCACCACTCATTGAGGACCAATAAATGTGAGGCCTGGTAGTACGAAAGGACATCTGACGTCAAGAGTCCTCTGCAGTAGGTGGATAGAAAGCAGGTGCGCAGTGCTACACGCACTGCTCCCCCTCCCACAGGAACTGCCCAAGCACAGAATTCACCAGCCGGAACCACCTAGGTGCGATCGGGTACAGGTGATTCTGTAGCTGGTAGAGTAAGCGAGGGAGCGCTACCATCTTGAAAATTGCTGATCTGCCGTATATTGTCAAGGGCATGCGCGACCAAATTTTCATGTCCGCACGGACTCGCTCCCATACGGTGCCAGGTTTTTCTCCCAGGAGATGGCCGGCACATGCGAAACGAACACCCCCAGATACTTGAGGCCCCCCACCGCCACCTGAATCATGGATTCCCATGTTCCCGCTCTCACCCGCTCTCCCAAAGCCCACAGCGTGGATTTGCAGGAGTTCATGTATAACCCGGACGCTACCCTGAATATCTGCATGATCTCCAGGAGTCGTGGCCCGTTCTGTCCCATGCCGTAAGGAAAAAGAGGACATCACCCGCATGAAGTGCGATCCTGTCCAATAAGCCTGGGGTCCACTCAAAGCCCCTGATTTGTGCGTTGATGCGCACCCAAGCCGCCAACGGCTCCATGGCCAGGGCAAATAAATACGGTGACAGGGGGGACCCCTGCCTGATGCCTCGTCTGATAGAGAAGCTGGATGAAACTGCTCCTGCCACCCGTACCAACGCCGTAAAATCAGTATATAGGAGCATCAAGTATGACAGAAAGCGTGGGCCAAAATCAAGTCTGTGTAGCAGGGCGAACAAGTAGACCCAACTTAGGGAGTCAAATGCCCTGTCCATGTCTGCCAGGAGAAGAACCACCGGCTCTCCGGTCTGTCTGATAGCCACCATTGCCACATGCGCCCACCTTATTTTGTGTCTGGTCACCCTCTGGGGCATAAACCCGGCATGGTCTGTGTGCACCAGTGCCGAAATTATGTAAGCAAGCCTCAGCTAGGCCTACCAGTGCAAGGGGTTCGCCCTTCTCTGCACAGAGTCCTCAGACCATAGGAAGAAGTTTGCACAGAAACTGGAAAATACAAATGCATAGTTTATTAAAGGTGGTACTATAGTCCACACAACACCCTTCAGTATTGCATAGAGTAGCACACCGAACCAAAGGACAAGGCCCCTTTTATACACAATGAGGGGGCTCAATAGAAGGCGGTACAAAATACAAGAGCAGTTTTATGTACATATAAGGGCATATTGGAAGGCACAATCGATGAGTGGGTGGAGTTAACAGTTTCCAGAAACTAGTAAACACATTCCTATCTGGAACTAATTAGTAACATCTTCAGACTGTACTGGGCATGCCTGGGCATGCTGAAAGTGGGGGATGCTAAAT